>NC_081824.1:201705313-202007893 GCF_030867095.1 Alligator mississippiensis
AAGCTGAAAAAAATGGAAAAGATAACTGGAAACCGGCTGTGTCAGGGAAGCAGTGATGAGCGAGATAGCATTATAAATAAAATGGGATATAGCTTCCATTAGGTTCTCTGTTGGGCTAAGTTTACAGTCAGCACTGAAGAGAGGCTCATCCCTCTGTGATGCTGTTTGACCTGCATGTATGTATCCAAGGATAACTTCTTGGGGGCAGTTCCAACCTACATGCACAGCTCATAGCTCTCATTGTTGCCTCCTACCACTGCTTCCTCCCAGCTATTGGATGAATCCACCTGTTATATTCTTCCACCTACTTTGTAAGGTATTTGTGTCAGGGATTGCCAATTCATTAGAGATGTATTCTAGTGGAGCTGCAAATGCTGCAAAAAATATTTAACAGCAACAACAAGATGTCTCTCTCACAGTAGGATTTTTCTTTTTAAAAAGTTAATTCTCCATGGAAATAAAAAGCCCCATGCTTATTTTAATTACAGGAAAGAAAAGTCAAAGTCAACAACCTCAAATTAATTGCACAAAATAGGGCCCAAACACTGGAAACAAAGTTATCTTGCCCCCATCCCAAAGGTGACATAAGAAAAAAAGTACTTTCCTACTTACATAATGACACTTTCAGAACTCAATCCCATGAAGGAATTACTTTCAATTTTATGAATATTTATATTATCTTGAATATCACTGAAAAAGAAAGCACAATAAAAATGAAAGGTTTTGTTGGGCCTTTGATACTTTCATCCTTTGCTGGAGAAACAATGCTGCAAACCCAAATTTTTAAAGTGTATCTGCATTAGCTCTCAGGAGCTCTTTTACATGTAGCCTTCCTGAGAGACAACATTTTAAATTCTTAAGACAATTTGCTTGCAGGGTGCTAGCACTGCTGATGAATGAAATTGCAGCAGTCATTTCCATACATTGCTCTCATGCATTTGTTCTGAGCAGGATCAAACAAAAAATATGTCTTAAAGGACAGGATATTACAGTCTTAACCATTTGAATGACACTCCCATAATAGAACATCTAAGTAAGAATCATAGGAACGTAGGGCTGGACGGAACCTCACAAGGTCATCTAGTCTAGCCCCTGCTCATGGCTAAACCATCCTAGCCAAATGACCATCTAACCTGCTTTTGAACATTTCCAAGCATGGAGAATCCACAACTTCTCTAGGTAACCTGTTCCAATGCCTGACCACTCTCATAGTCATAAAGTTCCCCCTAATCTCCAGCCTAATTGGCCCTCCTGAAGCTTGAGGCCATTGCCTCTAGTCCCATCCCCTGCAGCCAAGAGAAAAGCCCATCTCTAGCCTCTCTGAAATGGCCCTTCAGGTATTTGAAGACTGTTTTGAAATTATGCCCCCTCAGTCTTCTCTTTTTCTGACTAAATAGCCCTAGTTCTTTCAGCCTTTCCTCATCAATCTTGCCTCCAAAGCCCCTCTTGTTTTTTTTTTTTTGTTTGCCTTGTAACAGACTCTTCCCAAACTGGCCACATCTTTCTTGAAGTATGGGGCCCAAAACTAGTCACAGAACTCCAGGTAAGGCCTCACCAGTACCATATAAAGTGGAAGAATCACTTCCCTTGATTTGCAAGTGACACTTCTGTTAATACAACCCAGGATGTTGTTGGCTTTTTTTGCAACAAAAGCAACAGGAGCACACTGTTGATTCATATTCAGTTTATGGTCTACTGTAACCCCAGGTTCTTCTCCGGAGTACTGCAACCAAGGCAGTCACTCCCCAGTCTGTATTTGTATGTATTTGTACATGTGGTTATTCCATTCCATGTGCAGGACTATGTACTTGTCTTTGTCGAAAGACAAAGCCCTACCCTCCAAGGTGTCTTCAATTCCATCCAACATGGCATCATCCATAGACATCTGGGAAACACCACTTGACACCTTCTCCCAACTAGACATGGAGCCATTGAGGACTACTCACTGAGTGTGATGATCCAATTAGTTACATATCCAACTTGCAGTACTTTCATATTGTCTAAATTTCCTTAGCTTGTTAATGAGAATGTGAGAGACAATGCTAAACCTTTGCTAAAGTCAAGGTATATCATATCCACCATTCTCCTCACATTCACAGAGCTTGCCACTTCATCATAGAGGAAATCAGGTTGGTTAGGCATGATTTGTGGTTGGTGAATCCATGCTGGCTGTTCTTGATCAACTTGTTCTCCCCTAGGTACTTCACAATGGTTTCCTTGAGGACCTGCTCCATGATCTTTCCAGCTGTAGAGGTCAGGCTAACTGGTTTGTAGTTCTTTGGATGCACCTTCTTAAAGCTGAGTGCTATATTGATTCTTTCCAGGCATCTGGGACCTCACCCAAACTCCATGAGTTCTCACAATGTGGTAGCCAATGGCTCTTAAATTATCTCAGCTGGTCCCTTTGGATGCACCCCATCTGGCCCTGGTGACTAAAAGCATCTAAGTAATCTGCAGCAGAGAGTTGCAAGACTGGTTTACCAACTAATGCAGAACTTTAGGGCTCTTATTTGGTCATGATTCAGCAAGGTAATTAAGTACATGTAATTCCCACCCCCCCCAACATCAATGGGATTCCTCAGATGCTTATAGTCTGGTATGTGCTTGACTACTTTTCTGAACTGGGTCCTCTGAGAGTCTACTTAATTAACTAATAATGATTTCAGCTGGTTTCATAACAGTATCTTTTTGATTGATACATAACAAAGAGTTGTTAATAAATATTTCTGTTGCTTGCTCAAAATATGTACTACTCCATGAAGTTAAACAGTATTACTCATAATTTAGATGGACAGGATGGTTGCTTTCATGCTGTTTCTGGTGGAAAGTAGTGAATAAAATGAACTGTGTGAAAAGCTTGGAATTAAATGCAAGTCCCAAATTGTCTCATATTGTGAAAGCTAAATATGACTACAATACTGCATTAACTGACTGACAAAGAAGTGCCTCAAATATAGTCCTCATGGAAATCAACAGAAGTTTTGCATATGGACATATAGAAACATTATTATAGAGTGAAATATATCTCTGTGCAAAAGGTCAGCACAAGGCCTTTATATATATTAATACACCAATAAGTTCCCACTTAGAGAGTGAAATCCTGGCCCAGTTAATATCATTCAAAGTTTAGCTACTGATTTTAATGGAGACAGGTTTTGAACCAAGTTCTATTTTGGGACTTAATTATTGCATAGACCTTGTACTGGCCTTCTGTAAAGGGAGGAATTTCACCTCAGGAGAATAATGTTGCTTCACTAAGCTAGAGCAATCCAGTATACCTATGTCTGAGGATGATAACAAAGTTATGTAGGAAAAAGGTCTCATGGCTCCACATGTACTGAATCTGCTGTTCAAATTTGCAAAGCACTACAGCACATTTCCAGAAACTCCATACTAGACAAAACATACTACCTGTTTTGTATTTTAATTTGTGTATATGGGCATGTTACTGTGTATATATTTGAGTAAAAGTGCCAGAGACAGGTGTTAGATTAGTGGTCTTGAAGATTAAAATCGTTTCATCAAAATTTAAATCTAAACAAAAGCAGTGGAAGCTTCCCCAACCCTCTGTACTTCAAACTTAGCCTGATAGGATCATAGGAAAGTAGGGCTAGAAGGGACCTCACAATGTCATCTAGTCCAGCCCCCTACTCAAGGCAGGACCATCCCAGCCTCTGTCTAACCTTTTCTTGAAAACTTCCAAGAATGGAGATTCCACAATTTCTTTAGATAGCCTATCCAATGATTCTTAACCACTCTTATAATTAGAAAATTCCAATCTCCAACCTAAATTTCCCCTGCTGCAGCTTAAGGCCCAGTGCATTGCCCTTCAGGTATTTGAAGACTGTTATCAAAAGCCCCTCAGTCTTGTCTTCTCCTGATTAAATAACCCTCGTTCTTTCAGCCTTTCCTCATCAGTCTTGCCTCCAAGGCCCCTAATCATTTTTGTTGCTCTGCACTGGACTCTTTACAAACTGTTCACAGACTTCTTGGCGAATGGAGCCCAAAAATGGACACACAACTCCAGATGAGGCCCACCAGTGCTGAATATAGTGGAAGAATCACTTCCCTTGATTTGCAGGTGACACTCCTGTTAATGCAGTTCACTATGCTGTTGTCTTTTTTTTTCAGCAAGAGCACACTATTGGCTTATATTCAGCTTATTGTCTATTGTAACTGTAGTACTGATGCCTAGCCAGACATTTTGTATTTGTGCATGCAATTATTCTGTCACAAATGAGGAGCATCATATTTGTTCTTGTTGAATCTCACATGACTGATTGTAGACCATTTCGGGTCATTCTGGATCCTTGCCGTACCGTCTGGAATATCTGCAACTCCACCCAACTTATTGTCATCTAGACATTTGCCAAGCATGTACTCAATCCCATCATCCAAATCATTACTGAAGGTGTTAAAAAATACTGGATCCAGGACAGTTCCCTGGGGAACCCCATTTGATACTTCCTCCAAACTAGACATTGAGCCATTGAGGACTATTCGATGAGTATGATTATCCAACCAGTTATGTATCTAGTCAAGATATATCATATCATATCATATATCATATCCACTTCTCTTCTCACATGCACAGAGCCTGTCACCTTAACATAGAAGGAAATCAGATTGGTCAGACATGACTTGCTCTTCTTGAATCCATGCTGGCTGTTCCTGATCACCTTGTTCTCCCTTAGGTGTTTCGAAATGGATTTCTTGAGGACCTGCTCCATGATCTTTTCAGGTATTGAGGTTAGGCTGATCAGTCTGTAGGTCCCTGGATCCTTCTTTTTTCCTTTCTTAAAGATGGACACTTTTTTTGATCTTTCCAAGTTATCTGGGACTCCACCTGACCACCGGGAGTTCTCAAAGAAGATAGCCAATGGCTCCATAGTTACCTCAGTCAGTTCCTTCAGTACCTTAGGATGCATCCTATCTGGCCATGCTGACTTGAAAGTATCTAGCTTCTAAGAAATTCCTAGTCTGTTATTCTACTACTCTAGGCTATTTGTGAAGACCAAAGCAAAGAAGTTGTTAACTATTTCAGCCTTCTCTGCATCATCCATAACTAGACTGTCTTTTGCATTCCTTAATGGACCTATGGTTTCCCTAGTCTTCCTTTTACTTCAACATATTTGTAGAATCGCTTTTTAACGTCTTTTATGTCCCAAGCCAGCTACTTCTCAAATTGTGCCTCAGACTTCTTAATTTTCTCCCTGCTTGCCTGTGCAATACTTGTACACTTTCCCCTAGTACCATGACCCAGTTTCGCCTTTTTGTAAGATTTGTTTTTTGAGTTTCATTTCATTGGTGAGACTGCTGTCTAGCCAGGCTGGTCTTCTTTTTCACTTTCCACCCTTCTATTGCTTCAAGATAGGTTACTCCTGTGCTTTTAAGTGGGCTTTGTTAAAGTACAGTCAGGTCTCCTGGGGCACATCTAGATGTAATTAATGCAAAGCAATAAACATTTGTACCTGTGCCTAGGAGTGCAGCATGTTGAGCTAGGTTGGAGCAGCCCTGGCTGGCAGAGGATCCTGGGGGTCAGCCTGCCAGCCTGGGGCTACTCCCCCTAGCTCAAGTGTGCTGCAAAGGGGATGGCTAGGACACAAGGCAGCCAGCAGATAGCCCTCTCACTGAAGCATCTCTGTGCCACAGCCAGCCAGGGCATTATCTACACATGCACTGTTGCAAAGTTTTTTACTCTACAGCAGGCTAGTACTTGTTTTTATAAGTACTAACCTGCTGTGGAGTAAATTAATTTACTGCAGCCTAATAGAGACATGTGTGTAGACACTGAGACATTTACTGCACAGCTATTTAATCTACTGTGTAGTAAACATTTAGTTTAGACATGCCCCTGGACTCCTTTTTCCCTGAGATTTTCCTGCCACCAGTTCCTTGGGTTTGTTAAAATCTGCTTTTCTGAAACCCAGTGTCCTTATTCTGCTGCTCTTGATCATCTCTAAGAATGAACCAAGAATTGCTTGGATTCTTTTTTTTGTGAGTACTGGTTGAAAATGTTTAATCAAACTTGCTTTTAAATAAAAAAACTGATTTTTGACTACAAATTCTTTCCATTGAAAATTTTAACTAAATATTTTTTTCCTATTGTAACTGAAATTTTCTATAGGAATAATGCATACTACCCTCTACTCCAGCTCTGTATTTTGCTGCCAAAAGAAAAGTGTATTGTGTGTATAGGGAAGAGAGAGGGGAGTAGAGAGGGGAGTGTTTGGTGAGGTGGCCATCAGTCCACACAAAACTTGACTGACAGCTGACATTAGGAAGTCACTGCACACAAACCAAACAACTGTCACCAGATGGCAACAAATTTCTGTGTCCACCAGCCTGATTTGAATTTAAATTGGTGACCTAGAAGGAAAAGACTATTATCAGACCCCTTAAGCCATCTAGTCATGCAGTTAAAAACAAAATTAAAGGAAAAAATTATCTGTAAAGTACCTCATATATAATTTTGTATAGAGACAATGCAGAGAACACCGAAATAATTTAAGACAAATTGTTATCAATGTCCACCAGATTACAATCTATGATACACTGGCAACGCTAATTATAAAGCACTAGAGAAAACATCTTCAAGATCTTGTTAGAGCAGCAGAATATTCACATAGAGTTAAATGAAGCTTAAAAAGCGGCCAATAAAAACTTACAGTAAAACTTTCTGGAAAGATTGTACTTTATGGACAGCAGGCAAAAACTTAATACCAGTGTTCAATATTAACCTAAGGGGAGAGAAAACAAATGGAGGTTATTAAATGTGGTTCAGGAGCGAAACAAAAACTGAGAAAGAAAAAGAAATACTGGAAAAATCTGGCAACTACTTAGGGTAAAGTGAGCCTTCTGTTATAAGGGTAGGCATACTATGGAAACCACACTTAAGTTACACAGCAAGTCTGGGAGTTTCACAAGTGCTCAGTGCTAACCTAATTTTGCTCCTACTGGTATCAACTGTGATATTCCTATTGACTTCAATGAGAGATGAGTAAGGCCAATGCTGAGTGCTTTCTGCAATCATATCCTAAGTGCATACATTGGATATTGTGGCGTTGGCTCTCAGCACCGTGATGAATTTCAGTCTCAGTTTGTAAAGTCTCACAAATGCATTCTGCTGAAATATCAGTTCATCAAAGTGCTTTGGCTCAGCAACTGAAGAACCTAGGGCAGGGATAGATTTAGACTTTGGAAAATAAAATGAAAGGAAGAAAGTCATATACAGAGATATGGAGCTCAGGCTCCAGGGGAGAAAGGATCCCACTTGCAAATTTATACTTTCCACTGATTTAATAACAATATGAACTACCAGACACAAAATTGTTAAACTACCTGTCCTTTGGGTGGAAGGAAAGTTCGGTGATAGTATTTGTTTCTCTAATTACTGTGACATAGAACAATATATTTAAAAAAATTATAATATGTTATGTACCTCAATATTTGTTTCTATTTTAGTAAATGATGAATCCTCATTTCCATTGAAAAACAAAAGTACAGCCCACCTTCCCTCCAAAATAAACCCAGGATGTTTTTTCCCGGTGCCTTAAATATTAATGATCTACATGTATGTTATCAGTGTAACAAAGAGATGGGATTGAACTTTACATTTGGAGCTGGAGCTAAATCCAAACTTCTACCATGCTTGCATCTGGGCTTGTAGTGGAGACCTAATTGGAATATTGCAGAACATGATATGAGAAGTTATTCCTAGGGCTCTGCGAAATGGCAGCATTCTGTTTTGACTTGCGTTTTAACTCTTCGACAGAACAGCGTTCTGTTTCGAATTTTGTTTAGATTTGAAACCACTGTTCTGTTCCATTTCTTCGCAACAGTTTCGCCATTTCGCCGTTTCGCCCATAAGTTATAATGGGGAAGGTCCAAACAGCGTATAACTTTGTCATTTCTGGCCTGATTTGGATGAAACTTGCAGGGACTTCATTGCTTCTGAAGGCATGAAGTCTGCCAAGTTTCAAGAATATATGTGCAAAGGGTTCAGGGAAACTGCACCCCAAAATCTTGAAAGCAACACTCATGTCCTGTGTATGTGTTAAGCCACAGCAGGGTCAAAACTGCAGGCATGCTAGCCCCTGCTAAGGCCACAAAGTCTGCCAAGTTTCAAGGAGATAGGTGCAGGGGTTTGTGGGAAGCTGTACCTCAAGCTGCGGACAAGCAAAACTTGTGACATGGGTCATGGGTCATGTGCTGAGGCCATGAAGCCTGCCAGCTGTCAAGGAGATAGGGGCAGGGGGAGTCTGGGTTCTGGGACCCTGCACTTCTGGCTGCTGACACGCAAAACTTGTGACATGTGTGCTAGTGGGACTGTGTCTGTCTTGGGGCGGAGGGGGTGAAAACTGCAGGCCTGCTAGGCCCTGCTGTGGCCACAAAGCCTCCCACCTGTTAAGGAGATGGGTGCAGGGGGGTTCTGAGGCCCTGCACCCCTAGCTGCTGACAGGCAAAACTCATGACATGGGTGCTTGTGCCATGGCAAGTAAAACTCTTCTTCCTCATCCCCTGCTCACCATACTCAGCAAAATACGCCCCCACTCATGCTTTACCCAGCGCTCTAAAATAGCTAGTTACACCTCTGATTCTAAATAAAGAATCATAAGATACAAATAACGTATTAAGTTTTTAATAGTTCTGTTTATTATTTCATGAACAAATAGTATTCTAATAAGACTGTCAAAGATTCTGAAAAGTGCAGAGTGGTCCTAATTTTAGATTCTATACAGTGTTATAGAATCTAAAACTATAAGCTACTGTTAACAGTAGCTTCACTTCTTGCATTATATACCTACATTTATAAGCTTGAAAATATTACTATTTACACTGTAGTACCTACAAAGTGATGGGTTTGTACTCTGTACATACTATCATTGAATAATAGTTGTAGGAATTACTGCAGTTTTACTAGGTTTCTGCTACAGATACGTTTTTACTCTGCTTTTTGGTTTTGCTTGCTACCAGGCTTCCACCCTGGTGATTCTCAAGGTTTGAATAATACTCCTCAAGGCAGTAATTATCAAGGTTTGACTAATATCCCTCATGTAAGGCATCTGCCCCATTCAGTGATTGTTATATGAGATATCAGTTTTACCGTGGGGAATTTGTCCAGGTTTTATGGACAAATGTAAGCAAGCACTCTTTCCCCCCACCCTCCTTTCCCCCCTCTTCCCCCTCCCTCTCCTTACTTTAATTTCTCTTTCCCTGCAGGCACTGAACACAATTGAAGGCACTGAAGGCAAGCCCAGCTTCAGCTTCAAAAGTCGAAATGTTTAAAAAATTTTGAAACATTTTGACTTGCCTCATTCTGTTTTGAGACTGTTTTGACAATATCTGTTTTGTTTCGATTTTGCTATTTCGATCTTGAAATGAATTGAAACTGGCGGCAAAATTTCACACAACCCTAGTAATTACCCAGGGTAGTCTGAAGTCAGGCAGAAGACAGGGTAGATTTGTATCTTACTATATATCATAAGCTTTAGTGAGCTCACTTCATCAGATGCTGTGAAAGGCCATGAACAGAGCAGTGTAAAAAATGGGGAAACTGATTTGAATACAAAAGGCAGGAAGGAAACGTGGGGTGGGAGTAGGGAACAGTGTTGGGAGAGGTAAGCGAACAAGTGATCAACCCATTAGAACGATGGGGCAACAAAAGCTCATCCAGGTAATGGGATAAGAATCCATAGTTGCTGCTTAAACTATTAACACAATCCAGTCTGTGGATGATTTCTTGTTCTGCAATTTCCCCGCAGGTCAGCAATGGAGTGTCCAGGGAGGTTAAAGTGTTCTGGCACAGGTCTTTGCATCTTTCTGCAGCTGATGTCAGATTGGTGTTCATTCATTCTTATGCATAGGGATCACCCTGTCTGTCTAGTATAGACAGCAGAGATTCAGGTGATTGAGTATATGACATTGATAGAGTTGCAGGTGAATGAACTTCATATGTTATACTCCATACTATTCAGTTCAATGATGATGTGGTCCGTCGGTAGTGGGGGCAGCGGCAGGGACGTTCCCTCAAGGAGGATCACTCCCATGGGTCAAGTAAAGGGTTGTAGATGAGTCTGTTGATGGCTAAGAAGGCTGATCCTAAAGCTGCAGACTCTCTGGCAGACATCAGAGGTGGTGGTTAAAGGGAGGGTTGAACTGTGGATTTCTCAGTCTTGTCTCCTTTCCTTCCATTTCTGTCATTTTTCTGCCTCCAGGGTGAGACAGTTTTCCTCAAAGTAGGATGTATCTTCTCTCACAAGGCATCACCATGTAGCTCTGTTCCAGGCTGTTTTTTCTTAATTTGTGATGTCAATGCCACACTTCTTAATGTTCTCCTTGAGGGTGCCCTTGAAGTGTTTTGTCCAGCCCCTGCATGTTCTTTGTCCTTGGATGAGTTGGGAGTATAGTAGTCGTTTTGGTAAATGTACATCAGACATGCACACACAATGCACTGTTCACAACACCTGATGTTGAATAATCAATGCTTCTATGCTGGTGGCATTAACAGTGGTAAGGACACTGGCATTTGTGTAATGATCCTCTCACTTTATGCCAAGGATCTTCTGGAAGTAGCGCTGGTGAAAGTGTTCCAGGTTTTCAGGTGGTCCCTGTAGGTCACCCAAGCTTCATATCCATAGAGAAGAGTTGGGATTACCACAGCCATATATAATAGGAGCTTTGTTTGAGCACACAATGCTACAGTCTTCTAAAGACACAGCTGGCACATTGGCTCCTATACCGGATCTCTTCATCAATGTTAGTCGCCTTTGAGAGATAGCTGCTGAGGTATGCAAAAGATTCAACAATCTCCAGCTCTTGTCCATCAATAAGGACCTTTGTGATTTGTATTAACGAGAAGGCACAGCTAGCATCTGGGTCCAGTGCAAAGCCTGGTGTTTCAGTGAGACCGGGAGTTAGGTAGCCAGTTGCTTGAGAGAAGCCGTTTGATGTTTGGGGATTGTTTGTAAGCTGGGACAGGTTTGTCCCCTATGGTTACCCTAAAATGGTTGTCTTTCTCCAGAAGGGGTTGGATGTCATTAATGATTGTCTTAGGTGTTCAAGCTGGGGTCTGTAGCTGACAACAAGAGGGATTTTGTTGTCACTGCTCTGGGGCTGACATTGTAGCAGGCTGAAGAGAGGTCTGCGTCTGGTTTTGTTGATCTGAGTACTGTAGCTACAGTTTTGGGGCTGTATTGTAATTGTAGGAATCCCTGGTCCAGATCCTTAAGGTGTGCATCCTGGACCTCTAGATAAACTGTTTCTGTCTCTGTGCCCACTTTTAGGTTGCCAAAAAACAATGCTTATGTTACAACCTCAGTCCTGTGCAACACAAAGCCATTCTCGACTTTAGAAACAACCTGGATATTCTTATACAAAAAGTTGATAAGGAGGGTGAAACTGTTGTCATGGTCCAAATGGCATACATACAGAAAGCCAAGACACAACTGCCCAACACAGAGTTTTACAAACTCCTGACAGAAGACCCCCCATGGCACAAGACCAGGAAGAACTGGAGAAACTCTTAAAGGATCCAGCTCTAGAAACACAGGAGAGGAATACTGCTTCCAGCTCCTGGGAACCCAGGCCAGGCAATTTATTTGTTACCCAAGATCCACAAACCTGGCAACTCAGGATCCCCCACTGTCTCTTATCTCTCCCACCATCACGGAAGACATTCCTACCTCTGTTAACTCTATTCTATTCCCATATGCCACTGAAGATGCTAGCCACAGATTTCTTAAAGAAACTGGTCTCTATTAACAAACTCCCAGCAAACACCATGTTAGCTTCTCTGGATGTCACAATATCCCTCACGAGGATGGATTAGAAGATGTAAAGAACATTATCTTTGACATGGACACAGTTTCTGTTTTCATTGCACTCTCCCATTTTGTCCTCACACACAACTACTTCAGATTTGGCAACTCCCTATACCTGCAAATAAATTGCACTGCCACAGGCACATGTATGCCGCCCCCCCCCCCGCCCTGCTGCCCAATATGCCAACATATTTATGACAGATGCTGAAGTCTGTTTCCTCCAGAGCTGCACTCTATTCCGCTTGATATACTTAAGGCACAACAATGACCTCTTCATTTTTTGGATACATGGGAAGAAATCTCCAGAAAAATGTCACCAGGATTTAACAACTTCCACCCCTTCATCAGGCTAACTCTGGAATACTTCACCCAGCAACTTCTTTTCCTAGGCACTACAGTAAAGGTTTGCATTGACCACATCACTACCACACTGTATCAGAAACCAGCTTCCACATCTACCTTCATGCCACCAGCTTTCCTCCTAAGCAGACTACCTGATGTCAGGGTATCTAATCTCAGTCAACATAACTTTAATAACTAACTTATGGGAAATTGTCGAACAAGAAATCATCCACAGGCTGGATTGTATTAACTAAGGGTTATACAGCAACTATGAATTCTTACTTCATTACCTGGATTAGTTTTTGTGACCACTTTGTGCCTATGGGTTTATTGCTTGCTTCTTTGCCTCACCCAGTATTGGCCTCCTTCCCCTTCCTCCCTGCCCTTTTGCCTTTTGTATTCAAATCACTCTCTCCATTTTATACACTGCTCTGTTAATGTCTTTTCACAGCATCTGATGAAGTAGTCTTGAGCTCATGAAAACTTATGAGATATACATACATACATACATATATTATATATATACATACATTTATATATATATATATATATATATATATATACAGTATAAATGTATGTATATATATATATATACACACACTGTATAAATGTGTATATATATATATATATATATATACACTGTATAAATGTATATATATATATATATATATATATATATATGTATGTATGTATGTATGTATGTATGGATCTGATTTAGTCCATGTTGCATAGATTCTGGCTTGGGCTAGCTAGTTGGGTTCAGCACAGGCTAATCACTTGTTTGTGTGTTTAGTATCTGAGGTGAAAATGAAGGTAACTTTTACTGGAGCATATTAGTTTTTTTTCTCTTAATAAAAGCAGTATTTTATTTGGTACCATAACTAATTTTTTTGTATACTCATATTCTTGAATAATTAAGTGATGATAATAAGCCATGACTGAGACTGGATAAAATAATGAACATTCATTTAATGCTTATTACAAACCTGAAGTATTAACATGTTTTTGAATAGCTAACAATATCCTAAAGGTATTCATGAGAATACTGGAACCAAACAGGACAAAACCCTACATTTGTTTATTAACACACAAGCATATACCACTTCCAGTCATAGCATCACAGAAAAGTAGGACTGGAAGGCACATCAGGAGCTCATCTAGTCTAACCCCCAGCTCAAAGCAGTATCATATCTGATTAAACAATCCCAGCTCATGTTGATCTAACCTGCTCTTAAAAAGCTTCAATGATGGAGATTTCACAGCCTGGGTAGCCTGCTCCAACACTTAGCCACCCTCAAAGTAGGAAAATTCTTTTTAATATCCAACCTAAATTTCCCTTGCTTCATTTTAAGACCATTGCTCCTTGCCCTGTCCCCTACAGACACAAAGAATAGTTTACTTTCATTCGTTTTATCACCATCCTTTAGGTATTTGAAGGCTGTTAAAAATCCCCTCTCAATCTCTTCTACAGACCAAATAATCCCAGGTTTTACAGTCTTTCTTCATAAATTAGTTTTCCCAGACCTCAAATTATTTTTGTTGCTGTCTGCTTGACAGTTTCTAATTTATCCATATCTTTCTTGATGTATAGAGCCCAAACTCCAGGTGAGGCCCCACCAATGCCAAACAGAGCAGAAGAATCACTTCCCTTGACTTGCAAGTGATGTTCCTATTAATACAGCCAGTATGGTATTTGGCCTTTTTTGCAACCAGAGCACATTATTGGCTCATATTCATTTTATAGTCTACACATGCACATAGTTTAATTCTTAGATGTGACAGCTGGATGCTTGTTGAAACTTATAAGGTTGAATGGGGCATTATCGGTTTCATGGACACAACCATTTGAATTTCATGGAAAATAAAAATTACAGCGCATATTCAAGAATGACATTTGGGGAACGTTTATGAAATGTTATAACTCATTTTAAAACAACATCACACTAGATAAAAACAATTCTAAATTGTTACGTGTTACTAAGATGATCTACAAAATGCAGTTTGGAAAACTCTTAACACATATAGCGAAACTGATAGGAATGATTAATGCAATAGGTTAAATTCACAAGATTATTATTTTTAAAAATATCTCTTATTATGGTACTACTTCCTGAAGAGAGCCAAAAAAAGGTGAAAAGATTGAAAGAGTGTGTGTGTTATCTTCTTTACAATATTTTAAAGTGAAATTCTAAATTACCTAAGATTTTAGTAGTAAAGCAAGTCATAAGACTAAAAATGTATGCATCCACTTAAAAGTTAATGTGAGAGTCACTTGTTAAAAGAAAAATCATGCCAAGCATTTGTTCTAATAGTGTAAGTGTTAAGGCAGATATTCTGTCACCAGTTAGTGTATAGTTATTGTAGGTCTCAAGAGAAGACATGAAAAGCTTTATTTCCTAATTGCTCCCTATAGCAAAGTTTGATTCCTGTGTTCAGGAAATGCAAAGGACCTTTGTACCTAGAATTATCTATTATATTAGATCACCCAAGAGTATGCACAGTGGTTAGCAGAGTGTGTAAGAAGGGGACCTCTTAATGTAAGGGTGTTTCTCTTGCAACCTGATTCTAATCTCAGATCATTTTTGCAGTGGTGTAATTTGATCATCTTCAATGCCACTGAATTATAATACTGTGATAAACCCTGGAAGCATCTTAGTGGTGACTGAGTCTTAGGCCTTCCCCCCATTATCCTGTGGCATATCCCTAGGGCTCTGAACAGATTTTGCCTGTGGGGAACTCCTCTCCTCCTAGCAAGTCTTCTTCTCACCAGCACACTGACCAGACCTTACAATTTAGTGGTGGAGAATCCCACAAACTCTTGGCATTTCCTGAGTTTGCAGATAGGTCTGCCATCCCCATATGAACAGAATACTTGCTGCTGTCAGCTGCTGCAAAATGACTCTTATCACAAGACAAAGTATAAGGTAAAACTTCAAAATAGGTTTAATACATAAGGCAGGAAAGCCTTGGACATGTGTGTTAGTTTTGGAGACAGGCATACAGAAATAATATAGGACACATAATAAGTCTTACTGCTACTTTCCAACTTGGAGCAACTTCCAGGTGCTCTCTGTTTCAAACAGCTAGTTGCCTACTAACCTCTCAGTCTCCTTGGCTGGATCCCCTGCATCAGCCTAAGATTCAGGTGTTTAGGTGTTTCCTCCCCTGCAAGGGACTCCCACCCAATCCCCAGGCTTGCCTATCTATTTCACATCTTCTTCATTCACCTTCCAGGAACATGCTCTGTTTCACAGATGATCTCTTCCTCTCCCCAACTTCTTGATACATATGCTACTGGAATTCCCATTGTTATGGATTCAGTGATAATGCCCTTAATCTCTAGGTTTAAAAAAGTAGCTAATAATAAACAAGTTGATTGTTTGTTATGCTTCCCTGGATTGCTAAAGTATGTATCTTATATTGAATACTGTGTTTCATACAAATACATAAGTTATAAAACTTAACATAACTTATTATTATCTGTTGACAGAGACCACATAAGACAGTAGTCAGTCCAACTTGGAGGAGATATCTGTGCAGGCTGAACCACTGCCTTTCAAAATGATGAGCTGCAGAATTGGGGATGTCATGATAGATATACTTTGTTTTTACGAGAGTATATCTTTAAAAAACATAACATAGATTGCACTGAGAGATTGCATTATGATGTTAAGGGCCAGAAAGATTTTTCTTTTAGCAAGTCATATGACACAAGATCTAAAAACATTTTGTTAGAGCATAGCTCTGTCTAGACCTCCTCTCCTTACTCAACCAGCAAATCTCTAGAGGCCTATAAATGGGTAATCTTGTTAGAATGTAGATAATCCAATTGACTGAGTATTTTTCCTGCAGGACAGTTTTGTCAATATATTTACCATGTAATGTATATGTTCTTTGTATCTTACCTTTAAATAAGTGTCTCTTTCAATCTATGTTATACCTGAATGCCATTGACTATACATATAAACAACTCTGTAGCAACCTACTTCTCCTCAGATGCTGATGGCTGAATTCTACAGTCGTAATTGTCTTTTTTTAAAAAGTCTTTACAGAATGAGGAGTTTTTTTCTAAAAGAAAACCCACTGAATGCTTCTGGTTGCTTAATTGCAGATACAGCCAAATTCTACTCTGATTTACACAACGTCTGCAGGACCCACCCCCCTAAACTAACAACAAGGTTTAACACATTAACTCAATGCAACAAGTGACTTCTAGAAAGGACATTGCTTTCTCATCCCTTAACCATAATTATGATATTATATGATTTTATTGTTATACATACGTGTATAAAGATCAGATCAGAAGTTTTTTCTAAAATACAGAAGCAGTCTGAAATTGAGTAAATCATAAGGAAGCTAAGATTGGATTAACCTTTAAAATAAAAAGCAAACACTGTCAACTAAATCGTCAGACAGAGTGATGATTTTACACACTTGTTTATACCAGAGTAAATTGCTGTATTGCCAACAAAAGAAACATAGAAAACTATCCCTTTTAGGCTTCTTTTAATCTGACCACCAAAGTGCAGAAGTAGTTGTCTCTGTTCAGTGTTTCTGAACTGGGAGGATTATAGGAACTCATTAGCAAGGTGAAGCATCCAACAAGGTAACTTTGCATGAACAAAATGCTTGGCTATCTTCAACTTCATACTCCACAGGGGATAAAATTTTTTCCCTCGACTAAGGAAATGACCAACCAGACCCAATTTATTAGGCAAAAATATTCTTCTTCATATGGCGTCAGATATCAACTTTGAAATCTATGAGCCACTGTCTAGTATTATCGCTCAATGTGCAGATTCCATCTACCCTGTCTGGGCATTTGTAAAGATTAAAGCTTTCGATTAAGTGCTGTACTGTTTGTTGGACACTGCATTCACATGGGCTGTACAAGATGTTCATCTTGTGAAGTGTTGTTTTGAAGGGTCCATACCCAGATCTCAATCTGTTCAACTTGACTCATATTTCTCTGTTACGGTTGTGACCAATGGCAGAACTGTTTGGTGTTGCTATAAAAACACCGTAGGAATAGCTATGACCTTTCCCAGCAGTTGTCCCACTCCATTTCATAGATTTCATAGACATTAGGGCTGGAAGGGACCTCGGAAGATCATCGAGTCCATTGCTGCTTATAGGTTTGATCCAGTAGCCCCAGTTTTTTCTAGGAACTTGTGGGCTTTATGTACAAATGGTTTACGACTTTTAAGCCTCTTAAGCCTTCATCTATTCAAGTCCTCAGTTAACAGTTGATGGAGCATGTGATTTTCATCATCTCTTGCCTCTATTGTCAGTAATGTTGTTAGGGTCTGTCTTATATCACTTTCTCTAATGCCCGAGAGTACAGGAAGTAAATCTGCCTGTTATGAGTTTCAGTGCACTGTTTCAGTGTCAAGCTTTTAGTGACAACTTCTGGACCATACAGGAGCACAATATTCTGCTGGGGCATATACCTTTCAAGTGCAATGGTTCTGAGCACTTTGAAGTTGGCACCCCATATTGTGCTAGCTAAATATCTTAAAGCAGCTACCATGAGGCAGCAGAGACTTTACTGCTGACCTTCTGAATGCAGTGTCTGTACGTGAAGGAATGGTCTAATGTGACCCCTAGATAATTTGAGGTATACTCATGGGGAAGGATGTGGTTGCCTAACTCTGATATTCATCTTGCTTGTGGCTTGACAATTATCCAGGTGTAAGAGTGAAGATACTAATTTCTTGATGCTCAACTCTAAGCGCCACTTGTGGAACTAGTCAGAGATGAGTTCCATGTCAGTACTCAGTGTCTTTTCCAGTTCTGTCATGTCTATTCCTTGGGCTGTTAGGGCAACATCATCAGCATACATGTATCACTCAGATGTTCTATGCAGAAAGTCTGAGGAATATTCATTGAAAAGTACTGGTGTTAGTACTGACCCTTGGGGGGCTCCATTCTTCAGAGTTCATACTCTGCTTTTTTCTCCTTTGCTAGTAGTGAGTTTTAATGATTTGCTGGAGATCATATTCATGATGAAAGCACATAGCTTGTGGTCAGGTATCAAAGAGTGCACTTTACATTTTAGGCCTTGATACCATACAGTCTTGATGGCAGCTGTGAGGTTGATAAAGACCATGTCTGTTTTCTGCCTCATTTCAAATCCATTTTCTATGTCAGATATAAGTAATGTAACTTGGTCAGTGGTATACCAGTTTTTCCAAAAGCCAGTTTGTTACTTTGGGAGTTGGGGGTCAATGATGTTCTCTATTCTATTCAGGATTATGAGGTCCATGAATTTGTATGTAACACAGAGTAGTGAGATGGGTCAGTAGCTCTTTGGATCCTCTGATGGCTTACTGGGTTTCAGGATAGCAATGATACTAGCTTCTCTCCATATTTTTGGTAGTCTATTACTTTCTAGACATTTATACATTAATTTCTGAAGCCATCTTTTCATTGTTGTTTCGAGCTTGGTAACACATTCTGGGAATATTTTATCTGGTCCAGCAGCCTTATTAGTCTTGATCACTTTAATACCTGTGTTGAACTTGTTGTAAGAAATGGGGGCGGTTAAATGAAGGTTGGCAATTTAAGTTTGTCACCAGTCAGATGTCTAATCATTTGTGCGTGTTACTTGCTTGGGTTATTGTACTTGCTGTTGTTGCACAGTAATTTCACAATGGAATTTTCTGACACAGGGCAATGTCATATTTGGTGCCTTTGCCTGGAAGGCAGTTAATGATGCACCATGTGTGTTTGCTTGAATGGATCATATCCAATCTTTCTATAGTAATAAGCCATTTCTCCTTTTTGCCTCCTTTTGCCAATGTGGTAGCGAGCTGTTTGATAGTTCTTTTTGTGGTTGCAGGATCATTGCATTGCTTGGTGATATTCAAAAGCTGTTCATCCCAGAATGGCACATAATGACTTCTATAATCTCTAGGTACAGAGTTTAGCTATTTCAGTTAGGCAGTTGGTAAACGTATTGTAGTCTTGATCATTGCTGGGTTCTGATGATTCCTCTAGTCGGTTTGCTCTCTTGTTGGTCAGCCCGAAAATTCCATCTTGGAGCTGGTCTGGATGGTGTGGGCTGAAAATCATATTGTCAATACTGATGAGTTAGGGTCTGTGCTGGGATGATGGAAACTGGTCAAGTACTTTCTTATTGGTATTTTACTCAAGTTGCCCTTTCACCAGGTAAGATCTAGGTGTGTCTGAATGTATCATCATTCAGAGTGGAAGGTATGTGGCTCCTTCTGGTCATAGATGAAGGTTCTATCATTCAGGCTTGCCCAGAGACAAAGATTATCTCCACTGCTACTGTTTATGGAGTATCCCCAATCTTAAGGTTGACAGTTGAAGTCTCCTGCATAAAAAGTCATATAGTTATAGGCAGGAATGTGATTGACAACATGGCAGAAGGTGATTTGTATATGTTGATGATGATTATGTCATTGACCTCCATTCTATTGCACTCTGTGAGAACTTATGTCCCTTGGTAGTGGATGGCAGGTCCTTTCTGATGAAGGTAGCAAGGCCATGGATCCTGCTGGCTAGAGTCTGCAAGGTTGCAGCCTGAGAGCTTCATCTTCCACAGATGTTCTATATGTGTGTCTTGTAGAAGGACTGCATGTGGTTTCATTTCCCTGGTGATGTGTTCCAGCACTGATTGCTTGAGCAAGGTATAGCCTTCAATAGTAAGTTGAAGAACAGTCAAGCTTTCCTCTCATAGATAGGTGAGATTGCTCTTGTGCATCCTTTAGTTAGTATTTCAAAATTGGAAAGTATAATGTATAAAATTGGAAAAATTGAAAGTCCAATTGCCTTGGTAGTGACTTTTAGTTTTGCTTTACAGCTACTCACAGTCACTATCATCCTCAGAGGGAGGTTTTACGGAATGTCAGTGCTGTAGGATTTCTTTGAAGGGAGGAACTGGATGTCAGAGTTAGACATGCAAGTTGATTTGAATTTACTGCAGGGATCAGGGTTTAGAATCATAGAATCAAAGAAAATTGGGGTTGGAAGGGACCTCAGGAGGTCATCTAGTCCAACCTCCTGCTCAAAGCAGGACCATCCCCAACTAAAGGTTTGTCTAGCTGGGTCTTGAAAACCTCCAAGGATGGAAATTCCACTACCTCTCTGGGTAACCTGTTTCAGTGTTTTACCAACCTCCTAGTGAGAAAATTCTTCCTAGTATCTAACTTAAACTTCCCTTGCTGGAACTTGAGACCATTGCTCCTTGTTCTGTCTTCTGCCACCACTGAGGACAATATAACTCTGTCCTCTTTCAAAGCTCCCTTCAGGTAGTTGAAGGATGATATTAAATTCCCTCTCAGTCTTCTCTTCTCCAGACCAAATAAGCCCAGTTCCCTCAGAACTCATGTACCCCAGCCCCTGAACCATTTTTGTTGCCCTCTGCTGGACTGTCCAATTTGTTCACATCATTTCTGTAGTGGGGCGCCCAAAAATGAACACAGTATTCCAGATGTAGCCTCACCAGTGTTGAACAGAGGGGAATAATCACTTCCCTTGACCCGCTGGCAACACACCTACCAATGCAGCCCACTATACTGTTAGCCTGCTTGGCAACAAGGGCACACTGTTGGCTCATATTCAGCTTAATGTCTACTGTAAACCCCAGGTTCTTTTCTGCAAAGCTGCTGCCCATCCAGTGGGCCCCCATTCTGTACCAGTGCATGGGATTGTTCCGTCTTAAGTGTAGGACTTTTCACTTGTCCTTGCTGAACCTCACAAGATTGCTTTTGGCTCAATCCTCCAATTTGTCTAGGTCACTCTGAATCCTAGCCCTACCCTCCAGCCTATCTATGATTCCCCCCAGCTTGGTGTCATCTGTAAACTTGCTGAGGGTGCCCTCAATGCCATCTTCCAGGTCACTGATGAAAACATAGTACAAAATCGGCCTCAGGACCAACCCCTGGGGCACTCTACTTGATAGCAGCTGCCAACTCAACATTGAGCCATTGATTACTACCATCTGATTCCAACGCTCCAGCCAGTTTTCTATCCACCTTACACTCCATTCATTCAGTCTTCCTTAGCTTGCCTGTGAGAATGTTGTGAGAAACCGTATCAAAAGCCTTGATAAAATCAAGGCATCCACAGAGCCATCATCTTATCATAGAAGGCAATCAGGTTGGGCAGGCATGACTTGCCCCTGGTGAATCGAGGCTGATTTTTCCTAGTCACCTTCTTCTCCTCCAAGTGCTTAGAAATTGATTCCTTGAGGACCTGCTCCATGATTTTTTCAGTGACTGAGGTGAGGCTGACTGGTCTGTAGGTCCCTGGATTCTCCTTTTCCCCCTTTCTTAAATACTAACATAATGTTTTTCCTTCTACCAGGGCAAATGATCGTCACTGGCAGGGAGAAGGCTATAACCCTAACCTGAGCTTTTTCCCTTCCTGGTAGCAGTGACTACCTGTGAGATTGAAGGCAAGGTGTACTTATAGACTAACTGAATCAGAGATGTATAAACTCTCATGTGCCACACAGTTCATCAGATACAAGATTGAAGAAAGCAAGAGAAGGAATTCCAAAGTAAAACTCAGCAGTAGTCCACATGTCTGACTGCATGTCAAGAAGTGAAACTAGTCCTCCCCTTCTTCCCATCTGCTGAGGACAGGTGAGTGACATTTCCTATACTTGCCTCTGAGGATAGGCCAGGCAGGTCCACTATCCATCCCTTCTCTCCATGCTTTACTACTGTGCAGATGACTGATGTAAAATGTAGAATCATTCCAGTTTATAGGCTGGTACTTGGGCCACTCTTGTGGGACATGGGGAATACCCTCAGAATACACCCTAAGGAAGTCATCAACCTTAGTTCAATGTCTTACTCAGATTGAGGGGTTTCAAATCCCCATCCTTTAGCCATAAGGGTGTGATCTAAACAATGAACTATGAACTAGGACAGGTAGGCATATTCATCAGCCCTCTCCTTGAAGCTATTCCACTATACAGACAGGAAGGCAAGATTCAGGGAAGTAGGAAAAGAGCATAAGAGGGAGTCTGATTTTGTAGCGCAGTGGCTTCCATGTTAAATTAGTAGGTGGGAATTCTAAGTTCTTATCTCTTCACCAAGCATTACTTCTGGGGGGTGGTTTTGAGCCAGTGGCTGGCATGTAAACATGTTATCAGCCCACATAGGAGCTGTGGGTATGAAACCTCTTTGGCAGAAGAGTGTATTGAACACAGATTTCCTATCTCCTGGGTAAGCATTCTGAAGGGCTCCAAAGCACTCATTCAGGAAGAAAGTAGAAGACTTTATTTCAGAGGGATCTGGATTCCGTCAGACTGAGGAACTCACAAATCCCAGCCAGTAATAGAAAAAAAGCCATTTATATTCTGTTCTGTATTACTTAAGAGTTCATCTCTGGTCTGGCCTTTTAATCGAGCATTCCTTTATGGCTTATATTCTAAATTGTTTTTCTTGTAGAAAAATAAGTTGATTTTGTAGCTTGTTAACTAGATCCCTAACATGGGACAGGACAATTGTGAATCTCTTATCTCAGGGATGTTAAACTCATTCATCCCCACAACCTAGATGAGGGTAACTGGGCTGGTCTGTGGGCTGGATTGAGCTGTGCCAAAGCCAGCACATAGGGGTGGTCTGGTGGGGTGCTATACACAATGTGCACCCCATGCCAGCTCCCTGTGCTGTGTCTAATGCTTGCCAGTTCCACCGTGGGGACTGTGCTGCAGGCAGTGCTACACTGGACTGGTCCTGCATGCTGGCTCTGGGGACGGTCCAGATTGGGCTCCAGGCTGTCTGTGCATGCTGAAACCGGAGCGCAGGAGAGGTCTGGTGGCACACCCTATGCAGCACACTCACTGAGCTGAAAGCTTGTAGGCCAGACCCATGCTGCTGGGTCCAGCCCACAAGCCAGACTGGATCCATTGGTCCAAAATCCAAATGATAGACCATAAGGTTCCACGGGTTGTATGTTTAACTCTACTGCTTTTATCTGGATGGTAGTTTACTGTGAAATCCTTTAAGTCTTTGCAGCTGATGCATGGCTTGTTCAGTATCCACTTCAACTTCTTGAAGCATTTTACTTGTGATGTTGACATCATAGTATATCATGAGAGAGTACCAGACTGTACGGGAATGTCTAGTTTTGGGAGCAAGCAATTTGGAATCACTTTGAGTTTTGGGTCATGTAGAGTCTGCAGAAACAAACAGACTTCAGGAAATTGGTATATCACAATCATATCAATTTGGCTTTTCCATCTTATTCACTGAAGGGTTTTTCCAAACGAGTTGATCACACATTGGCATGTTACATCCCAGGCTTATGACAAGGCTACAAAAAGGGATAAACATTTTGAACCATGAAAAAATACCATGCATTCAATGCAGCAATTAGTGATATAATTGACTGAGGTTAAAATAAGGTGGGTTGTATGGGACAAAAAGCTGTTGTTTCTTCTGAAATCTGCTGTTCACCTTTCATATTTGTTGCATTTTCACAGATGCGTTAAATCACAAAGTCAGATTCACATCTTTTTTAAGTGTTCAAGAGAACTTCTGTTATTCAATTGCTAGTAGAATCTGTCACACATTCAAAAATACAAAAAAATGTTATTTGGAGAGATGTCTTCTCACCTAAGCTGCTTTTGCTGCAGAAGGAAATCTAAGAATCATTGTCATGTGCTCTTGTTTACTAATATCTTGAGTACAGTAAAATAAGTAGATAATCCTCAGCTGCCTTCAAAGCAGAAATAATTTAATTCTTAATCATGTTCACAAAAATCAGAATGATCTTGTTTTGAATTTTTTTTGCTCAGGTAACCAATCCTGAATTTTCTTTGAGGTAATTTGTTGGACATATTTTTTTCAACTCCACAAATATCAAAATCCTCAAATTGAGGGATGAATGGCTTGACTGATGAACCTCATAGGGAATATTTTCTATTCCATGTAGCCTGATCAAACCAAAAGCCTTTTTTCAAAACAGTATGCCAATGTTCTATAAGAGAATTAATATGGATCCTGCCTTTGTCATCATTCATATGACTATTCTTTTGTTTAATTTCTTAGCCTTTATGCACATCATCACTGTTGATATGATATGCTAAATTCTCATGTTTCACTAGTATATGCAATACATTTTTCAGTTTTGAACATTACTGTCCAAAGCAAAAGCTCTTAAACCAGAATCCTTTCATATCACTTCTTATGCCATGGACCTCCTTCCCCTACTGTGTCCTAAAGACTGATGCAGAACCAGGTGACCCAGCCCCACAGTGACGGCACACTGACTCCCAGCCTGCTCTGCAATTACCCCCTCTTCGTGGAACCCCTGATGACCTATCACAGAGTTCCAGGATTCCACAGAACACAGTTTGAAACCCACTAAGTTAAATAATTGCAGAAGAAGCCATAAAGAGAATAGGTGGAAATGGAAGCCAGAAGCCAGTTTCATTTTACCCAGTCTCTGTATGAATGCTGGATGAACGTGGGAGAGATGAAACATTTCTTCTATCATTATCCAAAAGAAAATCCCTCCAATTTGTTTGTACTTCTCCACACTCTATAACCAAAAGGCAAAATCTGCCATTATTGAGTGCTTGGCAGGATCTTTCAGAACATTAGGACTCAAGAGATTCCTCCTCTATGTATTCCTCCACATCCCTTGAATAACTGTGCAATGCATCAAGTTTTTTATTGCTCAAAGACATATCCACATTTACAGAATGAGCTACCTTGCTACTGACATTTTCTTTTTGTCTTCTTCCTGATGCATCACAATTTTTGACATTACAATCTGTGGCAGTATGGCTTGAAGGGGCATTGTCTATCGGGGTCAGTAGAAGTTCATCTGAGCAGAAGTCAAAGGGGTCCTGTTCGATGTATAGCTGGTTAATTCCCAGAGAAGTTAAGTTAATAAAGCTGTAGCCTAATTAAACAACAGCTCTTTTACCTTGTTTTTCTTTCTGTCTCTGAGACAAACACTCTGAGTAGAGACCGATCAACTTAACTTCCAACCTACATGGGGGCCAGTGCTGGGTCACTCTGCTCCAGGAGAAGCATGTGGAAAGGACTGTGACTCAGGCAAATGTAATGAGATTTACCAAGGTGCCCATTAGGTAGTGTAGCCTGCTCCGCTATCATGTGTCCCTGTTGGTGCACAGACTGGCTTGGGTAGGGGGCAAACAAGGTGTTCATCCACATACAAGGGCTGCGAAGGTCCTTGACCTTTGAGGACATTACGCAGAAGAGTGCTCTTGGGCATGTGCTCAAGGCTTTTCTAAGGCAAGTCATTACCTAATTTGAGAGATTTATTTCACTCTGAGGAGAGTGAGTGAAGAATACTTCACAGCAGCACTTTTCAGGTACAGCTCTGAGGTTCCTTGGCTATTTCTACACTGCCTCAGAGCTGTACCTGAAAAGTGCTTGCTGTGAAGTACTCTCCATTCACTCACTGTCCTCAGAGTGAGATAGCTCTCTCAGACTAGGCAATGAATTGCCTCAGAAAAGTCTTGAGCACATGCTCAAGAACACCTTTAAGGGCTTTGTCCTAGGCATGCTAACTGGTAAGCACTGAGGCAGATATATTGCCTCATTCCTGGGATTTGGATCAAGTGGACAGGAGCAAGTAGGAGAAGAGTGCTTTATGGTAATACCCACAATTTGGCAAAGAGAGGGCATAGGTATCTCCTTGGTACTCTTCTGCATCCCTCTCTTATGGAAGGTCCTATGGAAGGACCAAGGACTATGCGGGTATCACTGCTAAGCATTATGCCCTAACATCTCACTGCAGTAAATCTAAACACCCGTGTATTTAAGAAGTATGTAATTCATGATTGTGTCAGCTATCAGAGAAGTCATATCCTGATGGCACAAACATGGTGCTGGAAACCCTGAAACAGTGGAGTTTTGTTATTTATGTAGCAAAGTATGTTTCACACTATAATGTAGATGCTTCCTGGCTGATGCTACAAGGTTCCCAGCTTTCTTTCCCACCGGGCTTCAACCTCCTCACTCTCATTTCTGGGATCTGTCTCTGGCCCCTCATAGTTACTTTGCCTACCACAACTTGATGTTATAGGTTCATAGGGAAGCTACCCCAGGAGACAGATATGGAGTTTGGGGTGGGTTCTTGTCTGAACGCAGGCCTTTCTGAGCTTCAGTTCACTTTTACTCTAGCTTGGTCCTGTGGCTCAGGGTCCACTGCACAAGGACCCTAGGTTCTCATGCCCCAGCTCCAGCTCAGCCTCCTGTGGGCTCTGGGCCACTCAACCCTTAGTTATGTCCCCTTTGCAGGCATGGGGTTTACACCCCCCTGGTCCTGTGGTCAGATATGCCAAGTCCTCTGATATGCCACAGTCCTCCCTGTTGCAAAGTATTGGGCTACAGCCTGCACACAGCACACCAGGGCTCCAGTGCCCTAGCAGTATTGTAAACTGAGTGTCTCTGCTGCATCCCAGTGGCCTCCAGTCCACCCCTTACAGCAACCCCAACCTCTGGTGCAAATGTAATCAAAATATGAGTGTCCACTCTCAAACATCAAGCTTGCCAAATGCAAGCTCCTCTATTGGGGTTAATTCTCACCCCAGAATCAAAGAAAATTAGGGTGGGAAGGGACCTCAGGAGGTCATCTAGTTGAAATCCCAGCTCAAAGCAGGACCATCACCAACTAGATCATTCCAGTCAGGGCTTTGCTGAGCCAGGTCTTAAAAACCTCCAAGGATGGAGATTCCACCACCTCTCTAGGTCACCTATTCCAGTACTTCACCATCCTCCTAGTGAGAAAGCTTTTCCCAATATACAATCTAAACCTCCCTTGCTGCAACTTCAAACCATTGCTCCTCGTTCTGTCATCTGCCACCACGGAGAACAGTCTTGCTCCATCCACTTTGGAACCCCCCTTCAGGTAGCGAAAGGCTGCTATCAAATCCCCCCTCAGTCTTCTCTTCTGCAGACTAAATAAGCCTCTCCTCATAAGTCATGTGCCCCAGCCCCTGAACCATTTTTATTGCCCTTCACTGGACTCTCTCCAACTTGTTCACATCCTTTCTGTAGCGGGGAGCAAAAAACTGGACACAGTACTGCAGTTGTGCCCTCACCAATGCAGAATAAGGGGGAATAACTACTTCCCTTGATCTGCTGGCAACACTGCTACTAATCCAGCCCAGTATGCTGTTAGCCTTCTTGGCAATAAGGACATACTGTTGACTCATATCCAGCTTATTGTCCACTGTAATCCCCAGGACCTTTTCTGCAGAGCTGCTGTTTAGCCAGTGGGCCCCAAACTGGTAGTGGCGCATGGGATTCTTCCATCCTAAGTGCAGGACTTTGCACGTGTCCTTATTGAACCTCATAAGATTTCTTTTGATCCAATCCTCAAATTTGTCTAGGTCGCACTGAATCCTAGCCTTACCCTCCTGCATATCTACTACACACTTCAGCTTCGTGTCATCCATTAACTTCCTTAGGGTGCAATCCATCCCATCTTCCAGATTGCTAATGAATATATTGAGCAAAACAGGCCTCAGGACCAAACCCTGGGGTACTCCAGTTGATGCCAGCTGCTAACTAGACCTTGAGTCATTGATCACTACCCATTGAGCCTGACAATCCAGGCAGCTTTCTATCCATTTTACAGTCCATTCATCCAACCCAAACTTCCTCATCTTGCTTGCAAGAATGCTGTGGGATACTGTATCAAAAGCTTTGCTAAAGTCAAGATGCATCACATCCACTGCTGTCCCTGCACAGAGCCAGTCATCTCACCATAGAAAGCAATCAGGTCGGTCAGGCATGGCTTGTCCTCAGTGACTCTATGCTGACTGTTCCTAATCACCTCCTTCTCCTCCAAGTGCTTAGAAATGGATTCCTTGAGGATCTACTGCCTGATTTTTCCAGGGACTCAGGTGAGGTTGACTGGTCTGCAGTCCTTTGGATCCTCCTTCTTCCCTTTCTTAAAGATTGGCACTATATTTGCCCTTTTCCAATTGTTAGTACAAAATGTGCAATGCACTTATCTCATGTTACTTGTAATGTAGGGTCTCTTCAACCTTTCTGTGGTACACAGTCTGTGGTCCAGGCAGTCCTTGTCTCCAGGTGGTCTGAGCTGGCTCTACTTTGGAGCTCTGCCTCTGGGGGCTCCTACAGCCAGACTGTCTCTTCTGGGCTAAGCCCTGGGCATTTGAGCCTTTCCCTGGTTACCTGACTCTCTACTTTAACCTCAGGGCTGCCAATCACTGCTTACACCCTTGGTGGGTGACCATCTTATTTATATCCCTTTTATCATTAAGTCTGTTCAAAGGGGCTGGGTTGGCTAGCAGGCCCTAGGCTTCCTCCTCTTTCTCAGTAATGTGGCAGGGGCCTCATTATACTCACATAATATCAGTATTCTTACCTATTTTTTCCTTAGATCCAGTTACATGACTACAATACTGTTCTGAAAATGTGACACTTAAATCCTTTCTTTCTTTTATGTTTAAATTATTTAAATCAGGGGCTGGACACACCCACTGTAACACAGCATCAAAAAAGACCTACATTACAACTGTGAACTAATTTTGGAAAGAGTAGAGAGGTTTGGAAAGTCATTGCTACATTATTCAGCAGACAGCACATCAGCTTACTATCCTTTCCCTAATGAGAGCTAGATAAATGATCTTGTACCCCTGAAAAGGTCAACAAGTTCCCATTTTAAAACAGGCTGCTTCCTTGGCAAATACCCAGGAAGGCCAATTAACAATTCTATCCTCTGCTTGAGAAAGAGCAGTGAGGGAGCTCAGGATGAGTCTTTTTAATTCTAATTTCTAATGAGTCTTTCTGGGACAGATGACCCAGAGGCTGCATCCAGATGTGCGTGGATGTCTGGTTCCCTGGGGACAACTAGAAGCACAGCACCTTGGGTAGTGTATACTGCTGCTATGTGTGCTGCTCTGCTCCACTTTTATTTCCTGTGGGGTTTTTTGACCCTTGGATATCCAGGGGTCAGAAAAACCCTCCAAGCTGCTCCCTTGCAGCACAGAGAACAACTGAATGTGCAGTATGTGGTGCTGCAGACGTGTCTACGGTGCCACATACCAGACACCTGCATTCGTCTGGACGTGGCCAGAAGATTTATTATAGTTCAGTACTGGACTTTTCTTAGGCATTTTATGATACTCTATGCCAACAGGCTGCATCAGTTTCTGGTATCATCTATGGCTGCACTTGGGAATTTATTTGTACTTAGTGACACGCACAACAGCTTATTAATATTTAATATTTGGAAGAAGTAACGATTTCATAGATTGATGAGAACATTGAAAGAGCTAATCATAGTTTCTTTCCTGGCTATAAAAAAGGCTACTAGTAAGAGTGTTCCAATTCTTGAAGAACCTCATAGAAAAACTGTCAAGCTGCATGCTGCAAATCTCATTAAATTGATGGGCTACTTTGCCCTCCTCCATCTCAGGTATCAACATTGATATTTTTATACTGTCTTTTGCAAACTGCCAATGAATACCTATTTTTATTTTAGCTTTTCTGAATTGAACTTTATAACCCACTGAAGGGGGATCTTAGGAACACAAGTATTGCCAAATGGATCAGACCAACAGTCTAGTATCCTGCCTGAAAGCAACCAGTACTAAAATCTTCATAACATGGTGTAAGAATCTTGGAAATGGGTATTATATGACAACCTGTGACTTTCCTGAGTTCATTTAATTAGTGGCTCAGTTATATTGTAATGCATAAGAGCTTGTTATCTTTCCCCTTACAATTTTTAGCCTGCCTTAGATATTTGTAGATATTCTCTTTATCTATGGAGGTGTCTACTCCTTTTGTGAAGGCTACAAAGTTCTTTGCCCAAATGTATTATGTGGCAGGGGGCCCCTCAGTTTGATAATATTTTTACACAATGTATAAGTAGTTTTAAATTTCTTGCTGGTCATTTTTATTGAACATTCCATTATTCCTGTAACTTGAGATGGCATTCTGAAAAAAGCTGAGTTATTTTCTGTCAGGCCTTATTTTGTGTATTACTGTTGGGTTTTCTCTGATCTCTGGTTTTCTCTTTTCTGACCTGGACCTGGTCCAACTCCTGTAATTAGTTAGAAAGGCACATTGGATTCCAGGAGCCACAATGCTTCCCATTTCATTGTTGTTTATACTCATGCAAGAAACTTATTTAGCTTAATAAAACCAAAGTTGAAGGGGCACATGACTGAAATTTAAAAATACAGCGGGGTAAACATCAAGGAGAGAAGTGAACAATTTTAATCAAAGGACAAGGTTGGTACAGGAGCAGAGGGGAATAAACTGACTGTGAATAAATTTAGGCAGAAATGAGAAGGTGGTTTTTAACCATCAGAGGAGCTGGGTTCTGGAACAGCCTTCTGGTAGGAGTAGCACTAACTAGCTTTAAGCTGGAGCTCGATCAATTTAAGAAGGGGAGTATATGAAATAGCAAGTCTCTGGTAGCAGGAGATTGAATTCAACAGAGGTCCCTTCCATTCCTACATTCCTGAGATAAGGTAAAAAAGCCAGAAGAGCCTGGTTTGTTTTGTTCCTCCTATCTCAATTAGCAAATACAATTGGCTGAAGGAAAGAAATGAAGACTTGGTTAGTCCAGCTAAGCTGCCTCCTATAGTTTGATCTTCTATTTCTGAAGGTCATAGTAAAACAACTGCTGCTGAATTTTTGCACAATAAATATATTTAAATATTTTAGTCAATGAGTGTAAAGTGTGAAATGATAAATGCTTCCAAGGAGAAGATTGTTTTTCTCTCAAGTGTATGCCATAAAAATTCTTATATTGCTATTTTTCCTTAATTAATGTCTCATGAATAATGTTTCATGAAGAAACACGCTGTCCTTGGTTAGTATTAAACTACCAACATGTGTGAAAGCTTCATGGCATCCCATCCTAACCTTCAAACAAGCACCGAACCTCGCTAAACTCATCACTAGAAGCAAACTTCCTACAGCCCAAAACACACAGAATGGATCCAGACCAGGTCATAATAAGAAATGCAAAACCTGCCAACATATCTCCACCCCCACCCCCACAATTACAATACCCTGCAAAAGAACCATCAACATTCCTGTATCTTACAGCTGCAGAAATGTAATATATCTCATCCAATGCACCAAAAGCCCTGATGGAAAATATGTAGGAGAGACCAAACAACAACTGCACACCAGAATGAATGCACACTGAAAATCTATAAAAGACAAGAATATCCAAATACCAGTGTTGGGGGAGAGAGGCACATTTCTTACAAGAAAACCACTCTCCAATCTCTCAGTTCTAATCCTCAAAGGGAATTTACAAAATACCTTTCACAGTTGAGCCTACGAACTTCATTTCATCAAACTACTGGATACAAAAAATCATGGATTTAGGCACTGGATTTATGACACGTTACAACCTGCCTGATATCTATCTGACTCCCCAGGTACCTTTCCACTATTTACCAGCTACATTCATTCCCTACCATCCCCCTCTCCTCCCACCTGTCTGTCACCCACTGACTGGGGTTGAAGTCAATTTACATCTTCACTGACTGGCTTTCTCGCATGCATACCAGCCTCTGGCTTCTTTACTATTCATTCCATGCAAGAAGAGCACACACCAACTGCAGATGCTTTCTCAGCCTGACAAAGGATATTTGTACCTGAAAGCTTGCAAAGAATTTTTCCAACTATTTGAATTGGTCTAATAGAAGATATCAGATTTACCCAAAGAACCTTGTTTGCCTATGCCCTTAGACCAACATGGCTACAACCTATACCTATTGCAAAGCATAATATTTATAGGAATACTTTGGGGGTTGTCTTATGGAGTGGCTTGCAACACAGAGGGCACATCTACATGTGTGCTTTAATGCGGATTAGCCTATTTTAAGGATCATTAAAGTGTCACAAAAAGGGCTCTTTAGCTAATGCATCTTGAAATAGGCTAATGCACATTTTTTTAGCACCCCACAATGGAGGGTTCCTGTACACAAGCATGGAGGCTGCTCCGATATGCTGTAATTACAGAGCATCAGAGCAGACTTGATTAACTGAGTTTACTAGAGTGTGGTAATTACCAGACTCCAACAGCCTCCTGCATCTCATGTATCAGTGCCCCCATGCTTAAAAATGTTGGTGGGGGCACTTGAACTGAAACTCATCAAACAAGCTTCAGTTCAAGTGTCCCTGCTGCCATTTTTAAGCATAGGGATGCTAATACATGAGAAGCTGCAGCACTTTAATTAGATTGGCTCTTGGAGCCGCTCTAATTAAAGTGCCACTCCTCCCACCCCCAGAGCACATATAAAAGTGCATGCAAGTACTAGATATAATGTGCATTATCTAAAGCACATTAATGAATGTGTAGACACACCCAGAAAGTTACAAATAATCAAAATGGCTTGAATAAATTATTATAATGTTGGTCCAGATTTTCTAGTGGACTAAGAGAGTATATCTCCAGGGTGCTCCACAGGTTTACATGTGCTGACTATCTGGACCTGTCTTCATGCTAAGTCTGGCCATTTTGATTGAAGAGTCATCACAGTAAAAGTTTATAACAACTGATTACTGCTCAGTGCAAGTATTTGCAATTTAAATGACTGTTGAGAAATATTTCTCCCCCCATTAAGATCCAATAATCGGTCTCCCAATGAGTCAAAAAGGAATTGTGAAAGACACTCCTCCATAAGGAATGAGATAAAAGTTATAGGAAATAAAGGAGTGGAAAGAGATAAAATAATCTGATAGTAGGAAAGAACCACCCTTGTGATTAACATCACATGATGTGTCAGGCTGTGACAGATGTGTTGGGGGGACAACTAGCACAACAGCCAATTCTCTACAGACAGAAATCAGGAATAGTTTAATGGTTTTTAGTTCAGTTTCAAGGCATTCATAAATGTAGATATTTTCTTAATTAGACTTGACTGTCTTGCTACTGTCTCAGCTGGGGCATAATCCAGCACCCAGTGAAGTAAATGGAAAGACTCCCACAGACTTCAACAGATAATTAGATTGGGTCTAACCTTTTCCTGAAGTATCCTGTTTCATTCATTTATATTTTGAAAGTAAGAGAGAACAGTGTGCCAGTATCTATGCAAAGACAGATTCTTTTTCATTTCCATACATCAGTTAGTTGTCTTTGGAAAAATGTGCTCTCTCTCATGTGCTGTTTCTCTCTCTCTTTTTGCAGGCATTGCTAAATATACAACATTTGGCATAGATGCTGTGTGGTATATGATGCTTATTCTGAGGATTTTATTCAGGGCAAATGGCATATGCTTGCACATACACAGCCATTTACTATGAAACACAAAAGGGCAGAAGTTCACAGAGTGATATGTAATGTCTAGTATGACAGGTAAAGGAAAAAGGCAGATAACAATCAAAACTCTGGGCTTAATCTTTCAGGGTGCTTGTAGATGGGTGGGGAGGCTGCTCTGACATGCTGTAATTACAGCACATTGAAGCAGACTCAATTAATCGAGTCTGCTGGACTGTGATAAATAGTGTGCTCCAGCAGCTTCCATGTTATGTGCATCAGCACCCCTGCACTTTAAAATGGTGGCAGGGGTGCTTTAACTAAAGTTTGTTCAATGAGCTTCAGTTAAAGCAGCCCGCCACCATTTTAAAGTGTGGAGATGCTGATGTATGAGATGCTACCCTAGAAGCTTGTGTAAAAATGCCCTCAGTTTCCAGAGAACACATATCTGTAGTCTAAAAAAAGATTTGATTAATCATTTGCATTGATAACTCCTTATTCAGCCTTCTGACACTCATTTAGTCACAGTTTATTGAGGATGCACCAGATATTAGATTGGAGTGTCTATCTAGATTAGAGGCCCAGAGGGTTTCAGTGTGCCATGCTGAGCCCTGCAGCTTTTAACCCCAGAACCTGGGTACTGGTCTAATGGCTTCTCAGGCCCATTGCATCTTACCATGTGTCAAGGTAAACAAAGTTTCCTGCTGCCATCAAGGACCCCTGCCTGGGGCAATCACCGACTCTAAACCCAGACTTGAACTCACAAGGTCCCTAGCAGCAGCTCAGCACACAAACTCCTGAGCCAGACATAGCAAGGCTAGCCCCATCCTAACCTATCCACCCTAGGGCTAGGGACAGACATTCAAAAAGCCTGAGCCTGAATTGATTCACTCTTTGCAGGTTAATTTAACCTGGCTAGGCTGAACCCATTTTTCACCATACAGACATCCCCTCTGGACTGAGGAAATGTTAGCACATGCCTGCAGTGGCTCAGGCTAAAAGCTGGGGAGCACTAGAGCAGCCCTCCTTTCCCTTCTACAGTGCTGAGCTGAGGGGCAGGGTGTGGCCAGGCCCTGGCAGGATGTTCTTATTATGGAGCCCCCCCCCCCAGCTGTTGGTAACAGAGCATTTATTTACACAGCAGGGAGTTACACAGGGAGTTGTCAGCATTTATCAGCCCATCAAACAAAACGAAAGCTTCTCTCATTAGTTCAAGCTCTTCTTAAACAACTTTTTCCAAGGAAGTAGTGGAGGGACATTACCAGATACACATTGATTAGCTCCAAATAGCCCTGAGCCAACACTGTCCTGTCTGCTTTTGTCCTGTCTCCTACAGCATGGACCATAGCCAGCATGTCATATGCTAGGTAATGCTGAGAGGTGTCTGTGTAAGGGCAAAGGGGAGGAGGGAATCCCTGCTTGAGCAGGGAGCAGGGTAGGGAGGAGCAAGAGGAAGCCAGGCAGATGCCACTGTACCTTGCTGTCTGCAAGAGCTCGAGCTAGGGAGCAGAGGGGCGAGGCCAGCCCTGGTGGGATAGAGCAGAGAGCAGAGCCCTGCCCAGGGTTGCAAAGCATCTGGGATGCTGGGGGACCCTGGCTTAACCTAAAACAGGAAGGGGTCTAGGACAGACATTGCATAAACTGGTTTGACCCAAATCAGTCAAGTCTGATACTACATTCAACCAGGTTTATCTCAGACCAGTTTCAGCAATTTTCAAACTGGTTTATGTGCACTGAACGCAGCGGCAGACTGACAGGGGAGGGGGCCATGGCCCCTGGGCAGAGGCAACCTGAGCAGTGTTCGGGGTGCATGGCAAATTAGCCCATGTGGGGCCCCACCCCCACTCAGATCCCAGACCCCAAGAAGCTGCTGCTGCTGGCAATGCTGGCGTCAGTGGTTGGGGAGGGGGGGTAGTGAGCGGCTGGACGTGGAGCCACAGCTTGGCTCAGCTCTGCGCTGCTGCTGCTCCACCCCACTCCACAGGGCCCACCCAAAGCACAGGGACCGGGACAGTCACCCCGTTTCTCCCCCTATAGGGACGGCCCTATGGGGCGGGGGGAGGGCACTGGCCAGGCCCTTCAGAATTCTTATCTCGTGACATGGCTTTAAGTATTGCTATGAAGATGACAGGGGAGTGCAAATGCAAGCATTGACCCCTGGGTGCTAAAGACTGAACATCTGTTCTCTTACAGGTTTAAACCAGTTTCTGTTAACTTCAACTGGCTTATGTGTAATGTCTGTCCCTAGCCTTAAGGTTTGTTATTGTTTTAACATGTTTTCCCAAGAGTTAATAAAGTGAATTAAAATGTGACATATTTTTCAACATTGAACATGATTGCATATTTATTTATTCATTTATTTGATTTATATGTTGCCCTTCCTAAAAAATCTCAAGGTAGTTTACAGTAAGACAAAGAGAATCAATTAAAAACAGGAGAGTGACAAGAGAAAAGCATTCATTGATTCTTCACACAAGTATGGATAATGCTCCCTGTACTCTTTCATCTACGTTTGAACCCGTTGCCCCTTCTCTTCCCCATTCACCAGGTCCATACTTTATCTATCTTTCTTCCCTCTAACTTCCCTTGCCACCATCCTCTCCCATACCTTCCTCCTCAACCTCTCACTGACCTCTGGCTACAAGCATTTTTGGTTTTCTCCCAATCCTTTAAAAGCTACTTCACCAACTACCACCTCTATTTCCCCTCAGCCCTGACCTTACCTCCCTCCTTGGCTCCTTTATCTTGTCACTTTTCACTCTTCCTAAGTGCTCCATAGTGGCTGTAGTTATTCCCATCCTGGCTTCTGGTGGTTTTGAGCGTCTTTCCACCTCAGAATTTTGCGCCTGCCATTACAACAGCCCTGGACAGCTGTGTATATAGTGTAAAAGCCGCATTATCTAGCACCTTACAAACCAGCATGCTCTATTAACCGGCATGCTGGCTTGTAAGGTAAAAGCAAAACTGGAAGTGCCCACTGTGGCACTGTATTTTGGGCAGCTGTGCCTCCACACCATGCCAACCTCAGTACTGGAGCATGCACTTTCAAAGAAAATCATGTTAGCCCATTGTAGTATGATCAAACCAGGATGAGGTTCTCTTTTTTATACTAGGTCCATGTAGGTAGAACACTACTGATTTTACTGGGATGGCTCCTGATTTATACCAGTTTGGAAGGAGAATTAGGCCCTTTGTTAACTATTTCAGTGCTACGTCTTTGAACACATGGAGATTCAGTTGCTCTTTTGTAAGAGGTAAAAAGCAAGAATCCAACGAAGCTCATAACCTTAGCTTCTGTTCAAGGTTGCTGAAATTTAAGCCTACTGCTGATAGTTCCAAGGGATTGTTTTGGTAGACAGAAATAAGTGGGCATGAGAAAAATCTGGTCAGACCCCTTTTCCTCACCCAAATCTCAGAGTCCAAGTGCCAGAAGTGGGTGGTGATGGAAGAGATAACATTTCTCCTCTTTGATGCAATAAGATTCCTGTACATGAAGAATTATTTGATGTCTGGCTATGCTGCCTCCATGAGAAGATCTAGGTAAGTGGGAAAGGCTGATTGTACACAAAGTGCAGCACTAGGTTGAACTAGGATTAATAAGAGCATTGTGAATCCATTGTAGGAAAATGCTTTAATGAGTTGTCCTTGTGTCACTAGCTGGGTTACACTTGAAGTTTGGGGAGACTTAAAGAACAAGTGATTTGGAGTGTGGGGCTTCCTTTGTCTAGCTATAGGTAGACAGTTGTTGTCTCATTCAGTTGGATACCCCTGATGTTATAGTCCTTGTTGGGGCAACAGCTTGGTGTATTCTTTGTCTGATTAACACCATGCCTTAACAGCAGGGATGGCACCTTGGCTAATACATTTTTCTTTAAAAAAACAATAAGCTCTTAACTGATTATAAGTGCTTCTAGCAATTGAAAATGATGTGCTAAAGAAATACTTTCTCAGTTCTTATCTTAATAAATAAATAAAATAAAACCCCTGGTGTAATTTAAAATTCTGGACCAAGTGAAAAGAGCACAGTTGGTAGCAGGAATTGAAGGTGACAACAGACCCTGGATTTCTATAGATGAGATAAATCTGAAAGAATTAATTGACATTAGCAGAATGAAGCAACATGACAAATTTTAAAAGCCACAAAATGGAATTGGAAGATTATAGTTGGTAAGGATGGGGAACTGCAGTGTGTGAAAGTGTTGTTGAGACAGAACTATAGCAGACTGAATGGGAAAGAGCAAACTGCAGCTGACTGACAATTACTAAAACTGGATACGAAGGGTAGAGAATATAGTGCAAAGCTTATTTAAAGATCAATAGAGAATTTTTTCCCAATGTGAAAGGTTAAAAGTTAAGGTAAAGGAGAAACATACCTGCCAATATACAGCATTTGGAGAAAAGAAAAATCAGACCAAAATGTTTATACTTGTTTCTAAGCACATTTCTTTGTTCATGAATTAAAAACAATACTCTAGTTTTCTCAGTGAAGTGTGTAAGATTCTGATGAACTGTTCTCATTTTTCTTTCTCAGTTAGTTATTGGCTGATGAGCATGAAACTATACAGTGAGATTACATTGGCTCAACATTTGTAAATATCTAAATATGATTCATTAAAGATAATATAGAAATCTCATAGTACAGTGTCTCTAACCATGTTTCAGTTTATCTTGCTTTTAAATAATGACTGATCAGGCAGCTTTAGTGATGCCACAGCTCCAAAGTCCAAGCTTAACTTAAAGCATGACAGCTTCCACTAGAACAGAGACCTGTGAGACAGAAAGCTCGTTAAGGGGATGGCCACAATTGCTTTCCTGCTGGCATATGTCTAGAAGGCCAATGCAACCTGATGGAACATAAAAGAAGGACCTGGGGAGAGGGGTGGGGAAGGAGAATATTTCATTGGATAATCTAAACCCCACTCAAGCAACTAGGGACCAAAGGTAGGAGGAGGTGCCCTTTTAAGTTCCAACCTAAACCAAAGCTCCATATAAAGAAATGCATATTGAGTATGATTAAAGAAGTGATGTTATTTGCAGAAGCCTCTGGTGAGATCAAAGCTGAAAAACTGCATCCAGGGCTGATATCTATTTTGTATTTTGTACAAAGAGCATTAAAAAACCAGGGAGGGTTCAGAGTGGAAAGCTACAAGAATGATTTGAGACTTACTCAATGGTTATTCTAATGCCCTCATGCATGCAGCTTTTTGAAGAGAAAGTCATGAGGTGACTTAACTACAGTATATTGGGAGTGTCTCTCTCATATCCAAAAGCTGTATATTTTATCAGACTAAGCCACGATAAAAGCTGATGGCTAGTAGTGAAAACTAGAAAAAAACAAACAGGACATAGGGTACATATTCTCAACATCTAAGATTAATGAGTAGAATATATTACCTAGGGCATGAAAAAGTTAACGTGACATCTTGGAGTATCTATAGCTGCACAGCAAAGACCACCCAGGGAAGTTATTTAAGCTTGCAGTCACAAAATACAATTACAGTTAAACAGCATCCATTAGATTTCATTTGTTTTTAATACATAGCAAAGAAGAGAGATTAGCAGTTAGGTTAAGGTCACATGCTAAAAGCTGCAAAAATATTTTTGGATAACACTCTATTTTAAGGATGGTTTTAATTATCACTGAATTGTGATGGCATCCCCAAGGGGACAGATGTGGGAACTAGGGTGCTGTAGACTTCATTCCTGATGAGGAGTGCTATTTAAACGAAAATAAAATTATACTAAACACCAAATAAATTCATATGAAAAGGTTTTAATCATCTGATGCAAAGCACAAATGAAAACCATTGCTGAAACACTGCCATTGTTGGAAGTAAGTAGAGTGAACATATTTATGGACATTCATATGAAAGAGGAAAGAAACACATTCATATCATTTTAAACAATTACCATAATAGCAAATGCAAAAGTTCTTACAGATATTTGAGGTTAGGAAGATTCTGGAAGGCATCTCGGTCAATGTACACAAGGTTATTCGCTTTCTCAATTCTTCTGTGAAGAAAAAAAACCTAAATGTAAGAGCAAATGGACCAATATATCAATTTAAAAATACATATAAGAAGTGAACTACATTCTGGGGTTCTTCTGATGGTGAGAAAGGAGTAGCAAATTTATGTAAGTTCAAGAGAACACCAGCAAAGGGAATTCTAGACTTCAACCCCTACATGATATTCCCAGTGGTTTAAGGATGTGTTTTATGTAAGAAGAAATAGTTTTGAGGAAAATAGGTAAAGGTGATTGGGAAAAGATAGGGAAGGTGAGATGAGGAGAAAGGAAGCCAGTGGATAGGAAGAGCCTCTGGATGCCTGCATACATCTGAAGTTTTCAAAGTTTACCTGTGCCGAACCACCAACCTTACATACCTGGCTATCACTAGCCATTACACTGATACCCTTTGATCTTATATTGCTCATATACTTACATCTCATGTAGCTTAGGGAGGTTGGAAAACACACTTGCTTCAACAACTTCTAAGACATCATTCTGTGAGATCTCTCTGTGGAGAAAAGGAATAGAGGTATTGCTTGTAAAAAGGAGATGATGTCAGAGAAGGAGGAGTATTTTGCACAAAGAGTCAATGGTAATTTTCAGCCTTAGATCCTAAAGCCCTTGACAGAGGAAATCAGTATCTCATTTTACTGATAAGGAAATGGAGATTCAGGAAAATTAAGGCAGCCTTGCCAAACACGTGACAGAGTCTGAAATAGAGCCTGGTCTAATGACTTATCCACCACTCCAGGCTCCTCACAAATGGCTTATATATATTTTATATCAATCCCTGCACAGGTTACATTATACAGCAGAATCTGCCTGACATGTACCGTTTACTGGATCTCTGTCATCACTAACTAGGCATATAGATTAGGCAAGAGAATGTCAGAACTTGATGACAGAATAGGATGGGGCTGAGCTTGCAATGGAACAGCTCCCAAGAAAGAAGTTTTTGTTATAACAGTACCATGTGCTGATATTTTTCTCTGGCATAAATTGTTGAGCCTACTTCAAATTCAAATTAAATGCATTTTCTGAGTTCTGCTGGCAGGTTTTAAGGGTGATGCCAGGTGCACTAGAGGCAATTCACATTTCCTAGCCCCAGCACAACAGAGGAAACTGCTTAATCCTGGGCACTCTACAGGACTGCTGTAGAGCTGCAGAACGGAAATGTTTTTTGTCTTTTATGAACACACAGGGTGGATCTCTAGGTGTGCAAGAATGCACTTGGCTATACAGTGTTTCTTTTTGTGTGGCTTCTCAGACTGCCTTTGAGTGTTTTAAGCTATGGTATCATTTTGGGCCTGGAGAAATGATGCTCACATCAGTGCAACTGGCAGTACACCTGTATAAGAAGCAAGACTGATGTGATATAAACCCCTAAAATGGAGGAACTTCACACAATCTGATTCAGGATTACCCTGAAACGATCAGGGGAAAAACCCCATGGGGGTAAAATACAACAGTTTAGGTGCCACCTGTCTGCTTCTATCCTGGGTGTTGTCATTTGCTATCAGCTGCTCCCTTAACCACCTTGTGGCAAGGTACAGTAACAGCCACATGTTGTGGGCAGTTACTGCTGGATAGCTTAACATCTGTCCATTCCAAAACCTGGTACACTTTACATAAAGATGCATATTGATGTAAATTACAACAGGGCATGTACTGTGTCTGCATATGCCCTAATGCCCCAATTAGCTGTTATGATAGCCATAAATTGCTGAAGAGAAACACATTTGGGTATGACCTCCAATATGTTCCCATGGTGACAGTGACCAGGACTTCCTTACTTGGATTCCAAGCTGCTAGTTTGGGAAATGGGGCTGAGGGGCCATTTTTTCAGGCTGGGATCTGGTCAATTATGTATGATCTGGTCAATTTATGTCACGTGATTCAGTAATATCTCTGTTTTTTGCTAGAGACATACCAGAGCACAGCAGCAAAATGAAGTCCTAGAAAATGGTCATACCATTTATGAGCATCATTTATTTATGGTTATTTTATTCTTTTGAAATTAAGCTAGTGGCAAATAGGCTCAGACAGGGCCTGAGGTACTGTGATGAGAGATTATAACTGTAAGTAAAGGGTCAGCCATAAAAAAGTATTACATATAATATACCAGTATATAAAACAATCCTTTTTGTTTTGAGAAATCATTGAACTGTACCTAACAAGGAACCTGCCCATTAAAGGAAAAAAGATTTACAAAGGAAAATAAATTGGTCTTGTGACCTTTTCTGACTTTTTATTATGTAACAAGACACAGAAGAAAAGCCTTGAAGGATTTTTTTTTAAATCAAAAACTTTCCTTTACTTGCTCTTAACCTTAGAAATTCAGGTCTTGTATACTGTGGAAGCCTCTATGATAACTAGAGAACAAGTGAATATATGTCTACCTAAAAAAACTGACCGATTAGCAAGTGAAAGAGGAAGTGATTGTTAGCTAGACTGCACTGGGGGCTGTAACTGAAGGGTGAGTTGCTCCAATCTTCGTATTAGGGTAGGATCAAAATGGCTCAGCTGAGATTGGGTCTTCATCATGCTATGTAGTACATATGCATGTAGGAGAAGAGTGGCCCCCCCGGAAAACAAAACGAAGAAATGAAAAGGAAAAAAGGAGGCATAGAAAGGCAACTGACTCATTCAAGGTCAAATGAGAAGTAAAGTGGGAAAAGAACCCTGTTTTCCTGTGAACTAACTCTAGTTTACTATCCTGTATAGAATTAAATCTCACCGCTTAGGATGTAACCAAATAGATCTCAAAGACTTCCGTTCTATCCCTATCTTCTGTCATGATGACACATAATCAGATGTGCCTTATGTGTAGCATAGACACAAGCTATTTGCTAGCATACCCTTTAGAGGATTTAATGAAATAAAAGTTGTCTAAAGTAGACTTAAGAAGGGGTGGGGGGGGGTTCTGTTTTCTGCAGAATATTTTCTGTTTTCTGCAATCTAAAAAATCAGTCATCTAGAAAAAAGAAAAATCCATGGAAACTTGTAATATCTGCAAAAGAGTTTGGTTAGGAGAGATTTCACACTGCAAAACAGCACAAAGACAAATGCTATGATTTGCATTATGTGGTGCAGCTTCATTGAAGAGTAAAACAAAGGCATTACTATATTTTAGCAAGCTCCCCAACAGATGGTGCTGCTGAGGTTAATAATATTTTATGATCCGGTCCAATATGTGAGCCCAGCTGTGTAACAGAACTGGGAAGACATCCTTTTTAGAGGATGCTTATTTATTAAACAGCTTTACATTAGGAATATGTTTTTGGCTTTAGAAGATTAAGGTTGATGGTGTGTTACTTTTTTTTTTTTTAATTAGTGAAGGTAAAGTACAAGGGTTTTTTTGTTGTTTATTTTTAAGGTACAAGAGGTCATAACATTTTGGAATGGGAGAAAAAAATATTTTAAAAAGAAAAACAGGGAAGCCAGAAATCTTTGTTTTGGATTTAAAAGTTTTCCCCTAAAATATAAGCACCCAAGATGTACACAGATAGCGTGTGTTTATGCAAATGTTTGTTGAATGAATGCTATCCATATGAATATTAGCATTTCGCACATACAAGGATGTTTTGGCACAAAGAAGGGTGTGGCAGGGCACCTTTGGTGCCTGCCATTTTGAGGGCAGAAAAAAGGCAGCAGCCGGGTGCCCGTTGAGGGCAGCCATTTTTTTGACCCAGGGATATAAGCTAGGCTGAAGTTTGCTGCAGGAAGGGAGGAGGTAACATCAGGATGAGAGGCTGCTCTGAGAATATCAGGAGGCAAGGGCAGGGGCTATGGGGTGGAGATGACCTCTTGTCCTGCATAAGACCTAAAACTGCACCCTGTTGGGAACGGGTGGCCTGGTGGGGCTCTTAGTGGCATGGGAGCCCCCAGGAAATGCCAGGCCAGTTACCTCTTCACTGAAAGGCAGGTCAGGGTGCCTCATAACCCCAGCCCACGTCCCTGGTGGTGTTCTAGCAAGCAGGGGGAGCCCAGGGCTTGGCTAAATAACCCTGAGGCAGAGCTGAGGCCAGAGGAGGGACCTGGGGCCATGCCCAGGCAGCAGGGTAAAGCCTGGGGGTGTGAGTGAGACCCTGAATGAGAGGGGTAATGAGTAGAGAGACCCTGAGAGAGGGGGGCAAAGACTAAAGCAGGCAAGTGAGTAGAGACCCCATGAGTAGGTGAGTAAGGAGGCCGGGGGGGGGGGCGCATAATGGCCTGGCAAGGGGCCAGGAGTGAAGTAGGCCCACAGTTGTACAATTTCTCAGTCAATGCTTAGGTGAAGGTAGTGGGAGATACCCAACAGACTGCTGTGGGGCTGACTGAGGCTAAGCCTGAAGCTGGGTGAGGCCAGGTGGTATGAGTGTGGCCCTGAGAGTGGGCAGTATTAAAGAGGCTGGGTGAGAGCCAGGGGAGTAAATGGGACCCCAGTGAGAGAGGGGTGGTGTGTGAGTGGCCCTCTGGGGCTGTAGGGTAGAGCTACAACTGTGTGTCCAGTTTGCTCTGGCCATAGGCCAGTAAAGTCTGTGAGCCATGGGACCAATGAAAGGGTGGTCGGAGCGGGTATTAAGGCCCTTGTCAACAGGGCAAGTAATGGGTAGCCTCCCGCCTTAGTAACAACTTTCATATTTTTCAATTATGGCATGGCAGATGAGCGAAGTGGACGGTTACCCCCAGGAGCAGGGCGGCTGGCAGAGACCCGACAAGGAAGCCACCGTTACAAAGAGCCTTTTGTCTTTGTGATCCATTGCTTGTCATTACAAGTCTCAGTAATTTAGCTTAGAATCAGAAACAAAAACACATGATTTTAGGGGCCAGTCACACACCATGAATGAGGCGAATTGAGCAATCCAAACAGCAGGTGATCTGAAATTTAAGTTGTTTGAACAATTACAAATAGAGAATAAATGAACCAAACTCATACTTTGTTCATGGAAAACTCAACACACACACTGACTGCTATATTGACAGCTGCTGAATCAAGCTAAGAGAAATAGATTAAATTAACAGACCCAAATTCTCTGTATATCTGGTATCGAGGAAAGCATGTAACCCACTAAATACCACACTAAAATAATAAAAGGGACTATGTTTATTGGATAACTTTTTTTTATTGAATAACGCTGTCAAATCTTGTACAACCTAATGTTGCAACGATGGACAGCAAGTTAGGCATCCTATCTGATACGTACGAGTCTTTGGATATGTCCAAACAAATCAAGAAGAATTCCCAAAACATCAATGAGGAAACAAACTATGGTTCCATTCCCACAAAGCTCATAATCACATTTAACTGTATGTACATTAATCATTCCATTAACATCAACAATGCTACTCACGACCATAAAGGCTTTCATGGATCAGGCACTAAAATAGGAAAGAAAAGACAAGCCAGATGTTTCTCAAAGAATAAAATAATAGACTTTATTCCCTTTATTCTTCAGTGGAACTGAAGGCTCTTAGGCTTGGTAACATCATACTCTAAAAGAGTATTCTCTAATTTATTCATAAAAAAGCAAAGTGTAATCTGCTTTACATATTAGTCAAAAACCAAGAGGTAGTGAGTCAGGGCTGGTTGTATAACTTCAGAAAGTACTAGTGGCTGTTGAAGAAGTCTGATAGCGCCTTAGTACTTGAAAAGGAATTATCAGAATTATCCTTATCAGAACATCCACACACTCTTTAAAGTACAATTCATAAAATCAAGATCAATTGAAATAGTCATTTAAATGCTTTTATTAGCAAGGAATTTACACCTTATGGCAATTCCTTTGTAGTCCTCTAAAAATCCCTTAGAATGAACAGAAATCTTAAAATAAACATAGGAGGGTAATAAACCCAGGTTCAGACACTGACTAATGGTCCAACAGCCAAGTGAGTCCACATTTCAAATTAATGAAAGTATAAAAGACTGGACATTTATTTGTCTTTTATGGCAAAAGTTCATTTCAGGATCAAAGTGAGGCAGAAGGAAAGTGAAAGGGTCATTTTTTTTCTTCTGGATAATGTGACTGTTTTTCACTTCTGGTTAGTTTTTTGAAAATGCATTTTGCACGTAAAAGGTGGGGCAGTGATTCTTACCAAGGGAAAAACAAAGCAAAAGTCACAGAAGAATGTCAGATAAGGGGCATCCCACACAATACCAATATCAACTGAGGAATATGGTAGTGAATGATATAAGTTTGCTGGAAGGGAAGGAAGGAGAAGAGGAACCAGATCCTGCTATGGGAAGGTAACTGAGCCAGTGCTGCCTGTGTGTTTGGCCTGCTGAGGGCTGTTTGATGGGTGTGTGTGCTCTGAGAAGCTGAGTGGACTGATTGCTGATTGATTGCTGCTTGTGTGTGACAAAGGGCCCTGTAACAAAGGGGCCTAGCCAGCCCAGGCCCAGGAGAGGTATATAAGGAGACAGTCCAAGCAAACAGGCCAGTTTGCAAGCAGTTCACAAGTCAGTGTGCAGGCTAGTTTGCCACCCCTCTCCTTGAAGAGTGTAAAAGGTAACATTTAAAAAAAAATGTAATTAGGACTAACTACATAGTTTTATTTTTGCAGCTAAAACTCAGCAATGAGACCAAGACTTAAGCCCCTTGTTCAACTAGAGTTAAGAGCGAGGGGGAATCTGGTAGGGAGTTTTCTTGGAAACTCTCTCACACATTCCTTCACTGTAAGCTTGTTGAGAGGAAAGAAGTTGCAGGGAAAAAAGGAACAGCCAACAGGCTAGCTACAAAGGAGTTTGTTAGGAAAGGTCTGCTTGGAAAGAAAAGCAAGAAGTGAGAGGCAGCAGATTAGAATACCCAGAGACATGGTTGGTGGACATTGCAATCCAACCCATGGGATTGCTTCCACCTGTGAGGTGTCTGTCTGTCCAGACAAAACCACACACTATTGATGCTTCCACCCAGGTTTGCAGGTTGCAGATTCCTTCCAGTGTCAGCCAGGTGTGGGGGGGGGGGGCAGGGGGGTGCTTGCAATGTGAGCAGTGCCTTCTGGTGGTGTTCCTCAGGGAGAAGGCAAAAGAGCTACAAGAGAAGGTAGCAATACTCGGAAGCATCCTCTGTGGTGAGGATTTCATTGATTCCATGCTGGAGGATACCTCTAGGACCGTGGAGGAAGGACTGCCAGAGGTGGTGCTAGAAAAGGAAGAGGGCACAGATTCCCAGGAAGGTGGAAGCTGGAAGCTTCTAGCTTCTGACAGCAAAAAGTTGTCATCCCCATGTCCAGTGGTTTGCCTGGAGAACAGATATAGATTGCTAGCAACAGAGGAGGAGGAACACATTCCATTAGTAGAAGAGGTCAGGCCAGGAATCCTTAAGATGAGGAGGATCAAGACCACTGCCATGAAGAGGAAGCAATGGGTGATGGTGCTTCTAGATTCCCTTCTGTGGGGGACGGAGGGATCCATCTGCTGGCCTGACCTATTGTCTTAGCAGGTCTGCTGGTTGCCTGGAGCCTGGATCCGAGATGTCACAGAAGGATTACCAAGACTTGTCCGACCCTCTGACTACTACCCCATGCTGCTCATCCATGTGGGCACCAGTGATATGCCACAGGTGACTCTGAGCAGACCAAGAGTGACTACAAGGCTCTGGGTGCAAAGGTGAAGGTGATAGGGGCACAGGTGGTGTTCTCCTCAATTCTTCCGATCAAGGGGAAGGGCCCTGGCAGAAGTGGATACATCCTGTAGATCAATGCATAGCTGTGCAGGTGGTGGTACAAACAGGAATTTGACTGCTTTGACCATGGGATGTTGTTCCAAGAAGAAGGATTGCTAGGAAGAGACAGGATACACCTGACAAAGAGAGGGAGGAGCATCTTTGTAGACTGAGTTGCTAACCTAGTGAGGAGGGCTTTAAGCTAGGTTCCCAGGGGGATGGACAACAAAGCCCTGAGGTAAGTGGGGAAGCAGGGGATGTGGAAAAAGCAGGATGGGGCAACAGGGGAGGCCTCATTTTTCCTGAGGAAGTAAGGCAATCAGCTAGTCACCTTAAGTGTCTGTGCATGAATGCACGGAGCCTGGGAAACAGGGAGGAAAAAGTGGAAGTCCTTGTACAGTCAAGGAACTATGTAGTGACTAGAATAACAGAGACTTGGTGTGATAGCTCGCATGACTGGAGCACTGTCATGGGTGGGTATGAACTGTTCAGGAAGGACAGGCAGGAGAGAAGAGGAGGAGGAGTTGCACTTCATGTAAAAGAGCTGTTTGATTGCTCAGAGCTCTAGTGTGAAGCTGGAGACAGACCTTTTGAAAGCCCCTGGGTTATGGTTAGAGGGGAGAGAAACAAGGGTGATGTCATGGTGGGTGTCTGCTATAGACAGTCTGACCAGGAGGTAGATGGGGCTTTCCTCAGACAGCTAGCAGAAGTTTCCAGATCATTGGCCCTTGTTCTCAATCACCCTGACATATCTCCTGGGAGAGCAATACAGCAGTGCACAGCCAATCTAGGAAGTTTTTGGAGAGTGTTGGCAACAACTTCCTGGTGCAAGTGCTGGAGAGTCCAACTAGGGGCCATGCTCTTCTTCACCTACTGCTCACAAACAGGGAAGAACTGGAGGGGGATGTAGAAGTGGATGGCAATTTGGGCAGCAGTGACCACAAGATCATCAACTTCAGGATCCTGAGGAGAGGAAGCATGAATGATGTGTGCCCCCAGTGGCTGGGAGGGCATGGTGGCACTGGTGGTGGTGGGAGTGCGGTGGCAGGAGCGTGGCAGCGGTAAGTGGGGGAGCTCCCGCAGATGGTGCCAGCACTGTTGGTGGTGTGGGATGGCGAGTGCTGACCAGGAGTCGGCAACCATGTGCAGATGCTGCTGGCAATGTTGGCGGTGGGGGTGGCAAGTGGCGACTGCCCACAGGCACCACTGGCAGTGCCGGCAGTGCCTTTTCATAGGGGTGCACCGCCATGCTCAGGGGGTGCATGTGCACCTGCATGCACCCCCTATGTATCACCACTGAAAGGAAGGAAGGAGAGCAGCAGAGTATGGACCCTGGACTTCAGAAAAGCAGACTTTGCCTCCCTCAGGGAGTTGATGGGCAGGATCCCCTGGGAGGCCAGTTTGAGGGGGAAAGGAATCCTTTTTCTGCAATTTTGTTGTCTGTTAATTCCTGGTAATGTCTCTCTTCTAGTTCACAGCCCTATAGATTGTTTTGTAGCTTTAGCTAAAAACCTTAATTAACTCATATGTGGTAATATTACTTCAGGTCAATACATTCAAGAAGGCTGGATTTTGTTTTATGAATCTGAATAAAAGATGTACATTGTAACTGTAATGAGACTATCTTTTGACTATTTTTGCCTGGTGTGCTGTTTCTTTTTTTTTTAAACTTTATGTATAATCTAAAAAAAATAGTGTACACTCCAATAATTATATTTGTTTTTGCTTTGATCTGAAAGTGAATAATATAATGCTAGCTCTCTAGCATATAAGTGAAGCTTCTGGTTTCTCTTTAACTGAAGAAAAATGCATTGTGTTTTATGTGATGATGTGCAATGCCATCAAAATCCTAAATCGACCCAGGTCCTGATGTGTATCTATAATGCTGTGGATTAGGAGTTGTTATATTGATAAATGGGAATTTATGGCTAAATATTTGATTTTTGTAAAGCAAACAGGGAAAAAAATGGACTTACATGTATGTAAAGCTTAGAGATACAAAGCTAGTGTAGTCTCTTCATTGGCTGAGAAATTAAACTGATTTGGGAAGTTAATGCAGTTGGTAACTGTTACCTATGACAAGGTAACAAGGCAAAAAAGACACATTTATTGTAAAGTACATATACACACCATAGAAGAGATACTTCTCTCTTCAAGTATGATGGACTAGAGAGGATTTGGAGACTTTAAGTTGACAGCACAATGGACAAAGATAATCTTTCTTGCAACTGAACAACTATTTATGGCTGTGTTGTCCTCTTTTGGTCCACGTGTTAATATTTTTCATAGTAAAAGACTAGAAATATTATCAATAATTTATTAACACTGATAATTTTGAAATAACATATAGATATATTTAAAGGAACCAGCACTGGAGGTGGGAACTAGGTTTAGGATAAGCACTGAAGGGATACCCAAGTGAACAAACCTGAACTTTAACCTCAGAAGAGGGTAATTCAAGAATTGCTAGAATACCCTCTCAAGGGCAAAGTAGGTTTGAGTCTTTTGGGTAATGAACCAGGCAGATTGCCTTACAATCAGGGCCTAGCATGGAAAGGACCTCTTTTCCATGCTAACTACCTTGGTGAGGGAGGTGGGGGAACTCCTGGGTCACTTGGCTCAATGACTCCAGGTAGAATACCAGGGAGGCTTCCCTGAAGCAAGACATGGGACTTCACTCCCTTAAATAGGCAATTTAAGAAATGTTTTAATTAAGCCATATTTCTAAATGATAAAAAACAGAATTGCCTTTCTCTACAAAGCTCTGGCCTGTGGCTAAGATTGCTGCAATCCTGAGCTAGTGGAAACTTTGTTTATGCTGTAATAGCTTCACATTTTACTATCAGCAATTCACCCTGTATCCCGCTCTCCTCCTTCCATCTGTTCTAATAGTTCATCCTCTCTAAACTAAACCATGGGTGATTGAGATCTTTCATCATCCATATGGAATAATAAAAATATCAGGTGTGTGACCCTCCCCCCCCCCTCCCCCCCCCCGGAGATGATGATAAGACCGTCTTAAAAATCCTAAGACTTTTGTTGCTAATGACACATCCAGCTTTTTAAAATGTATATCTTATATTGCCTTCTAAATTAATAGGTACTAGAATCATTCAGGCCATATTTTTTAGTTATTAGGAATGTAGGAGCAGAAGGGAACTCCTGGGTCATCAAGTCCAGTCACCAAGTGCTATCTCAGTTACTTCATCATAAATTTATCAAGATCCATCTTAAAAGTAATGATGTCTTTTTGTTGCCACTACTACCATCAGAAGGATGTTACAGAACTTAATGCCTGTGATGATTAGAAACTTTCTTCTCATTTTCAGCCTGAATTTGCAAATGATCAGTTTATATCCATTTCTTCCCCCCCACCCCCCAATATTACTCTTTAGTTTAAATAGTCCTATTCTTTCCCTGGTGTTTACTCCAGGTATATTTATGGACAGCACTGATGTGCCCTCTTACCCCTTAGTTTTGGTAGACTAAACAAGTCAAGATCCTCTAGCCTCCTCTTGCATCATATAGGATGGTCAAGAAAATGAATAGTCCATTTTAGTAGCTCTTTCGGGCACCTGTTGCAATTTGAATTCATCTTTGTGAACATGTGTGACCAGAATTTTACAAAGTATTCCAGGTGAGGTTGCATTGCTAGTTTGTACAATGACTTTATACCTCCCTATTTCTACTTACAATACTGTAAATACTTCACCTTATATATCCTAGGATTGAATTTAACCTTTTCACAGCTATCTACATAATCCCATAGCTTTAGGAGCTGGGTCTTAAACCTACCCCCTCCCCCCCAAATAAAAAACCCACTCAGTCTCATTATACATTTTATTTAAAAAATCACAAGCATATGAAACATGGGGTTTCATGAAGTGCAACATTTCTATAATTGTTTGGGAAGAATCTTAAATATGAGCTATGGCATGCATATAATCAGCCTTGAACTTGGTTTACTTTAGGAAGAATCATACATTAGAACAGGTTATAACTACATATAGAAGTACGTGCACATAAGAAACACCATTAGCAGAGCTGAATTAATAATGTCAACACATTAAATTAGTGCTTCTCAACTAGGGTGTCGTGATCCGAGTGCTGTCACGGCCAGGTTAAAATGCCCTGTGTGCCTCCTGCGGAGGCAGATCAAGAACCAACTGTAGCTGGATTCCATGCTGTTCCTGCAGCCCTTCCCTATCTGCTCCACATGCTCTTCCCTGAAAAAGAAGCAGGATGCATGGATGGGACTGGCCTGCTGCTCTCTGTTCCCAGTAGGAGCAGGCAGAGTTGGATCAGAAAGAGCTCTGGCAAGATAGTATGCTCTGGCCTCATGCAGCACCCGGCATTGCCCAGTCAGAGGGTCCAGCTGGGCTGCAGCAGCCCTTTGTGCTGCTCAACCAGAGCAGTCCTGCTGTGCTGGAGCAGCTGTGTGCAGGGACACCCAGGGAACAGAAGACTATCTTCCTTTGCCCCCCATCTACTTCCCCAGGTGCACAGGGGAATTTTGTCTACAGAACTGCTTAGTTGTGCCTCTGCTTCTGTCTGCTTCTGGTTTATCAGAAAACCCTAATACTCCACCTGACACAGGAGGTACACGGTCCCACTAGGGGGAATGCCTTACTGGATCTGGTATTGGCAACGGGGGATGACATGGTAGGGGACCTACAGATTGGTGGCCATCTGGGGGACAGTGATCACCTAATAATAGAATTCTTCATAAGACGTTGAGTGGGCAAGGTAAATAGTAGGGTGAAAGTGCTAGACTTTAGGAAAGATGATTTCAATGAACTCAGGTGATTAGTCAAGGATGCACTGCAGAGTAGGAGTTTTGAAGTGATGGGAGCCCAAGAAGGATGGCTGTGCCTTAAGGAAATGATCCTTCGGGCACAAAGCGAGATGATCCCGATGCGAGGAAAAAGAGGGAAAGGGGCCAGGAGGCTTCCTTGGCTGACCAGAGAAATCCAGGGCAGCCTACAGGCCAAAAGGGGAGCACGTAAAAAGTGGAAACAGGGAGAGATCACCAAAGAGGAGTATACCTCCTCTGCTCGCGCTTGTAGGGAGGCAGTTAGACGGGCCAAAGCTACCATGGAGCTGAGGATGGCATCCCAAGTAAAGGATAACAAGAAATTGTTTTTTAGATATATAGGGAGTAAAAGGAAGGCCCAGGGAGGAATAGGACCCCTGCTAAATGGGCAGAAGCAATTGGTGATGGATAGGGGGGACAAGGCTGAATTCCTCAACGAGTTCTTTGCCTCAGTGTTCCTAAGTGAGGGGCAAGACTCTCACTGGGATTGTAGAGAGGCAGCAGCAAGGTGCCAGACTACCATGCGTAGACCCTGAGATGGTGCAGAGTCACTTGGAAGAACTGGATGCCTTTAAGTTGGCAGGCCCGGATGAACTCCATCTGAGGGTGCTGAAGGCACTGGCCGACATCATTGCAGAGCCACTGGCAGGAATATTTGAATGCTCGTGGCACACAGGCCAAGTCCTGGAGGACTGGAAAAGGGCCAATGTGATCCCCATCTTCAAGAAGGGGAGGAAGGAGGACCCGGGCAACTATAGGCCAGTCAGTCTCACCTCCATCCTTGGCAAAGTCTTTGAAAAAATTATCAAGGCTCACACTTGCGAGAGCCCGGCAGGACAAATTATGCTGAGGGGAAACCAGCACGGGTTCGTAGCAGGCAGATCGTGTCTGACCAATCTAGTCTCTTTTTATGACCAGGTTATGAAATGCCTGGATGCAGGAGGAGGGGTGGATGTCGTATACTTAGACTTCAGGAAGGCCTTTGTCACGGTATCCCACCCCATACTGGTGAACAAGATAAGAGGCTGTGATTTGGATGACTGCACAGTCCGGTGGGTGGTGAATTGGCTGGAGGGTCGCACCCAGAGAGTCATGGTGGATGGGTCGGTTTCGACCTGGAAGGGTGTGGGCAGTGGGGTCCCGCAGGGCTCGGTCCTTGGACCGATACTCTTTAATGTCTTCATCAGCGACTTGGACGAGGGAGTGAAATGTACTCTGTCCAAGTTTGCAGATGACACAAAGCTATGGGGAGAAGTGGACACGCCGGAGGGCAGGGAACAGCTGCAAGCAGACCTGGACAGGTTGGACAAATGGGCAGAAAACAACAGAATGCAGTTCAACAAGGAGAAATGCAAAGTGCTGCACCTAGGGAGGAAAAATGTCCAGCATACCTACTGCCTAGGAAATGACCTGCTTGGTGGCATGGAAGTGGAAAGGGATCTTGGAGTCCTAGTGAACTCCAAGATGAACATGAGTCGGCAGTGTGATGAAGCCATCAGAAAAGCTAATGGCACTTTATCATGCATCAGCAGATGCATGATGAATAGATCCAAAGAGGTGATACTTCCCCTCTATCGGGTGCTGGTCAGACCGCAGTTGGAGTACTGCGTGCAATTCTGGGCACCGCACTTCAAGAGGGATGCGGATAACCTGGAGAGGGTCCAGAGAAGAGCCGCTCGTATGGTTAAGGGCTTGCAGACCAAGCCCTACAAGGAGAGACTAGAGAACCTGGACCTTTTCAGCCTCCGCAAGAGAAGGTTGAGAGGCGACCTTGTGGCTGCCTAGAAGTTCATCATGGGGGCACAGAAGGAAATTGGTGAGGTTTTATTCACCAAGGTGCCCCTGGGGGTTACAAGAAATAATGGCCACAAGCTAGCAGAGAGCAGATTTAGACTAGACATTAGGAAGAACTTCTTCACAGTTCGAGTGGCCAAGGTCTGGAACGGGCTCCCAAGGGAGGTGGTGCTCTCCCCTACCCTGGGGGTCTTCAAGAGGAGGTTGGATATGCATCTAGCTGTGGTCATCTTGACCCAGCACTCTTTCCTGCCTATGCAGGGGGTCGGACTCGATGATCTATTGAGGTCCCTTCCGACCCTAACATCTATGAATCTATGGGCTAGCATCCTGGCTGAGAATCACTCAGGCAAGTGGAGGTGGTATATCTCTGGTTCTCAGCCAGAGGTGTGCCAAATTCAGCTCTGAAAAAGTTGAGAACCACTGCAAACAAAATGTCAAAGCTGAGAACAGTAGGTGCCCACAGAGGCACAGTGTACTTTGGAGGGAGAGAGAGAGACATTTAAGTGAGAAGGGCAGTTGAAAAACTCTTACTCCTTACTTCTGGCAGTAGAAATATGCTCCCAAGTTTATGAGCTGACTTTGGATAGTCACCAGAGCTGAACACAGTGTGTGTCACTCCCTCTTCAGTGAAAATAAATCCCTGTCCAAAATGATAGACTTCATTTAAACCGCCTTCAGCGTTAATTCATGGTTTTCTTTATTATTTATTCTAACATAGGAGAGGAAGCTGTTTAAAAGTAGACCCACTATCTACCAATCATGAAATAAAAACAATAGCATCTAATAACTTTTTAATGACAAATCAATTCCAAAGTTTGCTGTCAGTAGCCAACACTGTATTCTTTAAAGTATTTTTTGTAAGAATTTCATGATCTTCCACAGAGTTACATTTTATTTATGATATTACTATTTCCAGCCCAAAGATTAGTTTTTGTATTATTCCCTACTGACACATTCCTTCCACAATTAGTAATTATTTTTGTGTCCTTTGTCTATTTTAAATTTTGATCCTGCAAACCTAAGAATATAAAAACTGACATACTGTGTCAGAACAAAATCTACCCAGACCAGTATACTGCAAAGTATAAGCCAAGGTAAAGATGCACCTTATAGACTAACTCAATAACAGTTAGTCTATATGGTGCGCCTCTACCTTGTCTTCTACCTGACTTCAGACTAACACTGCTACATAATCTCTCTCTGTCTCTGACAGTGGCAAAAAGCAGATGTTTTAGAGGAACAGTATAATAAACAGGGCCTACACAGAGTGATATATCCTGTCCCACCTTTCCATGTATTAGTAGTAATAGGATTAGAAATATCCTGCATTTGAGACTGTCTGGATCCCTCTTTACAAATAAATGAACTGACTTGAGTCTTCATCATAAAGCCTTCAGAAACCACATGCGCTCACTCTGAGCTCCCTTCACAAACAAAACTTAATTTACACAGGGAAATCTTTGTTGGGGGATAGGGAGCATATTCTTAAACTTGGGAAAACAAGAGTTCAACCAACTACCCCCTCTCTCACTGGAGAGAATTTCAGAGATCTTTGGCCACACCAACACATTCACCTCACACCAGCTCACATCAAACAAAAGAATAAATTGGCATCATCAAACAGAAGTAGTCTAACACCATGCATGGGCATTATGATTCCACTGGAAGAATCACTGCTTTTCCAGTAGAAACTACAATCATAGTTCAGTCAATTTCTGGCAGAGTTGGTTGGGGGAGGCGATCTATGCGGCAGGGCTCTCTGCTTTCCTTCCCTCTGTCCACCCCTGCTGACAGCTGGCAGGAAGTGGGGCTGGGGAGAGAGAGAAGCCATGATGGCCAGGCAGTGGGGGATGGCTGTGCTGGCTGGGAGGAAGCTTGGATGGGGGCAGGGGCCTTGCTCCTCCACTACCACCTGCTCACCAGCCCAGCTGGCAGGTGCAGGCAGGAGGCAGGCTGCGGAGTAGAGGCTTTGCTGCCTCAGCTCTGTGACAGCCTGGGGGTTGGGCCAGCCTGGCACTCAGCCAGAGCAGAGAAGTGCAGGAACCAAGACTAGGTCATCTGCCCTGTGAAGGGGGTGAGGAGGTTAGTGGGTGTCCGCAAAGCAGCCTGGGATGCTGGGGGACTATGACCTAACTTGAGTCAGGAGGGGATCTGGTACAGAAGTTCAATAGACTGGTCTAACCTAAACCGATTAAACCTGATGCTACATTCATTCAGATCTATCTTAGACTGGGGTCTGTCATTTTTAAACAGGTCTAGGTGCACTGAACTTCTGTTCTGTTACAGGTTTAGACCTGCTTCCAATCATTTAGACTGGTTAATGTGTAATGTCTGTACTTAGCCTAAGAGCAATGTTGGAGAGGCTCTCAGGCTAGGGACAGACATTACACATAAACCAGTTTGAGTGATCAGAAACTGGTTTAAACCTGTAACAGAACAGAAGTTCAGTGCACATAAACCACTTTGAAATATGGGACTCTTCAGCTTGGAAAAGCACAGGCTCAGGGGGACCTGGTGGCTGCTTATAAGTATATAAGGGGCGTATATCAGGATCCAGGGGAACGCCTGTTCATCACAGCGCCCCAAGGGATGACAAGGTCAAATGGTCACAAACTCCTCCAAGACCATTTCAGGCTTGACATAAGGAAGAACTTTACTGTCTGAGCTCCTAAGGCCTAGAACAGACTGCTGCCAGAGGTAGTGCAAGCACCTACTCTGGATTCCTTTAAGAGATGTTTATCTTGCTGGAATCCTTTGACCGCAGCTGACTTCCTGCCCTGGGGCAGGGGGCTGGACGCGATGATCTTCTGAGGTCCCTTCCAGCCCTCATGTCTATGAAATCTGTGAAAATGGCTGGAACTGGTTTGAGAAACCTGGTTGAATCTAGTATCAGATTTAACTGATTTGGGTCAAACCGCTTCATGCAATGTCTGTCTCAGACCCCTTGATGGTTTAAGTTAAACCAGACTCCCTCAGCATCCCAACATGCTCTCTGGGCTGGGCCGGGCTCTCTGTTTCACAGCAGAGCTGGCCCTGCCCCCCTGCTCCCTGGCCAGAGCTCTGGCACAGACTGCAGACACAGCAGGGTCTGTCTGGCTTCCTCCTGCTCCACCCCCACCCCCCTTGCTTCTTGCTGCTCAAGCAGAGATCCCCCTTCCCTCCCATTTCCCACAGCATGGACCCCAGCCCCATGAACCCTGGGCATGCGGTATGCTAGTTAATGCTAAGAGGTGTGTGTGTGTGTGTGTATCTCCAATTTCACTGGGACATGCAGACAGAACGGTGTCTGCTTAGGGCTTTTTAGAGCTAATCAACAGGTCAGCTGGTAAGGTCCCTGGAAAAAGCTGTTTAAGAAGAGCTTGCACTAATAAGGCTATTGTTTTTCTGATGGGGTGATAAACATTGTTATCAATCCCCTGCTGGCCTGCTTGCTTGCCTGTCAGTTTGCTGCAGACAGTATAAAGAGGCAGGGAGAGGGAGATTGAAAAGCTCCATGTCATCAGCAGATGCATGCACTGCACACCCACCCTTTGCCTCAGAGTGATAGTCAAGGGCTAGGGTCTGGCAACACTCCCTCCCCCTGAGCAGCAAGATGGGAAAAGCCTGGTACTATGCAGGCAGACCTTCCTAATCAGAGCATCCTGCCAGGGCCTGGCCATGCCTCTCTCAGCTCAGCACTGTGGAAGGGAAGGGAGGGATGCTGTAGTGCCCCCCAGCTTCTAGCCTGAGCCACTGCAGGCATGTGCCTGCTTTTTTCAGTCCAGAGGGGATGTCTGTGAGGTTACAGGCTGGTTCAGCCTAGCCAGGTTAAACTAACCTGCAAAAACTGAATCAATTCAGGCTCAGGTTTTTTGAATGTCGTTCCCTAGCCTCAGTTCTTCTCTTAGGCTGTTGCCTCATTCATTAGCTTGTGGGAGTGGGCTGGGGAGGGTGGGAAGGGTATTGTTTACAGCAATGCTCCCAGGAGTAGCACAGACATGCCCCAGCTGTCTTGTTCCACCCACTTCTCACGTCAGAATGGAGTTGCTTTCCTGATCCCGCTTGGAGGCATCACCATCTAAGCCAGTTAAAGATTTTTGTGGGTGATATCTTTTATTAGACCAACTGTATAGTTGGGAGGGATGTAGAAAAGCTTTTGGGTACTACTGTACCCTTCCTCAGGTTAACGTGCAGGGAAGGGGCAACATCACTAGAGACCTCCCTGCTTTGCTGCTATTTGCTGCAGTGGCTTTCACAGAAGGAAATTCCTCAGCATCCTTCTCTCTGGTTTCTTGCTACAGATTCAAAAGAATTGGCACACTTACAGAATCCTCACTCAGCACCATCCTGGCAATATCTTTCCAATTCTGATAAAACTTTTGGAAAATATTTTAAGCCATTTAGGTTTCATGAAAATTAAAATGTAAAGCAGTAATAATGTTTAGAAAAAAATTTAAAAGGGCCACTTTAAATAAAAAAATAATTAAAAAAATCAAATTAGTTTAAAAACATAGCTCTGATTGTCTTGGAGGTGCCATAATTGCATTTGATTTAGACTCCAGGAGATTTTACATGCCCAGGAGCTTCACTGATTTCACTGGATTGGGGCCCGTGTATGCATTTGGGTCATATTACTATTAATTCAGAAAACTACAAACTTCTCTGGACCAAGACTTGGGAAAAAAAAGGAACAGAAACAATGGAAAGACAGAATCAGGGAAAATCTTTTGAGGTTTAGTATAGTTGAGCTGCAGGGGGTTGTGTATCACTGTATGCACTTGCAAATGCACATGCAATCAGCAAAGTTTAACGCAGTTCAGGAGATGAAATCTGGGAGCATTTTTCCAATCCATGGGAATGTTTTATGCATGCATGCTTTAGAAAAAGACTGCATGCCTAATTAATAAAAAAAGCAGAGTAACTCGTACATCAGCCATATGAATTATGGATGCTTTACATGCATTAAGGGCCATATATATGTTGAATCCAGGAGACTTATCTTGGACTAAAGAAAGCAAATATAAAACTCCATGAAGGAAGATCTGTAAGAGCCTCCATCTTGAACTGATCTATGTCCTTTAACAACAGGGGACAGGAAGGCAATCCTTTTTATATATAAAGGCACAATAACAGAAAACAGGATCAGAAGCAACAATGTAGGCTGTAGTTTTCTACAGAGAATAAACTGATTGCCCGTCATTCACTATGGACCCAAAAAGTTCTTTTTTACAAATACGATTCAATGCCAAAGTGCAACAGAGGTCCAAAATGACAGAGTGAGGGCTTGTTTATCCACCTGTGCCTGGTTAACTTAATCTGTTTTTACTCAAAACAAAATGATGAAATAAAGTTCTCTTTTCAGAGTAAGTATAATTTTTATGTCTTAGTTCATGGGCTATCAATCGTGGGGAAACATACCCCTGGGGGTACTTGGAAAGAGGCTAGGGAGTACGTGCAGGTGGGCGAGGATGGAGCACCACCACCCTGCGCCACCAGAAGTGTACCCAGAAGGGGTACACTCCTTAAAAAAGGTTGAAAACCCCTGTCTTAGTTTAAACATGTTCCTAATCAGTTTAAACTAAATCTTTGTAATTTTATATTGATTTAATGTGTCCACACAACCTTTGGTACTAATTTCATTGTATCAGTTTTACATCCTACCTTCCGTTAGTGCAGGTTTAAACCTTGAGTTGCAGAAGAGGGATCTAAGGAACTAGCTATTACATGATAACTATTTTAGCTATGTATATTAACAACAGTGACTGCTCACCTATTTTGTACAATTTGCTAATCTACATGTCAAGTCAAAGAAGTGGTATGGTATAGAGGACTTGTCAGCTCTCCGCACCAGAATACATAGATCTGGATATTTTTCCTTTGCAGCACAGTACTATATTCTGTACTAAAATCCTGTTAAATATATTTGGCTATTAGCACCCTATCATTTGGTTCTTCTTAAACATGCGTGCATTTACTTTTTGTGACTCATCATTTCTCCATGTGGAGGTCAGGAATCTATGCTAATAAGGATAAAAATAACTTCTATTAGATTGTGGTATGCATTACTTTAAAAATGGCATGTAACAAATGTATTACTTACAGATAATGAAGTTCCTCATTCTTCTGTAAAAAAAAGCCTAGTCAATGGCAGTGCAGTTTTTCCATAATGCTTCACGACTGTGTCTTGATCACTTACCAGGGTGACAATTCAAATTCTAACTTTTCAGTCTTTGGCCAATGAGGCTGATAATTAGTGCCAACTAGTGCAATGGTGATAGGCTGTATTATGGACACCTGCTACTTAGAAGTAGATTAATATCACTATCATTTTAACCAAGCCACTGACTTACTCATCAGAAAAAAAGCTTTCAGTAATGTCACACTTGGGCTGGTTTAGAATGGTGACCTAGAAATGCAAGCCTCCATGCCCCACTGACTCTTGCCTGCATCATCCCACTGTCCTATGGACTCTTACCAGATTCTTTGTGGTTTTTTAATTTAAAAAGAAGCCTTTCTTTTTTTTTCTTTATCTCTATTATACATAAAATCAGAGGGAAGAAAAATAAAAATAAAAAACGAACCAAAAATGTGGATGGAGAAGAAAAACAAGTTAACAAGGTGGCGGGGGGGGGGGGGGGGAGGAGGGGCACCCTTCCTTGTTGAATATATTATATATTCATTTGAATTTCAGAATTAATTTGAATGAATTATATTTTTAATTTGTTTAGTCTATCTATGCTAATAAACACCAGGCATAAGTATTTTCAACAGTATTGCCTATTTAAATGTATGACTTAAGAATTTCCATAACAGCTTCCTTTCTAATTAGCCTTCAATTGCCAACAATCAATATGAGTAGACAGGGTCAGTACTGGAGTAAGCCCTATAGATATTTTTAAAAGGCTATGGAGAGTGAGTAGCAGCAAGAAAGAGAAGCAGACTGTTGGACAATCTCTCCCCAAGGCAGGATGCTATTCCTTTATTACTTGCTGCTTGTGTAAATAAAAGATGCCTTGATGGCAGGAAGCCTTTAACCTGTCAACAACTATAAAAATATGGAGAAGAGAAGTCTATTTAGATTAGTGCTATTTAAACATTACAGATCTCTTTTATTATACTAGGCTTGATCCTATACCAATGTATTGAACTGAGCAGGTTTAAACCAGTGTCATGCCAATACAATCAAATCCCCTATGCATGAATTTCCCTATAGTGAATATATGGCTGGACAGTCTGCATCCTCTACTGTACTTAAACCTGAGCCATATTCAATTAACTCAGTTTTAGGAGCCTTTTGTTCTGTGATTTGAAGCCATTGCCTATCACTGGCATAATTTCTGATTCACTCTACAATAACTCTCCTATTGTTGATATGCTGTTTCTCATTTTAACAGGATGCTACCTGGTTACATGCACAGGAGCCTGAAAACATTATGAGCTGCTTCCACTGTAGGTATGGTATCATGAAAGAGGACACTTGACAATGCCAAATAAAGTTTCCTCAGCATCAGCTGTGTCAGGCATAATAGAGACCTTATTGATGAAGCAAGTAAAAGGGGACCTACAATGCAATAAAAAGGCATAGAGAATGTAATTGGACACTCCACTTTATCCCTTTTCATAACAAGAATAGATATGTGCAAATAGAAAAACAGTCAATTTAAAAACTGAGAAGAGGGCATTTTAAACCAATGCATAATTATGCTTTAAAACATTGCCACAAGATGTCATTCAAGGTGAGAGCGAAATAAGACAGAAAAAGGATTAAACATGAATGTGGATTATGAGAACATCTGCTGTCATATTATATAGAATAAACTCATTTTTATTGACAAAGTCTTCATGCTTTTGGCATGAAACAGCCACTAAGGGGCTTGTCTACATAGGGAAGCCACAAGGAAATTATTTAAAAATAATGATGATGTGAGTTTAAAGTTCAATATCTATTCTATCTCTCTCTCTCCATGTGGACACTCATTCTGCACAGTGTTTCAGCTGATTAACTTAATTTGCACAAGGGCATTCTGTGTGGATTATGTGTTAATATGGAATATCTATTGTTATACTGCTATTCTGAACTAGTTATGCTAGACTTTCCTCCTGAATGTGTATTGAAAAATCATGGAATAATCTAGGACCAGATCATTTATAGTATGGCAGCAATTGCCTATTTCCTAATCAGCTGCTGAATAGATTTTAAAATGAACTAATGCCAATACTAAAGGAACAGGCAAAGGAAATCTCAGTGCTCTTAGCAATAATCTTTATAAAGTTGGGGGAGGTGGGTGAGGTACAGAGGACTGGAAAAGGGCAAACATAATGCCCCATTTTAAAAACAGCAAAAAGGAATATCTGGGGTACTCTAGCCTGGTTAGCCTCACCTCAATCCCTAGAAAGTTACTGAAACATTCTAAGGAAGTCCATTTGCAAGCATCTGGAGGAGGAAAGGCTGACCACAAGCATCCTACACAGATGTACTAAGAAAAATCTTGTCAAACAAACTTGATCTCCTTTAACAAAACAACTACTTGGAAGGATGAAGGGAATGCCATGGATATAGTTTATCTGGACTTCAGCAAGACTTTTAACAAGGTTCTACATGACCATCTCATAACCTAATTGGAGAAATGTTGGGTAGACACAACTACTATTAGGTAGATGGACAACTGGCTCAATAGCTGCAAGCAAAGTGTAATTATAAATGGATCCATGTGAGAATGGCAAGAGGTTTTGAGTGGTGTCATATAGGGCTCTCTCCTGGGCCCAGTGGTGTTCAACATGTTTATTAATGACTTCGATGCTGGCATAAAAAACTTCATGTGCAAGGTTGCAGATGACACAAAACTGGGAAGGAATGCAAACACATTGGAGAGAGCACAATTCAGAAGGATCTTCACAGATAGAAAAGCTGGGCTAGAACTAACAGGATGAAGTTCAGTGCTGACAAATGCAGAGTGCTACACCTCAGGAGGAATAATCAAAAATACAAATAGAAAATGAGTGACACTTGGCTGGCTGGCAGCACTACAGAGAACGATCTGGGAGTCTTGGTGGATCATAGACTGAATATGAGTCTGCAGTGTGATGCAGCTGTACAGAAGCTGGATATGGTTTTGGGAAGCATCAAGTGCAAGACTCAGGAGATGATGGAGCCATTCTACTCTGCACTGGTTCTCTTCTAGGATGCTGTGTGCAGTTTGGAGCTCTACATTTTAAAAAGGACATGGAGAAGTTAGAGAGGGTCCAGAGGTGGGAAAAAATGATAATGAGTTTGGAAAGAAAATCATATGAGGAAAGGCTGAAGGAACTAATCATGTTCAGCTTGTGGAAAAAGTGCTTAAGGGGACATGATAACAATCTTTAAATATTTGAATAAAGAAGAACGAACACATCTTTTCTTTTTTGCTGCAGAGAGTAAGACATGCCAATGGCTTGAACTTGCAGCAAAGCAGGTTTAGATGTGATAACAGGAAAAACTTCTTGATTGTTAGAAGAAGTTGAATAGGCTATCTAGGGAAATTGTGGAGGTGTTTGAGAAGAGGTCGAGCAGGCAATGATCAGAGATGATCTAGATGTAGTGATGCCTGTGTTCCACTATTAGTATTTACCATGCTTCTGGGTATGAGTGACTGGTTTCTCCTGAATCTGGCGGGGGGCACCCACAGAAGCCGCCGACACTGGCAGCCCCGTCAGGTCGGGCACCAGACTTGCTGACAGCATTGGTGTCAGCCATCAGGGAGGGTACTAGCCCCATCAGTGGGGGCACGTGCACTCCTGTGCACCCCCTACCAGTCACCTATGCTTCTGGGCTTTCCTGGTAGCCACATGGGTCTGTGAAGATTTCCCTGCCCCCCTCCTCTTGCTACATTTTCCTCAGAGGCATTTGGTGTTGGCTGCAGCAAAGACTGGGGATTTTGACCACGGTGTACCAATGTTTCTGCTGGGACTTAAACCCAGAGGTGGTTTCTGGCTAGAGAGTCTTGCCCCCCATACACCATCCCACTCAGCTTCAGACTGAACACTATGCTTGGGGTCAGGAAGTAATTTTACCCCATGGTCAGACTGATAGGGACTGTGGGACTTTTGTCTTCCTCTGTAGCAGGGATGTGGATCTCTTCCTGGGATCTCTCAAGTCTATTTTTACAACCTTTGCAGCATTAAGATGCTGACTGCCACAGCCTGCCTGTTCTACCTGTGGCAGATTAGGATGTTATGAGCACGTGTACATGTGCAATTAGTTGTGACTAGATTTACTGTGCATTAAGCTAATGTGCAGTAAGCAATTTTGGGCAGGTATCTACACGTGCAGAGATATGGCACTAAATTTAATGCCAGGTCTCTCCAGCCCTGCCATGTGGCCCTGTGGCCACCAGGGGCAGCTCCAGCCTCCAGGCCCAGCTGCCAGCACTTGACAGCCATCTTTAAACCTCCCCCCTCCCCCCACTCTGTGCTGTCTGGGCAGCCAGTTCCAGTGCACAGATGAGCATTGTGGCACAGACACTGGCAGCATGTGGCAGCTCTGCTCCTGCCTCATCTGCGGTCCTCGGCTATGGTTGCCCCAGTCCCTGGCAGCCAGGAACAGGGTTACCCAATACTCCTGGCCACCTCAGTCATCCTGCTGCCCCATCATGGTAACTGTCACCGTCACCTGGTTCACAGCTGTCTCGCTTTGCCTGGCTCCCCCACACACAGCCACTGCTTGGCTGACTGCTGCACACCCTCCCAGGGCCCCTGTCACTGTATACCTGCTGCTGCCAGCCACAATAACAAGGGACTCCAGGAGGCCACTACTGGGGCCTCCATTACCCTACTGGCCCTCTAGCCCTACTGTTTTTTGGGCCGACTGCACCAGCCAGGACTGGTGACAGCGCCTTGTGCAACGCGACTGGAATGACAAGCAGTAGGTCGATACCTTCAGGATGACCCAGGCCACCTTCACTGACCTGCTTCATCAGCTCTGGCCCTACATGGAGTGCCAGGACACTGTCATGCACCTGGCCCTCCCTGCAGATACCTGCCCTGTTGCTAGTCCAGCTAGCCACAACTGCCAACCTGTGGTACTGGGACACCTGTTCAAGGTGGGCAAGGCCACTGCTGGGGAAGCTGTCCTGGAGGTGTATGGTGCCCTCCAGGATGTGCTGGTAGACCATCCTCCACATCCACAACTCCCAGGTGGAGGTCACAGGGTTCCATGTACTGGAGTTGCCCCAGTGCATCAGGGCCCTGGACAGAATGTACATCCCAGTCACCTGCCCACCCCATGAAGACAAGCCCTAGTGCAGGGGGTTCCACTTGGTGATCTTGCAGGTGGTCATTGATCACCAGGGGATTCACCCATGTCAGCACTGACTGGGTAGGCAGCATGCACAATGCACATGTATTCAGGAATTCTGGATGGGGGTGCTCATGGAGAGCAGGCGCTTTGCACTAGGAGTGAAGGATCTGCAGCTGGGCACCATTGTCATCCCACCCCTGCTCATTGGGACCCAGCGTACCCACTCCTCCCAGGGCTCATGAGGCCCTACAGCAGGCACCTGGACCCACACCAGCCCCATTTTAATCAGTACCTCGGCCAGATCCATGCCTTGGTTGAGTGTGCCTTTCGCCATCTCAAAGGCACTGGCAGTCCCTCACAGCCCACCTTGAAGCAGACATAAACAACCTCTCTAGGGTCATCATAGCAGCATGTGCTGCACAATATTTGTGAGGCCTGGGGAGAATTGTTTTAGGAGGCCTGGGCAGAGGAGGCATACCAGGGGGAGGCTGCCTGGTGGCAGGAGCATGACTTACAGTGGCAGTACCAGTGGCAGATCTCCCTTGGCGAGGTCCTAGGTAAGCCACACACCCGCAAGGTGGGGGGGCCAGGGCACTGGGTGCAGGAGGCTCTGGTGGATCACAACTTGGAGCACTCCCCGCTCTAGCCCACCTGTCCCACCACCCACACAGCCCCTACCCCTTGCCCACCTCCAGGACCACTCTCAGGCCAGGTACATATTTGAAAAAAGCTTTATTCCCCTGACAACACCCACCCTCTCCCCCCCTGCCCTACTCCCTCCCCAACACAGCTCCTCCCCACCCACCAACAATAAAAAAAACCTCTTATCTTTCCAATGTGGAAACTATATACAAGAATCTCAGTTTTTTAGTGTCCCAGAGTTGGGGTCACCCAGGGGGAAGAGCCCAGGGACAGGCAGCTAGCACCCCAGCCTCAGGCCATTCCTGGGCTCATCCTGGAGTGATAGTGGATGCAGTTCCTCCAGGGTGGGTGGCTTCCCTGCCAGCTGCCTAAGTGCAGGGCCAGCATCCCTTTGTGGGGGCATACATGGCATCAGGGGAAGCAGCAGGGCTAGGCTCAGGTGGGAAGTGGGGGATCTGGGCTGGGTGCCAGGCCAGGTCCGCCTGTGGGCTGGAGGCACCTCGGAACTTCCTCCCAGGCCCAGGAAGGGGCCTGTGGTAGGCAGCTGCCAGGAGTCCTACAGGGCCATGGAGAGGGGTGGAGCAGTGGGGAGCATGCACACAACAGCTAGGCCCAGGAGGATGTCCAATGTCTGCTAGTCATCAACTGTGGCCTGTGCTGCCTGGTGCTAGATGGCAATCTGCTCACACAGGAAACACAGGCACTCCTGCTCCAGGGCTGGGAGCTCAGCCCAGAATGCCTCCTCCTGGGTGACATCCTCCTGGCACCAGGCCTTAGCCTGGTCTTCCCACTCTTCAGTCACCACCACCAACTGCTGGAGCAGGAACATCCTGTTTTGCATATGCTGCTGGTGAAGCCAGAGCTTGAGAAGGGCTTCATCGCTGAGTGGTGGTGACCCTGAGGCAGCATCCCCACTGGAGCCAACGGGCTCAACCCCATGTCCAGATGTTGGCCCTGCAGAGGCAAGAGTCAGAAGCCTTTTCTGAGAGCTTGCAACATGTTAGAGATAAGATACTCTTCACTAGGGGCTGTTCCCTGCCTGGCTTCAGATTGCAGGTAAGTCATGCACGGGTCCTCAGAGACCATTGTAAGTTGGGCTGGGTCCAGGTGGCCACTGGCCAAGCCCTGCATCCCCATGCACTCCCCTTGGGCCAGGGGGTGCTGGCCACAGACAGCCTGCCTTCCCCACCCCATTCCTGGAGCAGGACAAGCCAGGCTTCTGACACCACCTACTGCCATGGCTCCAGACCCCACTTTCCCCACTTCCTCTGCAGGCCAAGCACTATGCTTCCCTGTCACCCAGCCCTCAGCACCCAGGCTCGGGGTGTGCGGGGCTCCTGTACTACTTGGGTAAGGGGCTGGACACTCTCCTGCCCTCCCCTCTGGGGTCCTCTCCAGGGAGGCACCCTGGGGCCAGCCCCCTGACATACTGCCAATGAGTCCCAAGCATTCCACTGCTGCATGTACCCTGGGCAGTGCAATGGGCTGTTAGTTCAGGCTGAGGGGTGCCTACATCCTGCTGATCATGATCCTCCTAGTGCCCCACTCACCTGTGCTCCTGGTTTGGGACCCTGAGCTACAATGGCGCAGAGAGTAAGCCTGGGCTACCCTGCAATCTCCAACACCACCTGGAAGGCTACCTGTGGCAGCACTACATGTCCCTGCCCCCGACTGCTGAGAAGGACATCACTGCCAGTGTCGACATCTTCCCTGGCATGTGAGAGGCACTTGCCCACCCAGCTGCAGGGATGTTGGCTGCTCAATAAAGTTTTGAACTGTGTCCCACCTCTCTGCATGCTGTTGGGGCCAGGTGAGTATGGGTGGCCTGGGTACAGAGAGGGGGTTGGGCCAGGGGCAGGGGCTGGAAGGGGCCTCCCCCCAGTGTAGGACTTACCATGTGTCTGGGGCTGGTGAGGTTGGCGGCTTAGTGCGGGCCTCCCTGTCAGCAACAGCATCTGGCTGCACCCGGTGTCCATGGCCCATGGTGTGTGGTGAGCTAGTGCCTGGCCAGGCCCCCCAGGGAGGAGCTGGCACCACTGACAGCCAGCAATGTCATGACTGACCACTCCTTGTGGTGGGGTCTGGGGTTGCGGAACTGGTGTGCCAGCCATTGGCAAAGGCTCCCAAGCTGCTAGTGTATGCAGCAGCCAGGGAGGTGGGTGGGGTGGGGTGGAGTGCTGAGTGCTGGAGGTACCCTCCTCCAGTGATGTGTCACTGGAGGAGTCAGGGTCAGGTGGGGGTTTAGGCAGGCTTCTCCTGCTGGTGAACACTGCAGGGTTCTCGCCTGGGTCCCAGGGCACCAAAATGTTGGTCAGCTGCCACATAAAGGGCATGGTCTTGCAGGTACAACCAGACCAACAATTATGGTTGCTCATGGCAACCCACTGTGCCCACAAGGCCTTGACTTTTATGCAGGACTACTGTGCTGACCAGGAGTGACCTCACTGCTGCATGCTGCCCGATAGGGCCTCAAAAATGTGGGCGTTCAAGTGCCTGCCCCACTCAAACTGCCTTAGCACCTCCACATTGCCCCAAAGCATGGGTCTGTGCATGTGGGCAGAGCTGGGCCTTGATGGGGAGGAGGATGACATAGCGTCCTGTGCCAGCCCCCTCGACCCCCACGTGGGTGTCCCTGTGTTGCCAGCCCTGGACAGTGGTCAGCAGTGCCCAGTGCAGGTACATGTCACAGGACTGGGAGCCATGCAACAGAGGCGATGCACCACAGCACCTACAAACACAGGACAGACTGTTGGGGGTAAGCAGCAGCAGGGAGCAGGAGCTAGCCCTGCCGCCAGAGACAGCTAGCCAGTAGCCCTGGGGAGATATCAGGGCTGGGCAGAGGGTGCAGCAGGCTGCAGCCCTTTTCAACACCAATCTGTGGCCAAGCAGCAGCTATGGGAAGAGGCAGCCTTTATGCAGAGGGGGGCACAAACAGTCTTCAGTGCTCTTGGGGAGTGAACAGGCTCCTCCAGGCTCCTGTGCAGTGTCCCCCAGGGCACACAATGGCTGCTAGGGCCTGCCACAGGGGCAATCCAGCCCTAGGGCAGGAGAGGCTCCCAGCCAGGAGTTGTGGGGCTGGCCCCAGGCTGGCCTTCTAGTGGCAGTGCAGACCCAGCAGTAAACTTAGTGTTGGGTTGTGTCTACATGTGCATTACTGTGCTTTAATCATGACTAAATTTGATACTTGCATTTTCAGGTATCAAATTTAGTCATGATTAGCCATTCTTACTGTGTAGTAAGGGTGCACACTTATACATGCATACCCATACTGCACAGTAAATCAGGCTAAGGCACATTAATGTGTCTCATGTAGACATGCTCTATGTCTTGTGTCTGGGTTGATTGTGTAGTTTTGCTAGGAAGTTAGACAGTGGATTTGTATTAGGGGTGCACTGATAAATATTTTTTGGGCTGATACTGCTGGCTAATTATTAATGAGCCACATTGGCTGATACTGATCCAATTGCCAATATGCACCCCGCAGCTTGGTGAGCAGTGTCTTGCTGGTAAGTCTGTTGGGGGAAAGTGGCAGGGGGAGGGAGGGGCATGGGGGTGCAGATCAAGGCCACATGGTGAAGGAGGGAGTGGGGCTGGGGTTGGGGATGGGGCAAGGGCAGTTATTGCTCAGCCAGGGTGGGGCAGGGCATGGGATGGAGCCACAAGCAGCTCATCCATGGGGTGTGGGGAGGGGGGCACCTCCTATTGTTGCATGCACCTCCGGGGGAGGCATGGGGGGGGATGTGTGCCACCCACATCTGTGCCTGGGGCGAGGGAAGGCTGCTGTTGTGGGCTGGGGCCAGGAAAGGCACTGGGTTCCTTCCAGCAGGGGTCTGGGTCAGGGCTGCGCTTCGAGTGGGTGGTGGTGGCACTGGGGTGGACAGGGGTGGGGCTATGGTGAATTCTGGGTGGCTTTAGTCTCCCTGTAGCCCACCTCCCAGTGCTGCCATCACTGCCAACTCTTAGCACAGCCCTGGTCCAACCCCTCCTTCAGGAAAAACCTTGTGCCAGCCCCAGCCCCAGCCCGCAGTGGCAGCCTGCCCTCACGCCACGCAAAGATCTGGGGGGCACACCCCCCATGCCTCCCCCAGGAGTGCACATAGCGATGGGAGCCACCCCGCTGCACCCCCTGGAAGAGCTGCTCGTGGCTCCATCCCACGTCCTGCCTTGCCCTGGCTGGGCAGTGCCTGCCCCAGCCCCGCTCCCTCCCTCACCATGGGGGCCTTGATCTGCTCCCCCCCAGCCATTCCTTCCTCCAGCCCCTTCCCCTCAACAGACTTACCAGCTGGATGGTGCTCTCCAAACTGCCTGGCTTGCCATGTGCATGCTGCAGCTGTGCACATGGCATTTATCAGCGACATTATCGGCCACATCCACCAAAAAAAGCTGATTGCCGATAGTGTCAATTTTCCTTTTATCAGTGCCAATACAATATGGAGCAATGTACTGGTGTATCTCTAATTTTTATAGGATGTTTTGGATAGGGGTGACCCTGCCTTAGGCAGGGGGTTGGACTAGATGACCTATGGAGGTCTCTTCTAGCCCTTCTTCTTTATGACTATAATATCTTCCCTTGAAATTCTGCTAATTTGTGATTTCAAACTTGTGTATTGCCTTCACTAAAGAGTAAATCAGTTACAGTTGCTTACTGCCTTTCCTTCATTCTATGCCGTAATAATCATAATTTGTACCAGCCAAGAAGACTGATAACCTGTAAAAACACTCTGGCTATGAAGTAAGGTATTCAGAAAAAATAGTTATTATTATTATTATTATTATTGTTAACATTTTAAATAAAATAATTTAAAATAAAACATAGTTCTATTGGTCCAAAAAGTTAAACAAGAACTTAAAACATTTAAGTGTAATGAGCTGTTTTGATTACAGCATGCATTGTGCTAAATTAATTACTGCTGCATGCTCATTGAAGACAGTGGCTCTACCCTCGGGTGAATTTGATCTAGTAACTCCTATAGAGCAATCAGCTTGTAGCTAACTAATAATGATGAAGTGATCAACTGCCACTTCATTGAACAAAACAACAAAGACTAATGATTGACTCAACATTAATCTTTTGCTCTTATAGGAATAAAGGCAGTGCAATACAATGTTATCACAGAATCAATGTTTCCTGCTTAGAAAATAAATGTCTTGACTTCACTTCAGCATTTATTTTCCATAAATGCTGAGATTTGTATCATCATTTGTGTAGTGGCAGGGAACAATTCTTCATAGTAATATACCAATTCCCCTGGCATCATTTCTTGAACATAAACAGAAAAGGAATAAAATTAGTTATACCCGATGTTTCTAAAATCCTCCTGAAGGCAAACTATGGATTATTCTCTAATTCCAATTTTCCACTCTAAGAACAATGGTGAATAAAGAAACATTCATTAAAACAAATCTCATTAAAAACAACTCTGTTATAATTTTGAGTAGAGTGCATCCTTTTCATTCTTATGCTGTTAAAGTTATGTTTAAAACAAGTTGAATAACGTTATTCTATTAAGAACTGATTTCCACTTTTTTCATGAAAAACTTAGGGTCTACTTTCTTTAGGAAACTTAGATTTTTCTTCTAAAACTAAATACCTGGAAACATAAATATTCCATTTTGGATATCTTAGTGATGTGACTCACAGGAATTAAGTATGAGGGTGTTTCAGAGAGTAATGGCAATTTTGAAATAAAACCATTTTGTGTAGAATGACAATTCCCTGGACCACATTACTTCTTTATATATTGTCAATGATGGGTGGGTTTGACAGTACTGCCATAAGTGTTCCCCCTGTTGTGTAGTTTCCCACTTTGTCACAGACATACAGCATGGGTAGTCATTTTACTGTTCGTTTCTGAAACATCCTCATACATCTTCCAAGATGCCTTATAATTCGGCCTTCATTCCCCAATATGAATGACAAGCATGGCGTGTTAAAACAGGGGAGGCCAACCTGCAGCACAGGTACCACAAGCGGCAAGGGCAGCCTCTGTTTGTGGCACGTGGCAGATATAGAAGGTGGAAGACAGCAGGTGGCAGATAGCACAGGGAGACGAAAGTAAAGCAACAGATAAGGCAGGAAGAACATGGCAGGAAGCAGAAAGCAGAGCAGCAGTTTGGTCAGGGAACACAATGCAGGTTGTAGCTCTGGGCAGTATATCAGGAAAGGGAAATGGATCAGAGTGGCACTTGGGGAAGGTGCGGGGCTAATTTGGGGCACAGCTGCCAAAAAAGAGGCTGGACCCAGATGTGCAGGCATGCAGTTTCTGGTGCCACAAACCTCTTTGCAGTGCCACAAACCACACCTGTTGCATGTTAAACCATGCGTGGCACTGCTAATTTTCTATGAGGATTCCCCAGTAGCAAAAAGCACCCCAAAGAAAAAAGTGGTGCAAAGCATACCAAAGTGGCGTGCACTGGGACAAACATGGAGACGGGGGAGCAGGCATCACACAGCTGCCTGTTTCCTCTCTCCATGCACTGCAGGGCCCCCATGCTGAGGCACCTAGCACCCCAGTCAGCTGGTCCCTGGGGCTGGCTGCTCCTCTGTCTCTACATGCCTCCGCATGGGGGCTCTGCTGCAGGGTCGCTGTGCTGAGGCACACTGCGCCCCAGCCAGCCGTAGCACTGCCTGGCAGCAAGCCCTGAACGGAGGCACCCCGTGCCCCAGCCATCTCCCCCTGCAGCACATGGAGCAGTAGGACAATGCATCCTGCTGAAAAGTGCACAGGCAGGCATGTGCACTGATGCACAAAGTAGTAGCACAAATTTGTGCATCTACTATTTTTACTGTTGCAAACATACCCTCCTGTTCATGTGGACACAGACTGAGACTAAATCTGAGTAGAGCACCAGGCTGATGGAAGAGAATGGTAACTTAAGATACCTGAACTGTATGTGACTCCTATGAGGCATCACAACAATTAATTTTGAATCAAACTACTTTGGTTTCCTTCAAAAATATTTGTGTTCAAATTTTCACTAGCAGGAAAAGAAAAAAAAAATCCCATTTCACAGTCAGCTCAAATTCAAAGCCTTAATATCTTTTAACTTGTTGACTTTTGCGTTGCTTGATTTCTCAGCCCTAACTTTGTACTGACATTAGCATTTCCTTTACCTTTTGATTCAATGTATTTTTTTCTGAATGTCTGACAGTATTATTTATGGCTATACATGTTTGGTGGATAAAAGACAAGTGAACTTCATTAAAATTTATGCTTCTGCATGGAAGTTGAACATGTCTATTTTAACAAGAAAAAATGCATCTGTTTTAGAGCAATATTTGGAAAGGTCACATGATAAGGCTCACCCTTTTCCATGCATAAACTGTAAATTACATTAGAAAATGCAAAATACAATTAAAGTGAGGAGTTCTGAATTGTGATCTCATTTTCTGGCACTTGTATACAAGTTTAATAAAGAAATATTTAAGCCAACATAAGGAGTGCAGTAGGCTATTTAGTAAAGCACTTTCCACCCATTCATCAAGGTACTTAGAAGGATATTGCTTCTATTTGACAAATGTAGGAATTAGAAAACAAACATAGAAAAAATCTACCTATTCCTGAAAATGGTGAAAAAAATCCTGAAGGAAAGAAAAGTAAGAGATGTAGTTTCAGGAAATGATGAAGGGGAGGGGAGGGAGGCAGGGCCAGTGGAAGGGAAAATCCCCCTCTTTCTGCTAAAAATGGTCTTTTACATAAGAACACAGAAATTAAACAAACAAGCAAAATCAGTGCTCTGAAAAGAAAACTGTAGGTAGCTCTAAGATTTACCTGAAAGTGGACCATTACCAGAAAAATCAGCATCTACTACAATATGAAAAATAAGTGAAGGAGCAGTAACCCATTTATTTTGAGTCAAAGGGGCAATTCAAGCAGATCTAGGACTATTGTCTGTAGGCTCTCAGTCAGATCTGTCAGGTATAATAAACAAGCTTCAGTGGGTGAAGTTTTCCCTGCAAAATTGCCCCAAACACCAGGATGATTCAATTGGACAGGTTTACAGAGAACTATAATGTGTCCAGAATTGATTTGATTATTTCGGAAATTCTAAAGGAACACTGGATTTAGGATTCCTCCTACAAAGAACTAAACATTTATGGTGCATTTTCCCCAGGTTTCTTTTTATTAATTCAAATAGTCTGAATTATTTGGGAATACGAGAATTTGAATAGGCAATTAATATATTCACAATATACACAGGAAATGAAGAATTCCTTTTTCTGCCTACCTGTCCCTATGCCTGGAAAACTGTGAAACAGAGACTATAATGAATGTGTTGGCTGACTCCTGTCAAACATATCAGTACTTACTGTTACCTTTGTATTAGCATGATTTACAAATAATGGCTCCGCTAAAATTTCATTACAGCAACCTTATAATTCTTGAAAATACAAAATGAGGGAGAAGTAATTATTAAATTAAATTTACATTTAAAAATACTTTACATGTGCTTTAATTTACTTATGCAAATAGAAACACAATATTGTGATATTTTAAACTTAAAAAATGGGGGGAAAAGTATTGTTCAGGGACTGTTAATTGATTTTACTTCTACTGTCCTTCACATTTAAAACTATTTATTTTGTTTTTAATAGTACTCAGTCCAAAAACTGGAAAAAAGCTTGGAGATCAAGTTCTATGGAATTTATGTATTTACTGAATTACCTTACAATGTCCTAATAGGAATAACTGCTCATAGGCTGTGAGTTGTTGGCTAGATAATAAAAGACCAGTGCACTTTTCTGTACATCTGCATCAGAGTAACAAAATTCAAGGTCACTCCCACAGGCAGACTTTGGCAAGAAAGAGCACAACACCAGGTGATGAAGTAGCACAAATATTTATAGATTAAAAATAAAAAGAGATGGTCTTGGCCCATTGCTGATTATATCCAGAATGAGGCACACATCTTCTACTCCCAGGCAATAAACTTAAGATAGCATTATGCCACCTTATTTTCATGCACAGCTCTCAAACTCACTATCCCAGGGGTGGTATTTGCATTGGCTGGGGACAGAGCATTTTCAGTAGTGAGACTGCACTTTGGGATTGCACTCCACCTGGAAATGTAACCAGGCCATAACTAGCCATCTTCAAAACAAGTGAGAAGATACATTGCTTAGTCTTTTCAGTGACAGCATATTATAAAACCCTTTTGAGAAGCCGGCAAAATACTTCATCTTTCCCTTTATAGGGACAAACTTCAGAGAGGTGTGTGGAGTCAGGGCAGATGGAGATTTCACCCTCATATGTGTGTTTGCAGGAAGGGGGAACAAATGCATTGTTCTTCCTCTTTTCTGCCATTGAACCTTAAGCTTGAAATGAAAGCATCACGTTTAGGGATAAGAAGAAAAATATTACTTCAAGGTTTAAGAAAATAATATTCTGTGTCATTACCCAGCCCTTGGCTTCCACGCTAAACTCTGACAATGATTTCTATTGGATAGCAAGATAGACTTATACAAGATTTGAATGATTCAAAAACTTATCTAGCCAGTCCCAATCATACAGTTGGTCCAATAAAAGATATCACCTACAAAAATCTTCCCTCTTACATATTTCCTAGCATTACGGCTACAACATCACTTCAACACTACTGCAACCCTGACAGTGCAGTGGTGGGATGTGGAACCTGACTGACAGGAATCAAACCAATATCTTGATTGCTTACAGGTCACCAAATGTTCATCAGATGGTAACAGTCTTTAAGGCAACTCAGTGGTGTCTACTTTTAAACGAAGATCAGATATGAAAGACTCTGTATTGGATCATCATCTTCACCTGTCCTATTAAAACATCTATCTAACTCCTGGAACATCAATCTTGACTTTGCATTCCCTCCCTTTGATGTTCTTTTGTCACAGCCTTATGTTTTTAAACGTCACTCTCAAATGCCTGAGAGAAAATGTATAATTAGATTCAAAAGTTGCAGCAGGTAGTGCACTTATTTGCTGCTTTCACCATGCATAAGAATCAAATGAATGGATTTGTGCCTTCCAAGCCTGATGGTCCAAAATACATTTTGTTCATAGTGGACTAAGTTTGTTTAAATAAACTCTTACTAGATACTGTAGTAATTGCCATTGAATTCAAAGCCTCAGTAGAGAGCCTAAAGTACTGAATAGGCTGAGTGGTCAAATTATCCAGATACTCCTTCTAAACCAGGGGTTCTCCTAGTGGGCTATGGAAGTGCTATGGGTTGTTGCACCTGAACATTTCCTTGGTGCCAGGCAGGACTCCTGTTGACATAGTAGGGCATTTTAAGTATGTTGCTCCCTCAACATGGGGTAGGTGAACCAGATTCACATAGTGCTGTGGCTTGGCTAATTCTCCTTGCTGCCAGGCAATGCCTCATATAGCACCATGTTGCTTCAATTCCTGAACTAGGGTGGAAAGAACTCACCTCAGTGTCTTTATAGCATGCCTAGAAAGAGGACCATGAGTAGGCACCTACCGAATTTGCGATTTTGTGATTTTTATGGAAACCGCAAATTTGATCCATCTCTATGAAAATGCTTGGTCCCTGTGAAAAGGCACAGACTTGGTGAGTGAGCAGGGGAAAAGAAAAAAAAAAGGAGCAGCAAAACAGAAAATGGCAGACAGGCTGGGTATCCTGAAGCATAGGAGAGGTAAACAGGGGGGGAAAGGGTGGGGAGAGGGAGCAATCGGAGGTTGAGCCCCTGACATAGGCTCACCTCCCCCCCTTTTTTTTGCTTTGATTTTTTTTTGCATTGCATTGCATTGCACTGCAAATGCCCAGCCTGATGTTGCCTGCCTGCTAGGGTGAGGGCCTGCTTCTCCTCCTGGTATGTGGTCAAACCTGCATCCTAGACTGCTTGCTAACATGGCAGTTAATGACTTCCATGGGCTCCATGCCCAGTATGGGGCCATCTATCAATCTCCAGGGAGGGGCAGGACTTCAGGGGCCCCTTGGCCAATTAGAGGCATAGGAGGCCCACCATAATCCACAGTGAAAATGGTGTCCAACACCATGCTTGGACCATGAAACCAGAAGCATCCACTCCAAATTCAGTAGTAGGGCTAATTAGTTAAGAGTAGTCAGAAGCCTTTTGGATAACTCTTTTTCTTTTTTTTTTCTTCCTCTGCCCCATCTTTTGCTGTCATGCCAAGTCCTTGTCTGCTGTTAAATCATCAAAGTCCTGTTAGCTTCAGTGAAACACAGTTGATTTATATTAGCTTCGGTTTGCCCCTACATTCTGAGATAGATGGAGTACTCTAAATACACATAGTAGGGTTTTAAAAAAGAATTTCTTCAAAGAAAAAATCCCAATACGTGTGCATGTGTGTGCTGCTGGTAGTGTTTTGCTTGAGATCCTCTTCAGGGCAAATTTGAGGGTCACTGAAAGCTCAAAGGATGGTATCCTCTGAACCTCCATCATTTTATATAGGAGCATCTGTTTGAAGAAAAAATACATTTTGATCAGATTTCCCTGAAAGAAAGTGGAAGGAAAAAAATGTCTTGCCTTATGCAAGCCCCAAGAAGTTTAATCTTTTTTTTTTCTTGAGAAGTGATCCTTTGAGAATTTACTGGCTCCTGGAGTCCTTTTAAAAGACTAATGTTAAAGCATAATCATTCACTTGATATCACCAACTTTCTCAAAGCTGGATTGTAATACTTTTCCTCTTTTGTACAGTCCAAGGAATATTCACCTAAGTATGTCTGTAAGTACTTCGCATATAAGATGATAAGCATGAGAAAAATATATAGAGAGAGGTTGTGTGGAAGAAGTATTTTAACAATATTTGAGAGACTTTTTCAAGTGCCTAAGTGATTTAGGAGTAGTATAAGTTATCTTGAACAAAGGACATAGAATTTATAGAACATGGACATAGGACTTGTGCTCTTAAATCTCTGAAGCATTTTTGAGAATCTTGGAAATCCTGAAATTGCTGGAGTTCAAGGTAGCAGTCCCAAAGACTGGAGTCCTTTATTTCATATGGAACAGATGGAAGTAATACAAGCATAAATTTATGTGCATTTTCCTACTACTGGTCCATGCACATACCCTAGAGCACTGGTTCTTTATGGTTTATAGCCCTTGTCCAGTCCTCAACACAGCCCACTTGTAATTTCCTGCACAGTTCTCCAGCCCACCTACCCTACAAGCACACCTGTCACTCTATAGCCAGTCTCCCGCCAGGCCTATATACAGACCCACAGCCTGCCTCCCTCATGGCTAGGGACCTACCAAATTCAGGGCAGATCCCCCCACCCCAATTTTGTGGTTCCAGCACAGTGTTGGGCATCATTTTTACAGGGGAGCTCAGTAGGCCCCCTCACACCTCTGATTGGCTGAGGGCCCCCAGAAGACACGCGCCTCCCCAGAAATTGACAGGTGACCCCAAACTGGGGCTTGCTAATGTCTTAATTAATAGCTTCCCCAGGCTTGATCAGGAGTTTAAGCCCATGGATGCCATTAATTGTTATGTTATTAAGCAGTCTAGTTCATGGTTAATGGTGTCTGTGGGCTTGATCAAGTCTGGAAGCCATTAACCATGCCCTAGATTGCATACTAATGTGGCAAACCCCTGATCAAGCCTACGGAAGCCATTAACGACATCCCAGATTGCTTAATAACATGTCAATTAGTGGCTTTCACTGGCTTGATCAGGGGATTAAGCCTATGGAAGCCATTAATTGAGATGTTAGCAAGCAGTCTAGGATGGGGTTAATGGTTTCTGCAGGTTTGACCACACAGCAGGAAGGGAGGCAGCTCCTCACCCTGGTGGGCAGGCAGGCAGGCAGGCAGGCAGCAATGCAATTAAATATAATGCAATGCAATAAAAAAAAAAAAAAATCAAAGCAAAAAAAAAAAGGTGGGGGAGGCTTCTTTGCAAGCTTCTATGCTAGCCCCTGACTGGTTCCTGGACTGAACCTGTCAGGGGTTCAGCCTTTGATTTGCTCCCCCTGCCCTCTTTCTCCTCTCTCCCTCTTCGTGTGCTTTAGGATGCCAGGGCTTCCTGCCATTTTCTGTTTTGCTGCTCCTTTCTTTTTTTCTTTTCCCCCACTTGCTTGCCAATTTTGCACCTTTTTGCAAAGTTGTTTTTTTTTGCGGAGACTGGCGGTTCTGAAAAAATTATGAAACTGCAAATTCGGTAGGTCCCTAATAATCCCTAATGGTCAAATTGCCTATTTTGTATGAGTACTTACTATCTAAAAACAGCTGTGGATCCTAGCTTTACATTAGGTATTGTCAGATTTGCTTTCAGCATCCTGGCCATGCTACACACTGAAAACATGAGGAAAGATAATAGAAGGAATATTGCACAGAGATACTTTTTATATGGGCTTCAGACTTGTTCTCTTTTAAATTAATGAAATTCAAGCACAGGTTGATGCTGATATGGCATCTACAGAACCATTTGGGAATTGATTGTGCTAGATATGTGCCTGCACAGGGTTGCCTTTAAATTTAGTAACCAGAGGGCTAATTACTTTGTGAAGTGTCCACAGGTTGGTTAAGAAGCACTGTATAGGAGTTGCCACATTCTGACAGGCTATGGGTAACTAGGAACAGACTAAAAATGTAACTAGAATAACTAATATACTTGCCTCTACCACTATTTGCTAAATTAGTCTGGTGAAAGAGATGTGCAGAATAGAAGCTGGAGAGCAGCTAGCAAGAAGATTACTGTTTTGATCTAGTCAGTCTGCTGTTTTGATCTTTCATCTTTTGAAACAGCCTCTGCTTTGCATTGGCAAAAGAAATCTAGGTAGATTATCAAAATATGTCATAATTTGGAAAAAAACATTCTAAAATGGACTTTTTTTCTAGAAAAACACTTATGAAAAGTTCATCCATTTATTTGTCTGTTTTTAAAATGAACCTTTTTAATTAAAAAAAAGCAAAACAAAGGCAATTTTGATGATGATAATAATGATCCTGAAAAAAATGGCTATTGCTAAAATTTTCTACAAAAAAAATCTCCTTGGAAACTATTAAAAGCAGATTAGGCAAACACTTCTGTAGGATGTGTCAGACAAGGGTGATTTTGCCTTGGTAGGACACACAACCCTAGGATATCTGGATTATTTGGTTTTTTGGCTATTTTTTTCAGGTTTTGGCTTCCAAATATTTTGTTTTGAAATCTTGCACAGAAGAGCTGGCAAATTCTGTGGGAAAAATGTTTAGTTAAAAATTCAATTTTTTTTCTAGAAAAACAGTTCTGACAGAAAGTGTTTGACCAGTGGATTCAAAGCTTTTCTATTCAGTTTGAATGAGACTATACGAGCTCAGATTCTGACCCAGGTTTTGTGGAGGACCCATCCCCTCTTATTTTGTGTTTCTCAAAACACCTTGATAGACTAGAAAGCCCACTCTTTGCATTAGCTCCCCCCTTTACTAGAGGTAGGAGAGCAGGTCCCCAAGGCAGGTGTTTTCCTGCTAACTCAAGGAACCTTTTAGACAAATCCCATTTTCAAACATGCTGTTTAAAATGGTTTTAAACCTATCTCTAATAGAAAATGTATACATAAATTAACATGTTTTTCAGGCCTCTGGGACTCTATCTAATGCTGATTGTTCTTTACATTCCTTGTTCACTAATACACTCAGCAAATATAGTCAGTCTTTGATTTTCAGTCTCTCAGTTATATGCAAGCACAGTATGTTCAGTAGATTAAAGTATCTAATTTATATACACTAGGCAAACCACATTTTACCACATGGAGGTATCACATTATTAATAGCTGTTTTCTTTATATAGTCTTCAGTTTGCTTTAATACTCTTTTTTATGCATGATTTTCGGAGAGAAATAAGGCTTTCATGAAGGGGCTCTATTTTTATATGCAAATATATCATTTGATTATATACTTTTTTGTCCCCATGTTTTCATGAATATTTCCAGTGAGTGCTTTATGAGTTATATTTATGATTTGTGAGCTATTTCACATTTTATCTGCTTGCTTTCTCATCTGCATATACCACATATTTGTTGATGTTGATTGGTCTAATTTACATATTCATCACACTCCTATTTTCAAAGATATTTTGTTATAAACTGTTTCCCCCCCAGAGTTATTAATAGTACATAGATGTATTTTCAAATTGAGTTCATTTCCATATATAATTTTTTTTGGTTAACAATAAATCACCACTTTGTCACAGACATCCTATTCAGTGTAATCTTCACACTTCATATGTATCTGGCATATGCTTTGTGAGTAATTAAAGACAATGTGAACAGTTTACAATGCACTTTGCAACTCACTTCACAGTCCAGCGAGCTTAATGATTTTCTGTAAGCATCAGACTAAAAGAAAACCAGAAGAGTTTGGGAGAAACAAGTGCCAACAAAACTAACTGAACGTTCAGGGCTGGTTTTATTTCTAATTGGTAAAGTCACAAGATAAGAACTCCTTCCCTTTTTCTTCTGATGACTGTTTGCTATGCTGCGATGATGAGCAAAAACTAAACAGTGCAAGTCCTTTGAAATATTCTATAATGGCTAGATTAACAACTGTGTTCGGTTTAAATGTTAGCTCTGTAACACCACTGATTTGAGTATACTTAGGTTGGTGTAAAAGCCAGAGTAAAGTAGAAGTGAATTAGGCCCATTCAGTTGGGTGATCAGTCATTCCACAGAATTGTTAGAAGGTTCACTTCTTTGGGCAAACCTAACCAAACACTCTTACTGGATTGTACTACAATGGCACCACTAATGGTTTAAGCATGGCCCATTCTTATAATATAAGTGTAAGTACTGCTAGGGGTGTCCCATCTATGCTTCGAAAAAAAAATGTGAAGGACCTAATTGCACTGAAGTGCACAAAAATACAAGGCAAGTTCTTAACAGTGGGTATAACTAAGTAGTGGAACAATTTACTAAGGATTGTGATGGATTCTTCATCATTAGAACTCTTAATATATTGATTGGCTATTTTTCTAAAAGATATGGTCTTACTCAAACTGGAGTTAATTTGTGGAAGTCCTATGACTTGTGTCCTTTAGTAGGTCAGACTAGAGATGTCCCTTCTGGTCTTATAGGCTAGGGACAGAAGTTACATGTAAACTGGTTTAAGTGATCAGAAACTGGTTGAAACCTGTAACAGAACAGAAGCTTGGTGCACATAAACCAGGTTCAAAATGACTGAACCTGGTTTAAGATAAATGTGGTTGAATGTAGTATCAGACTTAATTGATTCAGGTAAAACTGGTTTATGAAACTTCTGTCCCAGACCCCTTCCTGGTTCAAGTTAAATCACAGTCCCCCAGCATCCCAGCATGCTTTCCAGCCCTGGGTTGCACTGCGCTGTCTGCTCCGGAGAGCAGGGCTGGCTCTGCCCCTCTGCTCCCTAACTAGAGCAGTGAGGGCTGACTGATAAGGGGGGCAGGGGCAAGCAGCCCAGTCTGCAGTGGGGGGATGCAGCCCAGTCTGCAGTGGGGGGAGGGGGGGATGCAGCCCAGTCTGCAGTGGGGGGACTGCCCACACCAGGCAAACCCTGGCTGGGGGGCCTGGGGCCAGGGATAGGGATTAAGCACCCCTTCCCTGGCTCAAACTTACTGCTGGTTGCAACTCTGGACTACAAATCCCAGAGACACTTGGAAGCAGGAAGAACAACCCTGCAGAATCCTGCTGTTGTAATTCTGGACTGCAAATCCCAGAGGCCTTGGGGGCAACAGGAAGAGGAACTGAACACACAGCTAGAGAGCTGTGCTCTAGTGCCCCCAGCCTTCTGGCCTGAGCTACTGCAGATGCGTGGCTGCATTTCCCGAGTCAAAGGTACATGTCTGTTCACTTCTGTTTCAATTTAATCTGTGCAGTTTAGACTAACCCACAAAGACTGAATCAATTCAGCCTTGGGCTTTTTGACTGTTTGTACTTAGCCCTGATGAATAAATCTAATGAAATATGAAATAGACCAGAGGTTTCCAAAATTTTCTTATTGCATACCCCCTTCCAGATTTACCAGCTGCCTGTGTATCCCTACCAGCATGTTTTATATTTTAACCCCTTAAATGCCATTTATTATTGTAATGAAAATTAAATCCTCCATTATAGAATTTCACTTGGGTACCCCTAGAGATCTCTTGTGCACCCCAGGAGTATATCTACCACAGTTTGGGAACCCCTGAAATAGACAATTGCTTCTTTTTCTCCAACTGTGGAGGAGTGTACTACATTGGTGATGTGCAGTGGTGGGTGTGTTACAAATACAGTTTGCCAAATATACACATATATCTATAATTATACCTATTTATTCATCATCAGATTTAAGCACTGACATTAATGGGCAATAGATGTATAAAATCTTTAGGTGGCTTTGGAAATCTCAACACAATCACTAAAAGCTGCTCTCTTCCAACATACATAAAAATGAAAACTGGCTCAGTTATTCATTGCTGAAATGACAGTTGGCTGACCTATGGTTCTGACTGGTGGTGTTCCCCTCCTGGATTCCTAGTTGACATACTGTAGCAAAGCACACAATTCTCAGATTTAATCAGATTCCTACAGAGTTTACTGCTGACATTTTCCTTGTTAATTATCCTGACACTGGGTGCTGAGCTAAACCTTGCCCAGGTGTTCCATCCAGATGTAGGTGTGACAATATTTCTTTGGAGTATTAGCTATCTTTTTGTGTTTCTTTCTTTTTTTTAACAGAAATTTGACAAGATGGAAAACATACTTCTGTAGCATAGAGCATTAGTGGCCTTCTTTCAAAAAAGGGCAATAATAGCAAACACAACCAAACACATTACTTAGCTAACAAACAACCACCAATACATACATTTTCTCTAGATCGGCCAGTCCTGTGAAAGCTCCTTTTGGAATGACTCTCACCTTGGTGAGGACAAATCTCCTGCAATTAGAGAAAGTAGGCATTGATTATTCATTACTTATATCACAATTCTGTTCAAAAGTCTCAGATACCAAGACAATGCTTGCTCTGATGAATTTACCATCTAAGATGATATCTGTAAAGCCTAAGAATTAGAGGAGGAACTAATTGTCTGCAAAAGGTAAGATGCAGGACCCTATCATGGAGTCTCCAGAGCAGCTCAAAAGAATGAATATTACTCAGGAGACTTGATTTCCTATTTGTACATTTCAGTGTTACATGGGGAGTATACACTTTTGTGTCACTGTCTGATGCAGCTATATGATGAAGGAAAGGCCGAAGTTATTCCCTACCCATCCTATCCCTGGGTGGATCCAAGATTAAGAAAAGGGGGGGTGCAGGAGATGCAACTGGTGCTGCCTCTCAGGGAATGGGGTGAGGAGACATGGCTAGAACCCTGAGCTGGTGGAGGACATTGAGAAGGAGGGGAAACCAGACAAAGAGAAGGAAAGAGGGACTCCCTCCTCCCCCACTGACACTGTTCCTGGTGAATCTCAGCACACATACAGCCACTTTCTGGAGCCATGGCTGGAGCAGCCCTAAAGCTTTTGACTAGTCCCAGGTCAGCTGGGATGGTGGTGGCAGAAATAGGTGAGTACCCCTTTCCTGTCCTTGCTCCCTTCCTGGCCCCCTCGGGTGCCCTTTACCATTTGGGAGGCTCCAGGTGTGGGGAGCAGCTGCAGGGACTGCTGAGGTCAGCCATGGACAAGGGGTATGATGGGCAGCCCTCATTCCTGCACCTGCCCACCTCCCTGTGTCTCTTGCTGGTGATGAGTGGGTGCTGGAAGGGCGAACCAGCCTGCAAGATTTTCATGCAGCTGCTTCAAAACACAGCCTGGCTGGAACAAAGCAAGATAGGCTCTGGAACTTCCATGACTTCCATGCCCAGGTCAGCTGGGGACTGTGGTGGTGGCAGGTGGGTTCCCTTTCTGCACCTGTTGTGCCTACACCCCCTACTCCGATGTTCCCCACCAGTCTGGGACTCCAGCCACATTTCTTTCTTCCCAAATAGTCTGACCTCAGTTTCTGTCTGGACTCTTCATGGGATCCAGGTATCCAGGCCCCCCACAGGGCAATGGAGAACTTGTGCTGCTGACATGCCTTCCTGAGAATTGGCTCTAGCACACAGTGGAAGAAGGGGTGTGATTGTGCCATTGCACCCCATGTGGAACTGCCCCTGATCCTACCCTAAACTGGGGTGGGAGGGATGGTGGACACAAAACAGTTTTGTTGGACCAGTTTTCCTTCTGCATTGAGAATGTTGGGGTGAGAGGCTGAAGCAAAGTTGTGAAGGCCACTGGTACAGAGAAAACTTGTCTTATTAAGCGTTTTACAATTTACTCTCAGTATCTTACAGAATAATCGGATAAATATAGGACTAACTTTACAATGTACAACCTTTTCATTGATCAGGCAAATCCTTTACTACATTTTTAAAGAACTGGACAAACTTTAGGAAGAGTGGATTATCCTAAGTCACTTTTACTAACATAGGCTCATCTACTTTCAGCACAGTAACTACAGAACTGTACTGCAGCACTTGTTAAACAAAAAGCTAAGGCTGCCTATACATGTGCTCAGGAGTGGGGAGGGGACCGTTTTAATTACAGTGGTTCCCAGACAACTGCTGTAATTAAAACAGCTCACCGTCACATGTATTAAGCCCCTATATGTTTTAAAATGGCTGTGGGACGCTTCATCTAAAGCTCATATGATGAGGCCCACGGGCCATTTTCAAATGTGTAGGGGCTTAATACATGTGATAGTGAGGCAACGCTGGAGCATTCTAATTAGAAGGTGGAGCAGACTTCATTAACTGAATCTGCTCCAATGCATTCTAATGTGAATGAGCACATCTATAGGCTCCATAAAGTTTCTTGGAGACCTAATATGTTATCCTGATGAATAGAACTCTTGCACAAGTTCCCGCATTGATAGCTATTACAAAATCCAGATAATTGTTTTTATTCAAGGTACTTCCTTATCAGGTGAAATGGCACCTGACAGGTATGCTATTATGATTAGAAGCCAAAACAAGTAGCTACAACATGGAGAGAATAAACATTACAGGACATAATGGACTGGGCCTTATTTCTACACATGTTGAACAAAAATGTCACAGTCAAACCCTTTCAAGACAGGCCCAATATGTATGATAAATAAGACACTAGCCACTTATTTCTTTCTCAAGAAGACACCTGTAAAACTTTCAGGTATTTTACCAAACAATTATGTTTCTCAGTCTGTTTCCCCTTAGGAATTACACCTAATTGTTTCTTCAATTCCCAGACAGTTCTAACCTCAGCAACCTTGTCTGGCAGATGATTCCTTACTTTTATCATCTCAGAGTGAAGAATGGTTCTTTTGAATGTGCTTTCTTTTAATTCCATTTATGTAGCCTTATCTTAACATCTGCACAGTGCTAGAAAAAGGAACTTGAGTCGATTTCAACTGCTGTATATCACTGCAATACAGATCTACCTTTTAACAATTTGTACTTCAAAACCAGAGAGACTGATCTCTCCTATTGTTCACACCAAGTATTCAAAGAATCAACTTTGCCTTCTTTATGTCATCTAATTACTCCAGAATTTCCAAATGATTATCGTGTTTTAATCAAAGTGTCAGGTAAGGGTATTATCTTACTGGAATTCCACTATAATGGATTTTTTACTATTTAGCTAAGTCTCTTCACCGGAATCTGGCTCCTCATTTAGAACTCTGAATTTGAGTTGTTCAATATTTAAGCACCATAAGCCAAATCCATATCTGATTTAATTCCATTGATTTCAGTAAGGTTACACCAGGGATGGATTTTGTCCCATAAATTTAATATGCTGAAATAAATGTTAGTTTCAGTCCTGAAAGATGGCAAAGTCCATTTTAGAGCTCATCATCCTCCTAATTTTATTAATCTAAAATATTCAGCAATAGTTCCTATACATAGTATCACATAAAAAAATTACAGCACTGAGATCATTATGCAAATGTTTAAGGATTAAAGAGCTTCCTGAAAAGGCCTAACCTGGATTTGACAATTTGTAAAGCCTTCCTAAAACATGGCAAATATAATTCTTGCAAAGCTGCACTTTCACAGATCAGCTAAATACAAAAAGACCATGCAAAATGCCCACCAGGCTTAATGTTAAAAAGCTAAAACAATTAGGGAAGCGTTTAACTTTGATCTACATTGAAACCTGTTCCAAACTCTTTTGTATGAAAAAAATACTTAACTTGGGAGTTCTAGGTACCAATAAAAACAAAACCCAAACTATAAAACTACCTGCATTTTGCCAGTCCTTAGTAATATTCTAAAATAAATCAACGAATCTCAGAAAATTAGGGTTGGACCTCAGGAGGTCATCTAGTCCAACCCCCTGCTCAAAGCAGGACTGTCCCCAACTATATTATCTCAGCCAAAGCTTTATCGACCCAGGTCTTAAAAACCTCTAAGGATGGAGATTCCACAACTTCTCTGTGCAGCCTGTTCTGGTGCTTTATTACCCTCCTAGTAAGGTTTGTGTGTTTTTTCCTAGGAGCACACAACTCTTCCACTAGGAGGGTAGTAAAACACTGTTACAGGTTACCCAGAGAGATTGTGGACTCTCTATCCTTGGAGGTTTTTAAGACATAGGCAGACAAAGCCTTGGCTGGGATGACCTAGTTGGGGATACTCCTGCTTTGGTCCTCCTGCTTTGGAGGCTGGACTAGATGACCTCCTGGGGTCCTTGCCAACCCTAACTTTGTATGATTCTATGATTCTAATGTTTTTCCTAATATCTAACCTAACTTCTGTTGCTGAAACGTCATAGACTTCACAGACATTAGGGGCTGCAAGGGACCTCATGAGATCATTGAGTCCAGCCCCCTGCCATAGGCAGGACGTTGGTTGGGGTCAAATGATCCCAGTAAGATAGACACCCAAATGCCTTTTGAATGAATCCAAAGTAGGTGCTTGCATGACTTCTGGGGAGAATATATTCCAAACCCTGAACACTCAGACTGTAAAGAAGTTTTTCCTTATGTCCAGTCTAAACTGGTCTTCCAGGAGGTTATGGCCATTAGACTTTGTTATCCCTTGGGGAGCCCTGGTGAACAACTGTTCTCCCAGGGCCTGATGTACCCCTCCTATATACTTATAGGCTGCCACCAAGTCACCCCTGAGCCTTCTCTTCTCCAGGCTGAAGAGTCCCATGTCCCTCAGCCTCTTGGTCTGTAAGGCTTGCTCTCTTGGCTTTTGATCATATAGGTGCCTCTCCTTTGGACTTTCTTAAGTTTATCCACATGCCTCCTGAAGTGGGGGGCCCAAAACTGGATGCAGCACTCCAGCTGTGGCCTCCCTAAGGCCAAGTAGAGCAGAAGGATGTTGTCCCTGGTTTTGCTTGAGATACATTGCTGGATCCATGCCAGTGTTTGGTTTACTTTGCCGCCCATAGAATCACGTTGGTGGCTCATGTTTATCTTGTGGTCAATTGAACTTGAGATCATTGCTCCTTGTTTTGTCATCTGCCACCACTAAGAACAGTGTAGCTCCATCTTCTTTGGTACTCTTTTCATAGTTGAAGGCTGTTATTAAATCCCCCCTTAGATTTCTCTTCTCCAGACTAAGTAAGTCCAGTTCCCTCAGTCTCTCCTCATGTGCCCCAGCCCCCTAGCCAGTTTCATTGCCCTCTGGTGAAATCTCTCCAAATTTGTCCACATCCTTTCTGTAGTGGGGGGCCCAAAACTAGACACAGTACTTCAGATGTGACCACACCAGTGCTGACAGGAGCAGATTGAAAATCACTTCCCTCAATCTGCTGGCAACACTCCCACTAATGTAGCCTAGTATGCTGTTAGTCTTCTTCACAAAAAGGGTATACTTTTGGCTCATATTCAGCTTACAGTCCACCCTAACCCCTAGGTCCTTTTCTGCTGAGCTGCTGTTTAGTCAGTCAGTCCCAAGCCTGTACCAGTGCATGGGTTTGTTCCATCCTAAGTGCAGGACTTTGCACTTGTCCTTATTGAACCTCACAAGCTATCTTCTGTTCCAATACTGCAATTTGTCTAGGTCACTTTGAATCCTAACCCTACCTCCAGCATATCTACTACTCTCCTCAGCTTAGTGTCATCTGCAGAATTGCTGAGGGTGCACTCCATTCTATCTTCCAGATTGCTTATGAAGATATTGAACAAAATCAGCCCCAGGACCAACCCCTGGGGCACACCACTTGAGACTAGCTGCCAACTAGATATAAAGCCACTGATTACTATCTGCTGAGCCTCATGATCCAGACAGCTTTCTATCCACCTTACAGTCCATTCATCGAACCCATATTTCACTAGCTTACTTAAAAGAATGTTGTAGGAGACCATATCGAAAAGCCTTGCTAAAGGTAAGGTATATCACATCCACATCTCTCCACACATGCATAGAGCTAGTCATCTCATCATAGAAAGCAATCAGGTTAGTCAGGCATGTCTTGCCCTTGGTGAATCCATCCTGACTGTTCCTAATCACCTTCTCCTCCAAGTGCTTAGAAATGGATTCTTTGAGGAACTGCTCCATGGTTTTTCTGGGGACTGAGGTGAGGCTGGCTGGTCTGTAGTTCCCTGGATCCTCCTTCCCTTTCTTAAAGGTGTGCACCATATTTATCCTCTTCCTTGCCATGAGTTTTCAGAGATAATGACCAGATGCTCTGCAATCACATCAGCCAACTCCCTCAGCCTCCTTGGGTGTATTGTGTTAGGCCCCATGGACTTGTTGTACACATCCAGCTTTTCTAAATAATTCCTAACATGTTCTTTCACCACCGTTGGCTGCTCACCTCTTCCCCAAACTATGCTGCCAGGTGCAGTAGTCTGGGACCTGACCCTACCTATGAAGACTGAGGTTAAAAAGACATAGAGTACTTCATGCTTTTCCGCATCATCTATCACTAGGTTGCCTCCCCTATTGAGTAAGGGACCCACACTCTCCCTAATCTTCCTCTTGTTGCTGACATACTTGTAGAAACCTTTCTTATTACCCTTCATGTCCCTTGCTAGCTGCAACTCCAATTACGCTTTGCCTTTCCTGATTTCATCCCTGCATCCCCAAGCAATAGTCTTATATACCTCCCTAAAAGTTTCTCCAAGTTTCTACTTCTTGTAAGCTTCCTTTTTGTGTTTTACCTCACTGAAGAGTTCCCTGCTAAGCCAAACTGGTTTTCTGCCATACTTGCTAGTTTTCCTGCACATTAGGATGGTTTGTTCCTGTGCCTTCAGTAAGGTTTCTTTAAAATACAGCCAGCCCTCTTCAACTCCTTTCCCACTCAAACTGGCCTCCCAGGGGATCCTGTCCATTAGTGCTCTGAGTGAGTCAAAATCTGCTTTTTTTAAGTCCACGGTCCTTTCTCTGCTGCTTTCCTTCCTTTTCTTCCTCAAAATCCTGAACTCAATCACCTTCTTGTCAGTGCTGCCCAAGCTGCCATCCACTACTTCATTCCCCATGCATTTTTCCCTGTTTGTGAGCAGTAGGTCAAGAACATGGCCCCTATTTGGCCTTCCCAACACTTGCATGAGGAAGTTGTCCCCAACACTCTCCAGAAACTTCCTGGATTGCCTGTGCACTGCCCATGAGAACCAGGGCCTATGATTGCAAAACTTCTGCTAGCTGTTTGAAAAAAGCATCATTCACCTCATCCTCCTGATCTGGTGGTCTATAGCAGACACCCACTACAATATCACCTTTGTCGCTTTCCCCTCTGACCCTAACCCACTTTCAACAGGCTTATCTCCAGTTTCATACTAGAGCTCTGAACAATCATACAGCTATTTTACATAAAGAGCAATTTCTCATCTTCCCCCCTGCCTATCCTTCCTGAACAGTTTAGACACATCCATGACAGTGCTCCAGTCATGCAAGCTATCCCACCAAGTCTCTTATTCCAATCACATCATAGTTCTTTGACTATGTGAGGATTTCCAATTCTTCCTGCTTGTTTCCTAGGCTCTATGCATTTGTTTACAGACTTCTGAGGTAACTAGCCAACTACCCTAATTTCTCAGGAAGAATGAGAAAGCATCCCCTGTTACCCCTTCTGCTTATGCTTCCTCCAGGTTATTTGCTTCCCCATTTATATCAGGCCTTTGGTCTCCATCCCCAGGTGAACCTAGTTTAAAATGAATCCTGTTGATACAGCTGCAGAACATCAGGATGTGGTATAGAATTTTGATATACTGCTGTAACCTAAACCAATTAAGTTTAATATTATATTCATCCAGGCCTATCTTAGACCAGGTTCTACCGTTTTTTAACTGGTGTATGTGTGCTGACCTGTTCTGTTACAGGTTTAGATCAGTTTCCAATGTCTTATAACAGTTTATGTGTAATACCTGTACCGAGCCTAGGAGGTGCATATATCTGTCATCAAAAGTTGACTTATGCCATACTTGGTCACAATGAGAAGTAATTTAGGTCTTGTCTTGAAAAGATTTACACAGGAGTAACCCCTGGCTAGCCCAGGGATAAGCAATCTTTTGCTGCCCTGGACTGGAGCTTATGACCCAGCCCCCTGGCTGCAGGATACAAAACTTCATCATTGTCTCTCCAACTATGAAGAGACCCGTGCTTAACCTTGCTGCTGCTCCCTGGCCCCTCTGCATTGATGTAAGCACAGGCACAAGAGAGTAACAGGGAGGGCTGCAAAAAGGGATGGGTACATCAACACAGCTGCATGCCATCTGATCCCTTGTGCTGTACTGGACTGGTTTGGACCTTTGCAGGCTGGATCTAGCCACAGGCAGCAGCTTGTCAATCCCTGAACTCATTGAGCCCACTTATATGAGTGATGTTGTGTGTTTGTGTATGTGCTTCCAAAAATCAGGACTCAACACTGCAAGCTGGATTTTAACGGGACTGTCTGTTGAGAAAGTGGTACTCTCCATGTATGAGAGTGCCAGAATCATGTCCTCAGTTTTGAATATACTGAAGCAGTTAAAATGTAATTGGAGTTTAATGGCTGAAGGCTTGCATACCACTTATAAAAAATTAGGGCTAATTGTCCTAAAATATGCCTGACTAGGCTGTAATAAAGTTATTCTAACTGTCGCAACTAGCATTAAAATCTAATTTAATTAGAAACAGCTACTTGTTGAAATTATCAACTATATAATGGATACAAGTAGTTAAGGGGTGTATAGTCCATAAATCTAAAAAATGAGGTTTCAAGAATCAGCCTGTCTTTAAATAACTTCCATTCATGGTTGTTAAGTAACATTTCCCTGTTTGAAACATGCATGTAAAATATATAAAACCAAAGAAGTAGTGTTCATTTATGTTTTAAACATAATTTTATTAAGGTCAAAAGTGATTAATATAACTCATTTTTTGTTTAAACACATTTCATGCCAAGAAAAAGAATAAATCAAAAGGGTCAGCCTAAAATATGTGAAGAATTTACATATAAATGGAAAAGAAGCACATCTCTAAGGGCCATCTCTGACCTCTGAAGAAGAGTCCTACTTTTTAAATACTTTTTAGGGGTTTTTTTGTTAGCATTACATTTATTCTATTCACATACACTTTTCATTCTTAAATATGTGGTTAAGACTTACATTTTGCTTTTATTAACTGTATTTTACTTTAAATGTGTGTGCATACTGAAGTATATATTTGTTTAGCGAAGAGTCTATGCACTAATAACTTCATCCAAAACCAAGAGAAATGAATAGAAATACTTCAATTGCCTTCAGTGGCCTTTTGGATCAATAAATAGAAAAAAAATCAAATAGTATAAAACCTCAGTAAAGGGGAAAGTTTACCATAGAGCACAGATGCATAATCTAAGTTCGCCTGTCAGTAGCCAAATAACTACTTGAATGTATTATGTAACAGGTGCTGGGCTCCAGGAGTGGCCAAGACATCCCTTGGCAGTCATGTAGCTCCTGCTTCTCCCTGGCTCTCTGGGTTCCCTCCCTTTCTCGCTGAAAATATTTAACGTGGAAAAGGGAGGCTGCACAGGAATTCCTGTGAGAGCCCTTCTACACCAGGCTAGACTAGCAAGCAAATCACCTTAAGGGCTAATTTTGTGGCCTCCAACTTCCCCTGTAGCCACATCTATGCCTCACAACCGTTATTTTAAATTTCCCACTGGGCCTGATAGCCTGCTTGGCCCCTGGCCCTGGGTGAGGATCTCTTCTCTCTGGGCCCCTGGCCTGCCCTAGGTTTCAACTCCTCTCCAGGCTTTAGTCCCCACTTGGCTTAAGCCTGATTGGCTAGGGCCTCCCTACTGAGGCCTAAGCCTTCAGCACTCTGGGCCCCTGGACCTATCTTCACCTTGCTTGAGCTAGACTTCAGTCTCTCTATCTCTCTGTAGGTTGCAACTTCTTTCCTGCACTCCACCTATTCACACCTTGTCTAACCCCTGGCAGAGCTCAAAGAAGTCTCATGCCAGTGGGGCACTGCTGGAATCTTTTCTTCCCCAACAGTCCCAACCCAAACCACTAATATCAAACCCCAAACTGCAAGCAAACACCCCAGCTATAACTGAAAGACTCTGAGCCTACGGGATGTATAACAAGCTTCCCCTCTGCCCTGGCTCATATTTCCTAGCAATGCTTCATCACCTTACTTGCACCACCCTGGCATCTCAGGAGTTAGCTTGGTACTCCCTTGCAGCCTTCCAGGCTAGAAGCAGTTTGCAGGGCCAGACTGACCAACTGGGCTCAGGACCTGGCTTCATGTGCCTCTTCAGTCCTGCCCCATCCAGTGATGTGACTTTGCAGGCACTCTCAGTGTTCCCTTTTTGTGCCTGATGACCTGCCTGCTAACCCTGCTAGGGCTTAGCTCTGCTGTCTTCAGCCCTTTGCTCCTGGGCTGCTTCACTGCCTGTGCTGGCATAGTTTGCTGCCCTGTCTTACCTACCTGAATGTGTTACCCTCCTGGTGCTGACCTCTACCTTCAGCTAGCAGTCTGTTTGTGGACAGGCAGCTCATTAGCAGTTAGCCAGCTTTGTAGCTCCCAGCCATCCTTGATACAACTCAATGTGCTACAGTTTCCACTTAATGGCTCCAAGTTACATATTACCTTTTAAGGTAAGTAATTTTCACAGTGCTCAACCTCTACAAATACATTCTATGAAACAAATAAATTCATAGAGCTCTGAGAGCTGCTCTAATTAAAGCACCCACAGTGTCACATGTATTCAGTGTCTCACACTTGAAAATTCCCGAGGAAGCGCTTTAACTAAAACTCGTTCAACTAGCTTTAGTTAAAGTGCCCCCATTGCCACTTTGAAATGTGGGGACACTGAATACAAATAACACGAAGGCTGCTGGAGCATGCTAATTAGCTTGACAGATTAATTGAGTCTGCTCCAACATGTGCTAATTAGCTTGCATCAGAGCAGATGTCTGTCACATGTATAGGTGCCCTTAAAGATTAACTTTTTCAGAAAGGCATAAGCTTTTGTAGGCATTAGCTTACTTTATCAGATAGTCTGTCCATAGCTTCTAATGGTTATCCTGAATTCTCCTGGTGAAGCTGGCCTCATTACTTAATTTATGCATTTTGTAATATGTAATATATTTTTTCCTTCAGGTTAAAACCATTACCTCTTCTTCTTTTCCTGTGACTAATGAGAATAATTGATTTCTGTTCTATTTGTAAAATCCTTCTGTGTCTTCATAGACAATTATGTCTCCCCTCAGACTTAGGCTGAACATACTCAGTGCTCTCAAAGTTTTTTTCCATGCCTTGTAACATTTTAGTTGCTCTCTTATGAACTGTTAAGAGTACATCTATCTTTTATTAAAATAGATAAGCCAGTGATCTAATTAAAGCCATACCACAGAACAGAATGTCAAATGTAGTTGTTTAAAATGCTCAAAGACTCTATTATTAAGAAATTAACTTCCATAGAATAAGCAATGTACAGCTTATATATAATTATGAAGTTACAAACAGTCCAACATACAACCATTCAGAAACAAAGGATCTAGTATAAGGTATACCTCAGAGCCAGTCAGCCAGTGAAAGAGACACTTGATACAAAATGCTGAAGTTAGAATTACTCTGGGTGAGCAGTAATTTTTTTTTCCTTTCCTGAATATCTGGTGCTTGCACCATGCCCTAAAAGATGCCATCAAATAATTGTATTCATGGATGCTTTATTGCCTCCAGAAAAAAAGCTAAGATGAGGGAAGGCAAAAAAAAGATGGAAGCAAAAACAAGAGGCACAGAGAAACAAACTTCTCAGTCCAGTCCAAACAGAGTTTAATGATGGAAAGTAGACCTACCCCAATGTAATACAACTAACATGAAAGGATAAAGGGCAAGAAGCAATCACTTAGGTAGCTAGAAACTAAATAATGCATATATTATAGTTCATATAATTATAATGGACTGAACAGACTTAAGAAACTTTCATGACTAATCTTTTAAAAGTATTTAAGTTGCATGTACAAAATGGGCACGTGTGGATAGGCAAGTGTTATTGTGCATGGAAAATAAGCAGAGAATGCAGAGTTAAACATTTTAGACCTGCACACATATATAGTGTGTTTGGCACTAACTGTTCACACCTAAATTCACATATATTTTATGTGAACAATACAGACACTGAAGATTGAGAGCTTTGTCATGTTGTGGTCTGGGACAAGTTTGGCAAGAGATTTTACCTCACCATGACATACATTCTTACCCATGCTTCCATGGAATAGTACCCTACTATGCAACTACCAATTCCTACAACAACTAGGAACTGGCAATAACTTTGTAAAACAAGAGACTTCATTGATCATTGTAAGTTTTACTAGAAAAAAAATCTTTGCTTCATAATGCAAAACTGAATTAAGTTTTTCTAAACACTCTTTAAAACTCATTTCTCATCTACTTAAAAGTCACACAGAGTTAATCAGAAAGTATATGTATTGTAGAATTATCTTCCCCAACTCATGTAAAATGCAAATTCATTATGTTAAAATGAACTATATCAAGTACATAATATAAACTTTATAACTTAAATAAAGTACCAAAGTAAAATAAAATAAAAAGCTGAAAAAGATTCAGTGGCCATAATGCTAAATCACTAGATTCAGTTCCAAAGAAATAAATACGATAGGATTTTGAAGAACATTTTACTTTAATCTCCGAGGTAATAGACTGATGTTATCACCTTCTAATCCTCTGCAGCAATGTGTATTTTGTCAGACAGAAAGATTTACTGAGAAATTTAATTTCCTCTCTTTGCAATTTTTTTTGTTTGTTTCTTGCTTTGGAGATGAGCTACATGTTCTAGCACAAACAACAAAATGATTCTCTGCTTTAGATCAGCAGAAGACAAAATGGTGCCATGAACTCCTTTGGCTATAGAGTTTTTTGTGATTGCTAGAATTAAAGAGAAAGAAAGAAAAAAACAAACAAACTGATTCATGTCAAATCAAGGGAAAAAATTATTATATTTTCCCTTGATTAGCTAATGCAACATCAAATGAACACTTCACTTTTCATAAGGAAAATAGAAATGATGGAGCAGATCCCAGCTGGCATAAATAATTGTAGTGCTGCTGATATGATTCTAAGGCCCCTGGGATGCATTCATTTCATGGTGCAGTGGGATTTGATCTTCCCAATCCTAAAATTGTTTCTCTGGCTATGCCATCTATGTATGCATAGCAGGAGTCATGATTTAGGGATCAGGGATCAGTTCCAAATCACACCTTTTCCCCTTGCCAAGGCAAGGGGAACCCAGAATCATGATCCTGGGCTCCCCCTTCCCTGCAAGTTGAAAGCCTGGTGCTCGGGGGTCCTGCATAAAGGGGACAAATGTTGTGCCTCCCACCAGTTTCCCCCTCCACATACACAGCCCCAGGTGTGGTTGGAGATTGCAGGCTGTCCAGTGCTAGGGTTCACAATCAGCTGACTGTTGGTCCTGGCTCTGGACAGTCCAGGGGCTGATTCTGGGGTTTAAAGTACCCAGTAGGGGAAGACCTTTAAGTTCCCCACTTTGGGAGCCTCTGATCACCTGTAGCCCCTGCTAGGCACAGTTTTTAAAATCTCTGACAGGGGAAAACCTTTTGTTCCCCACTGCCTTCAGTCTCTAATCCTCCCACCTGCCCTATAGGGCGGTCCCAGGACCAGTTGAAGAACTGGGGCTGTTTTGGGGTCTAGTGCTGACAATCAGCTGGGGCAGCCGTAGACCAGTACAAACAATGTTGTCAACAAGCTGGTTGGAGAACAGGGCTGTCCAGAGATGATTCTGACAATCGGTTGATTGATGAACATCTGCTTTTGATGGCCCTAGTGCAGGGGTGTCCAACCTTTTTGAATGTGGGGCTGCATCACGAACTTTTTATCACCCAGTGGGCCGGTGAGCCATATTCAAAGACCTCACAGGAAGTGACATCACATCAGGAAGTGCTGTCACGTGCCTCCTTCTTGAACAGTCCCAATCAGCTCCTCTGTGCAGGAGCTGGAGAAATGGGCAAGTAATCAACAAAAGTGATTTCCCTTGCTAAAATCTGTTAGAGGGCTGTAGCTTCTCACTGGTTTCAGCTCCAGCCAAAATTTTTCCACCACTATTATGAGAATTGGCAACTCTGAGTGTCTGAACCAAAAGAGATGGTGGCATTAAAAGGTAGGAATGTACCTAATGAAAAAGACAGGAGAAAATGAAAAAGAAAGGAGAAAGAACTGAAAATGCCTGAGTATGTTGTCCCTGGGCCCACCCAAGGTACTTTTCTGAAATTCAATAGGAATTAGTGTATCATTTAAAAAAAAAACCCAACAAAAATAATCTAGGCTATTTATACGTAGAGTGACCATATATCCTGGATTGGCTGAGACAGTCCCAGATTTTATAGGCTGTCTCCGTGTCCCAGCCACTGGAGAAAATTTAAGCAAAAGTACCAGATTGGTGGGAATCTGGGAGCTGGAGGGTTGGGGTGGTGTGTGTGTGCATGCGTGCGTGCATGCATGTGCTTCCAAGCACACGTGTGTTGCAGCAGACAGAGCCAAAGCAGCTATTGGGATGTGCTGGGAAGCACACACACATGCACATACATGCACACACACACAGCCCCAACCTGGCCCCGAGGCGCCCCCAGCTCCGCATGGGAACTTATCCTGTGCCTCCGTTCACCCCGGCCTGGCCCCAAGGTGCCCCCAGCTCCACACGGGAACTTACCCCATGCCTCCGTCCACCCTGGCCTGGCCCTGAGGCATCCCCAGCTCTGCACAGGAACTTACCCCGTGCCTCTGTTCGCCCCGGCCAGCCCCGAGGCGCCCCCAGCTCCGCATGGGAGCTTACCTCATGCCTCCGTCCACCACACATGCGGTCAGGGTGCGGGCCATGCTGCAGCTCCCCCAGGCCACGTGCCAGTGACAAGGGGCGGAGCCTGTCCCCAGCTCATCCAATCAGGCATGGCTGGGGCAGCCCCACTCCGTGCAGCTCTCGGGGCAGCTGCAGCAGGATCCAGCTCACTGATGAGCTGGGCCCCATGGAGGTAAGCAGCTCCCCTCCACTTACTGCTGGCTGGGGCCCACAGGCCGGCCGTGCCTGCCTTGCCGCTGCGCTGCCGCTGCTGCCCTGCTGCCACCACTGTGGTCCTGCTGCCACTGCCACCACAGCCCTGCTGCCGCCACCGCCGCAGCTCTGCACTCCACCATTGTCCTCATGGCTCTGTGCTCTGCCGCCGCCGCGGCTCCACACTCCGTGGTGGCCCTGCTGCTGCGGGCCAGATAAAATGGCTTGGCAGGCCGCATGGCGGCCTGAGGGCAATATGCTGGACAAGCGTGCCCTAGTGTGTAGACATGCCAGACATTCAGTTTAAGACGCCATACCAACCAGCCATAAAAATGTTCTAGGTTATATGTGGTACATTTTTATATCTGATTTGCCATTTCATAGCACCTTACATTTGATGCATGCGTGGTACCCTTGCCTTTTAGAACATGATGAACATGTGTAGAAGGACTCTAAACTTCTGATCTTGTTGGCACTGGAGAAATAGCCAAATTCCTTTCAGCCCAATTATGGTCAGACTTAAACTTGTGACAGTCAGGAGCTAAACCACTGAATGAATAGGTTTTAGACTGGTATAAGTGTGTGCCCAGAATTGGTCCCACCTGAAGACAATATCCAGGATTTGATTCTAACTATAAATTTCCTAGAGAGGTCAGCAAGCCATTATTTTTAACAGCTTAAATGCAGAAAGAATCAGTACCTTCAATGAGAGGAAGAACTTGCTACAAATGTCTTTCAGGAATGCAAGTCCTGGAATTTAAGGCTATGATTTTGGACTCAAAAAAACATACAAGCAAATTTAATACCTCTAATAAACCAAAGAGTTACATAATAAAGGCTTCATAAATGCCTAAATATATTCTAAAATGTCTTTAATGAGTCAAGGTTTTCAACCTATTTGGGTGCCTTTGCCATACTGGATAGTACCAAATTCCTCAACTCATTCTACTTAATTCCGTGGTCCTATTCACACAGTAATACTCAACTGGGCCATCAGTGGCAGTCTTTTACTTCCATCACTACACTCATTCTCTCCTACCTCTTTTATGTTCTAATATATGACTTCCGTTCCAGTAGTACCTAGAGTTCCCATCTGAGGTCACAGTCTTATTGTGACAGGTAATGTATGATCACACAGAGTTTGTCCTTATCCCAAAGGGAAATGGAATACAGACAGACATATGCTTGGAGAAATTCTTTTCATTTTGCAGATGGGTGACTGACACAGAAAGGTGAAATTTTAACCCTACTGAAATTCATGAAGGACTCCCACTGATTCCAATAGCTGGAGACTGCTCAACAAGATTAAATTACTTCCCAATGCAACAAAAGGTAGTTTAGAGTAGAACCAACACTTGAACCCAGAGTACATGGGTCTCAATCCATTGTCACAATCACAGCACCACTTTTTCTGTATACTACAGCTGGATTTCCCTGTGGCCTTTTTAATTCCCCCAATCTGTTTACAACTTGTCAACCAAGATAGAAAATACACAAACTAATGAAAACATTAAACTTTTACAAGATTCTACCATAGTGCAATTCAGAAAACACAAAGCATCACATTTATGTGCTAACTCATATGCTTTCTAAAGAAAGAGCAGTAAAGTTGTCCTCCTACCTGACTTAGTAATGCATCGTAAATCTGTAACGGCACATTTTTTTCATGCCTTTTTTTCAAGTTACCGTAGATAGGAACCTCTTCAGATTTGGTAGTTATACAGAAATCTCCCATGTTAACTAAAATGTTTTTCTAGGTGCACTATTAGATGAGGTAATGTAAAAAAAATATGAACTTTAAAAAAAATAGGATGTATTAATTTGTCTCTTTCACAGATCTGAACTAAATAAATATAACTGGTGTGATTTCTGTTAAACTTATTGGGATTTTAATGTAGGTTGGTGAAAATTGCTACTGAACCCTCAATAGTGAGTTTCTCTTTTCAATGTAGGTAAAGATATCAACAATACCAATGGTAATCCCATTCTAAGTACAAGGACTATTTACTGAGAGCAGCAATATCTTTAAAACAGCAAAAAAATCTTCAGGGAAACTTTTTATGACCACTCAACTGATGTCATCTTTAGTTGCAGTACTGAGCCTCCATTTGTCAGTCCAGTGTCCATTAGGTATCAGTATCATAGAGTCATGATACATTGTGCAGCAAATCTAGCCTTTACTTGAATGACTTCAGTCCTATCTTCCCAGACAAACTGTAAACCCTATGCTGGTGGACACATCCATCAGAATATTGACAATATTTTCTGCTAGAAAAGGCTCTCTTTCCCTCCTTTGACTCTTGCTTAACTCCCCCTGTTATATGGCTTCTCGGCACTTAACGATTAATGAGGGGAGACTAAGGAAAAAGCATAGAGTGGCTGTGAAAAATGAGTGTACTGGTAAAATGTTGTGCTCCACAAGTCATCTATCAAGCAGCATGCCTTTAAACTTATTCTTTGTTTTATTCCCCAAAACATGATCTGTTCAGTCTCAACACTGATACACTTTTCATTTCAGGACAAAGAATACAGCGTCCTTATTAACATCACTCATCTCCCACTACACTCCAGATATCCTCTTTTCAAGGCTACGTGTGCAGGCAGTTAAAAATAAATTTTCAAGAGGGTTTGAAATACCTCCATTTGAATTTCTGAATGTGATCTTATTAGAGGGTGTTTTTTTTAAAATGAAGAACAGGCCAAACAAACCTTGGAAAACTTAGGGATCAGGGGAAAATGGTGCTGTCAGTTCCACAGCAAATCTCTGAAGGACTGGTGCAGTAGATTCATGCTGAATGGGCTTTGACTGAAGTAGAGCTGGAAAGAAACTGGCTTTGATAGAGCTATGACAATGTATGTTAGCTCAGGGTCTCTCTGAGTACATCTATTCATTTTACAGAGAAAAACTCTGACAAATGTTTTTTTCATTATAGGTGGAGACACAGCCAGGCATGAGGCACCAATTTAAATGAATATCAGTGGCATGCATGTCATGAGTAGAACAACTCCAATGTGGAGCACTTTCAGCAAAAAGTAGTGAGCACTCAATGAGGCAGGGTCCCTCCCATCTAAAAGTCTGGCAGCACTTGTAATGAAAATGGTCACCAGTGGTGATCTTATTCACAATTAAATGTTCAGCTCTTCCAATATGTTATCTTCAATTTCGTTATGTTTATTGAAACATCTCCTTACACAAGGAAAAGTAGGTAAAAGAAGTAAGTCATTTAGCTAAAGGGGTTTTGCTCAAGGCAGGTTTGCGCAGATGGCAAAAGGACTGCATCTTTTGTGCTTGGCAACAGAGTGGCAGCACATGCCATATGGCTACTACACCCAGTTGCTCCTTGATTCCCAAGTAGCAGTTGGCTAGTGGATAGCTGCATATCAGATGGTGTCGTTCCATTCACAGCAGATTAAACCCACGCCACAGCAATCCTGAGATTGCAAGCTCTTGGGGGCAGGCACTGTTGCTTTGTTATATGTTTGTGAAGTGTGCAGCATGATAGGGGGATGGCTCAGTGCTGCTTCAATATTAATGATAAAAAGTTGCATGAATATGCTTCCCATCATACAAGAATTGACATATCTCACACAAATTCTACCTTGTTATGCCTGTGTAGCAGAATCATGTGGCTTCAGTTTTGCTCTAGCAAGGGGGTCTGACCAGTTAGGAATGAAATGCCTAAAAAATGCCCACAACAAACTGAATATACAGTAATAAATAGCATCTTTTATTTTCAAAGCCATGCTCAGAGAGGTATTTTGTATAAAATAAAGCATCACAAGTGATTGAAAAAGTATTGTCTTTTTTTGCTGAGACCCAGAAAAGACTGAGAGCTTCCCTTGCAGAAGGTTCTACAGTATTAACACTGATTACCTTCTAAGACAGACGCTTTTTCATTCAAAAAAAGAAAAAAGACAAAGCCTCTTTTTCATGGCTTGTCCACATATTTTTTGTAGAAGTGCAAGGCACTTGATTACCGGGCATCATCCTTAATAACTGACCTTGGTTTCTGCAGCCATTTGAATTGCGAAGGGTCATTAAAAGCTTGAGATTCATTCATCCTGAGCAAACATTGAGGGTCATACATATTTATGATAAGATCACAAAAATACTTTCATGACAAACAAAAGGAGCATTATATAACCATTGGGTATTTTATTCTTTCACAGTGTGTGTTTTACTTTGTGTTCTCTTTGGTAACCTGTACTGGCCTTGCAAAGGCAAACAGGTTTATGGAAATTGTCTATAATTCAGCTGACCTAAGTACTGTCCTCATCAAATCTTTTTTCCCCCTTTGATTTTGAGCAATAACTCACATGCACCTCAAACACAGCTGGTCACTCTGACTCTTTAACTGTCCCAAGAATGTGTCAGAAAAATCTTCTCCTTCAGCAGGGTGAGAACACTGGTTTGTCCATCTGTTCATGGCATCAGAGAAAGGTGAAAAATGCTCTTTGTACATTGTGTTTCTACAGTCAAGGTCTTGTGACCTCCTGCATTGGCTAATTCTCCACGCAAAATGCTATTTTTATTGATTATGACAAAGTGTCCACTGACAAAATTCTGAAGTCCTGGGGTTTGGTGGATTTTGCTGCATGTAAAGTTTCCTTTAAGAAGCAAAACTCTCTAGAAAGGAAGTACTCTATAATAATAATTGTTTGGCAATACACCAAGTATCTCACCTCCTCTGTCATTTTAATTTTGTTTGACAAAGTCATAAGAGAAAGAGAGAAAAAGAGAGATAGCAACTCTTTATCTGCCTTTTCATTTATATCATTACAGCTCCTCTATTTAAGCTGTTGAATCAGACACATCAGTAATACTATGAATGAGAAAAAGTCCCTGCCATTTTTAAAAAATTAGCATACAGGGATAATCAGCAGGGTGAAGGTGGGGCACAGCTTGGATTCATTTGGATAAGTTCAAATGCTTGTCTGAAGTTGTAGTAAGATGCCTGATACTTCCAACTGGGAATTATATAAGAAATAGAGATTTTACCCAAATCCAAGACAACCCTGACTTTAAATGACCCCCAAATAATTAGATTTAAACATGGAAAAAATGTATACATTTGTTATAATGTGTGTGTATGTGTGTGCATACACACATTATAACAAATATATACATTATATACATGGAAAATATGATATATATGTGTGTGTGTGTGTGTATAATCTTCTATGTTTAATTATTGGAGGATGGTGTTAAATACTACAGGCAGTAGAGGTGGGGAGGGGCAAAAAGGGTATGTTGTAAAACAGCCAGTGGGGAAAACAAAGGGTAACAGGCAGTTAAATGTGGGGGGAGAACACAACCCCTCATTTTACAATTAGGTAAATATGGTAGCTTTCTTAAATTCACTACTAACCAAAACCGTAAAGTTTAGGTTCCAGTGGTTAGAATCAAAGGGCCTCTCACTCTTTTCTAGCTCTGTACTAGAAGAAGGGGAGTGGAGTCTCTCAACGGGGTAATCAGTTGCTCTGCAGTATACACCTCTCTTCATTGAAACCAGTGGGCATCAGGAGTATTGGACAGCTGAGATTCTACAGGGTTAGATTTTCCTCTTCTACAGTGAAATATCACATTCAAGGGAGAGATCAGAGGTAGCTACTGACAAGCAGCCTATGGGAGCATGGGAGCTGTTCACCCATGGGATAAAATTTTGGGAACAGTGATGAGGCACAGGCCTCCATATCCAAGCACCCACCTCTCCTTGTGCCTTCACTTCATATTTGGAGATCTGGAGAATCAAATCTTATCCCCTTGCCTATTTCACAGTCAATAGAAAAAAAACAATTCATATGAAACTCAGCAAATTTTCTGGCTATCATTTATTATTTTTTTTACTGATGTAACAGACTGCCAATGTGCGCTCACCAGATTGGCTTGAGATACTTACCCTGGGCTAGAAACAGTGCCGGTGAACTCTGAGCGACACCGAGGGTGGAGCCGGGGAGCCCTGCCCTGTGGAAAAGGAGAAGCCAATCGAAAGAAGGGGTTTTCAACCCCTCATTCGCATGGAAGGGGGATGGCCAGGGTTGTGGGCCCACCAGCCTGAGCCTTGGTTGGCCGGTTTGCAAGCCAGAGAGGGGCTGCCAGAGGGGATAAAAGCAGCAGCCGAACTGGCATGGGGGCTGCTGACCATGACTCTGGGGAACGATGCAGGAGGCTTAAGAAGAGCTGGGATGAGCTGACCCAGCAGGGGCAGCAGAGAGACCCCTCTGAAGAGCCTCAAAGGCCTTGCAAGAAGAAGGCAGCAGCAGTCAGCTGTGCCTCCAGCCCTGCAGCAGAGAGGGAACAGCAGCCAGGGCTTGGGGCAGAGAGCTGGTGCCCCAAGGCCCCATCACAGTGTGCTGGATGTGCCGGGCATCCCGGAGGCTAGGGGTGGCAGTCAGCCCCCCACTTCACTGCGGAGAAGAAGCAGCAGCCAGGAGCACAGGCGGCATTCTTATCTGGAGCAGGGAGCTGGGCCAGTGAGTTGAAGAAACCCCTTACCTTCCCTGGCAAAGTGGGACAGCAGCAGGCAAGGCATTGGGATCGTGAGGAGTGGCAGAACACCAGGATGAGGGTCCCCGGGAGCTGGGGTGCAGGCCAGCACTCAGAGTGAGATTTAGAGCAGCGACCCCTGGGAGCTGCCTGTGTTGCTGACCCTTTGCCACTGACTGCCCCAGAGGGGACTCAGTCCTGTCCCTTATTCTGTAGCTGATTGTCATTGGATGGAGTCCCTGAGCTTTGTGCTTGGGTCATGCCGATTGCTGCAGGAACCTACTCTGTTGCTTGTTGCTTGCCTTTTTAGTTGCCACGGAGGGTCACCCTCCAGCCTGTTTTGAGGGTTGGGCTTTGATACAATTTGATTGCTGCAGACCAGAAGAGCCTACACTGATGCAGTCTGTTGCTTATTGGGAAGCCTGTTGGAGCTGCTGGAAGTGAGCACCCTGCTTCCTTGCTGCAGCATCTCAGCAGTGACTGAAAGCTGCCAGTTATCCTACCTGTGGTTCTTGAGTCAAGGGTTGACTAATACATTCTGGTTTGTTTTGTGATTCTGGTTATGCCATTTAAGTTCACTTGGAAATAACCTTTCCTATTATTCTTGTTTTGTAAATAAAGTGTAAATAGTTAAATCAGTTAAGTGTTAGACCTTCTTGGGACCACAGGTTGCTCTGTGGGGAGCAGGGGCCAGCTGGAGAGTAAATCGGTACTGGCTGGAAGCCCTGCCCCACTCTCACCACACCATCCCTGATATTGGGCAGGGGTGGCAACTATTGGGCCACCACCCAGGTTACATTGTGAACAATAAGGTCCCTCTGAGCCTCATTGTTCACAATAAAAGAAATAATAACAGATATCAGAAGTTCAACCCATGATATCAGAAGTTCAACCCGTGTTTTGGGTAAGGATCCAATTTAGTCCTTAAGTTATTCAAATACACACCTCTATTTTGGTGGGTCATGTTCATCCAAGACCTAAATCCCAATAGCTGAGAGGTTATGAAGAGCTGTGGGGTTTTTTTTCTGCGTGTTGTTCAAGTAGTTAAGATACTTTGATTCAGGTGGGCTGAAGTGCATGGAAAACATGCAGAAACATGGACAAGTCTTATTGCACAGGCTGGATGCGTGGGAAATTACATACTCATCTATCATGCACTGACTGTTGAGAGTCTGGATAGCTCTACTGTCTAGCCTGTCGTGTCACACAAAATAGATCAAAAGCAGTACACTTTTGCACTTACTATCATGTTACCTATAGCAGGATGGACCTTGAGGGCAGCCACAATGCCTTCTAGTGGCCATTTTAATCCTTGATGGCAGCAATAAAGAGGGGAGGATGCGATGCCTTCAGAGGCCGTTGAGCTCAGGGTTTCTTCCCTAATCTCTATTCCTCCTTGGGGTCAATTTAGCCTGGTTGATTCAGGGCTCTCACCCTGCCACACACAGTCTCTGTAGGGCTCTGACACCTCTGAATACCACCTCTGGACATCGGGGATCAGCCTCCTCTGGCCCCAATTGCCTTAAGGGCTAAATTTGTGGCCTCTGTCCTCCCCTACAGCCATACCCATGCCTCACAGATGTTACTTTATTGACATTTACCTTCCAGTGTAGACCTCAGCCCTTTTGGCTTTAGCCCACTGTTATTCTGGCTGCAGGCTTCCAGCCCTGCCCAACTTGTTCTGGCTTAGCTTCTTGGCCACAGCCCCTCAGCCTGAGCCCCGTGTGACTAAAGATTTCTGCCCTCTTGGCTTCAGCCTGTCTGTATTCCATTCTGGGCCCCTGGCCCTGGTCCTATCTCACATTGTCCTATCCCCCTGGTGTCCCTGGCCCAGGCAAAGCTGCTCACATCTATCCCAGCCCCTTGGCATTCCTGGCACAGCCAAGGCTGCTCTTTCTTTGTGTTATCCGGACTTTTGGATCATCTTTAACTAGGCCCAGCTTTGAGTCCCTGACTCTAAAGAGCTGCTATCTCCAGCCTCTAAGCAGTTTGACTTTAGAGCCTCACAGCCTCCTAGATCCTGTAAAGGCTCTATTTGCAGGGCCAGATTAACCCTTTAGGGGGCCCTAGGCAAACACACACACAGATTCATAGATGTTAGGGTTGGAAGGGACCTCAATAGATCATCGAGTCCGACCCTCTGCATAAGCAGGAAAGAGTGCTGGGTCTAGATGACCCCAGCTAGATGCATATCCAACCTCCTCTTGAAGACCCCCAGGGTAGGGGAGAGCACCATCTCCCTTGGGAGCCCGTTCCAGACCTTGGCCATTCTAACTGTGAAGAAGTTCTTCCTAATGTCCAGTCTAAATCTGCTCTCTGCTAGCTTGTGGCCATTATTTCTTGTAATCCCCAGGGGCGCCTTGGTGAATAAAACCTCAACAATTCCCTTCTGTGCCCCCACTCATGGGCCCCTAACTAATATTGTAATTTATATTACTTTTTTCACTCAATAATTATAATATGTAAAACAAGCACAACTGGGCTCTTTCTTCACTTAGGGCCCTAGGCATGTGCCTAATTTGCTTATGCATTAATCCAGCCCTGTCTATTTGGGCTTCAGCTGTCCTTATTGCAGGGTACTTTCCAGGCACCCCGCCTTCCCCCATGGTCTCCTTACCATCCCATCATCTGGACCCAGTCCTCCAGTATTTTACAAGCTACTGATGAACCCCTTCTAAGTCTGCCTGGGTCCCTGCCACCCCTACCCTTTGGCTGCTGGCTCTTTGCAGCTCCTCGGGTACCAGTGTTGATTGGGTTCCCCTCTATTATGGCCTAGGCCAGCAGGAGTTCTGCTCAAAGTAGAAGCCAGGACCAGATTGCTCTCTGGCTCAGAAGCCAGGCTTTTAGTCAGCGGGGGCCCCAACATTTCAGGTCATGTGCCCCAGGACTCAGACTGCTCCCAGGTTTTGTGGCTTAGCTACTGAGCTGCAGCCACTGCTCTCTCCCTTGCTGCCCTTCAACTCCTTGTGGGTTCCCCTGATGCATGTTGCTCTGCAGCTGGCCCTTGCCCTGCTGCCCACCTGACTGCAGCCCTTTGGTGCTGGCTTAGTTCTCAAGTAACAGGGGTTAGGGGTTCCTGCTACAGAACCACAGGACCAGGGCCTCTTTGGTTAAGTCTTTGGGGTACAAAATCTTTATTAATATTTAGAGAGGTAGTTAACCATGTCAGTCTGAAGACAGTCAGAAAGTGGGGTAGCTATGTTATATATACTATGCTATATAAAGGTTTATATGCTAATAAAATAAAATGTATGTACAGAGAGCACAAGCTTTTGTACAGAGAGCACAAGCTTTTATGAACCTAAGCTCACTTCATCAGATGCTGCGATCCTTTCGCAGCATCTGATGAAGTGAACTTAGGTTCATAAAAGCTTGTGGTCTCTCTATATGCTTCATTTAGTTAGTTTATAAAGATGCATATCTACCCTGCCTTCTTAATATTTAGAACCTACGTCCATTAGATAAACTTTATAAAATAGTGCTCTCAGGTCACTAGTTCGGGCAGCTAGTATAGACACAAAAATTGCCAATATAGTAAAAACCTCAAAGAACATTTTTTACCTCTTCCCTTACTCTTAAGTATGCAGGCATAATAGTAAGAGCCTCAATCTTACTGTGACCTTCCTGCATTCCTTGCTGTATAAACCTTCCTTCTAGATGTGTTATTTGCATTACACAGAATTTATATTCCTGTTCCCCCAGCTTTATCCCAGGATCTCTGGTTAATTCCAGAAAAATATATATCCTCAACCATGACCTTGCAAACGTCTCCCCTTATAGGTCTTGGAAAGAAACATTCCTTCTTTTTTTTTTACATATTTAATTCTTTTGAGTCTATGCATAAATGAAGCATTCTTTTTTCCCCCCCTAGCTGCAATGATTAACTGTACCCAATCTAGGGTTCTTCTCCTCGCTCTGTGATTCCCAAAGTTAAAAGCTGTCTCTCATTCTCTGCCTTAAGGTAAGACATGAACTATGGACTTTTTAGCTATAAAGCATTCTGTTGAGAGCTTTTTTATTCCTGAAAAGTTGTCTTCAAACTCTTCCTCATTTGTTTTAGCTCCCTACACTGTTTTGATGAAGCCATGGGCATGACAAAGTTTTAGCTAATACTGGTACAATTTGATTTCATCCAGACTGTTAGTGTATTTTTAGTGGGGTTTAGCTCACCATTGTAAGCTGTTTTATTACCTTTGGCTTTTCCGTCAGCATTAATAATATTATTTCTGGCAACAAATTTGCTTGGGCACTAGTGCCTAGCTTAAATCTTAATAAATGTCCCAGTTGCTTTCAAGCTAACAACCCATTCATCTTCTGCTGCAATAGTGTCCATTGCTATTATGGAAAATTCACCTGAGCTAATGGTGAGTTCCTGTGCACTCTTTGCTATAGCCTGCACAGTCTTGTAAATGATATAATCCTTTGCATTTCTTATATGTGTTCTAGTATGCCTGGGCTTATCCTGGTTTGTGTTGGTTGTCATGGTCTATGCAGTTACATATGCTTGATTCTGATTCAGAGTTTGGGGTACCTTTCTGCTTCAGGTAGGGTGACCAATGCATCCTGGGCAGCGCTGGACCCTCTGGGTTCCATAGCTGGGTCCCAGCTGGTTGGTCAAAAGTTCTGGGCTGGAGTCCAGTGGGGAGGTGGAGCAGCATGGTGTGCCAGGCAGGAGGCCAGTCAGGCACCGTTGCTCCTGTGCAGGAGCAAGGATGTCCCATGTGTGGGTGGGTGCTGCCTGTTCTAGTCCATCCACCTTGTTCCCACAAAGCGCCAGTGGTGCTTGCCTAGTGTACCATGCCATTCCATCTCCTCACTGGACACCAACCCGGGATTTTTGACCAACTGGCTGGGACCCAACTATATAATCCTGGAGTGTCCAGCAGTGCCCGGGACACATGATCATCCTAGCTTCAGGCCTTTTAATGGGATTTTGGATTTTCAATCAGGTCTACAGTGATACTCTCCATATATTTCTGTCTAGACTAGACTGGGAGGCTTCTTTTGACTGGCAAATTGTAATTGATTTGTCAAGCATTAATTTTGGGTCTCTGTCAATGAAGAGATTTATTTTTTCATATTCTAATCCCAATCTGGACCCTTATTAGGGATTCAGGTCCTCAGAATTGCAAGACTGAGTTCAGCTTCAGTTTCATTTTCTTTTTGTTACCCCTTATTTTTGAATGTGCCACTTTTTATGCGAGTGTCATATTTTTCAAATGTTTGTAATAGAGTTTCACACTTAGCCTCCTACTCTGAGTAACTAAAACCTGTTTAAAAACATTAAGTGCATTTGATATCATCAAGAGGTAAGACTCCTTTCCAGTTAGAATATTTTTTACTGGCACCCATGGTTGCAGAGAGTGAAGCACTACTTAAATACTTTTTCAGTTGTCCTTCCTGTTTCAGCATTGTTGGCACTTATTGAACCTTCTCATATTTTTCCCTTTAATTCAAATAACTCATGTTTTTCCCTTCAATTTCTAAGTATTCCTGGCACAAATTAATCTGCTCACAAATTAATCTAGGGCCACAGTCCTCGAATAGAATCCTGTTTTGAGCAACATTTTCTGATTGCAATTGTGCAATGGCAGACTTGCCAGTGAAATCCTATGTCTGAAGCTAAGCCCCTAACCATTAAAATACAATAGGCAAGTCCTTTGAAACTGGATGATCTTACCTTGGCCTCTGGAGTGATACAACAGGCAATATATGGCAACAAGCAATATACAACAGGCAATATATGGCAACAGGCAATATACAACAGGCAATATATGATGGAATTAGTTTTGGGGTGGCAGAGATTCTAATAGTGTGAGAAAATATACATTTTGATGAAGATATGCCACCTATTTTAAAAGGGAGCCTGACCATAACAATAGGATGGTTTGGCAACTGTGGATCCTTCCAGATTATGGTGTATGCGTGAGAGGTCAGCTAGATCTTTGACAATTGAACCCAGGTCTCCTGTGTGGCAAACAAGGATTCTACTGAACCACAGAGGAGTACAAAAGGAAGCATGAAAGTGATAGGGAAATGATGGAGCAAGTGTGTGTGTGTGTGCGCGCGTGTGTGTGTGTATGCCTTCACATAAGTAAAATCAAGCGCTGTAGCCATGTGCTTCATCATAAAAAGAGAAGCTAACTGCTCCAAACCACTTGGAAAATGCACATACACACACAATTTACCTGTCTCAGGAAATCTGCCTTTTTAAAATTACTGAATGTCAAGCTAGACTGTCAAGCTAGAAGAACGCGTCAAAATGTTGAATATATTTTAGGAAGTGAAGAACTCTTACAAAAAAAGTCAACACAGGAAAGACTTAAACAAAAATGTTCACTTGGAGTGTATGTATAGATGTGACATCTGAAGCACTTAAAATGCATGTGCACTTTAAAGTGTTTAGAAAATGGATTGCTTTATTAGCTGCTCCCACTCCACCCTCCTGGCCGAACTGCTTTAAAATCAGCAGGGCTGAATGGAGATGCATTCTCTCCAGCCAGAGGGTGCAACAGGGGGCTGCTGTGTCTTGTGGCTCCATTCCTGTTCCCACCCTGCTTTGGGGCTTGGGGGTAGGGAGAAGTAGAGTGAACTGCCAGTGAGCACTCACCTGTGCTCTTGGCCTCCTCTCTCCCAGAGCACTCCTAGGGATAATCAGGAGAGCAGAGATAGAGAAGCACGCTGGGATTCCTGCTGTCTGAGTTTAGCCCCCACCATCCCCACATGCATTTCTGCCTCTGGTCTCCCAATTTCTGGAGGGGAGGAAGGAGGGAGGGGAAGCAGAGCAAAGTAGTATTCTGGAAGGGTGGAGTCTCCCCTGTTGTGCCCTGTGGAGCATGCCCTTGTAATGACAAGATTTTTGAGTAGCTCAAATTTAGCTCTTGTCATCAATAGGTCTCAGAGCCACTCTACAGAAGGGAGGAGGGGACTATTCATTTACAGATGGAGATGTTGGAGGCACAGAGAAGTGACTTGCTCAAATAACCACAGTGAAGCTCAGGGCAATTGCCATCTCCAAGGCCCTATCAGCTAGTGTACACAGGTGTCAATTATTTTCATGTTTTAATTTTGAGGGCTAGTTTCTACTTCAATCTAAGGTAAATATAGTTTTGAGGAAGAAGGAGAAAGGGAGGAGGAAATGCAGTGTATGTCAGGCTGAATGCCAGTCCCCTCACTCTTGTGTTTAGGGAAATTTGGGAACTTCTCCCCAAACACTCCCATGTGGGTATGTGGTTCTCAAAGAGAGTATGGGGCCATTCCCCTATAGGCTGGCCAAATCCTACAAAGCAGGGCTGTCCAACTGGTGGCCTGTGAATGTTTAACATGCAGCTTGCAGGCTTCAGTGGTTGTCTCCCCTGCTGCCACATGGTGGGCCTGGCAGTCTGCACACAACTTGTGCAGCCCATTGTGGGGCAAGATCACATGCTGCCGATGTAACCTGTGGAGGGGGCGGGGGTGTGTGGAGATCCCAGGGAGATACAGGCACAGGATGCAGCTCCCAGTCACACTGAAGTTTAAAGTCCTGACAATAATTTAAAGTGCATTTTAAAGTGATTCAGAAAGATGCCAGCTTGACATCAGAGGGAACTGAATCATTGGTTTATGTGTGGACTTGGTGTGCACTTTTCACTGTTCACCTTCTTATTTGTGAAGCACTCAGAACTGATTAGTCCTCACAACACCCTCCCCATGGGCTCAGTCAACAAGCATTAGTCTAGTAAGTATTTGACAGAGAGGGAAGTACCTGCACAGGGTATCAGAGGGGAGCTACGGACTCCCACTTCTCTGCTCAAACCTCACCTGTTGTTCATGTACAGCACTGCCTCAGCAGTGCTAGCCATCTGCCCCAGTGCAGAAGCTGAATGGCAGGTTCTTAGGAATTGAGCTCCAAAAAAGGGCCTGTATGAATGCTCTTGTCAGCCTTAAGCTTTATTAAATGAAAAATTGGATCTCCTTCCCCTTCTCCCAGTATTCCCTTTTTGGGGTGCCTACACAGCCCAGGTTACAACAGCAGTGAAGACCTGGCAGCATGAGCTCTAGTTCTAGCTGTTCACTTTACTATATACAGACCTTCTCTTCTGCTCTTTCCCCTGTCTCTGGCTTCCAATATTTCTTCTTTTCTATGGCATGTGGAGCTTTATTGTTTCAAAGCATTTTCTCTAGACTCTAGTTTCACATATTTTCTTTAACCCCTTTTTGGTTAAGCCAGAAAAAAACAAAAAAGACTTCCATGCAGAATGCTCAGGGGACAGAAGTTCCTTTACAAGAACTGGTTCTATGTTTCCCATGTTTTGGGACTCAAGTGCAGGAGACATTCAAAGGCAAGAGCTATATTAGGGTGATGGCCCAATTTCCTGGCTATATTGCAATGCTACAATCACCTGTAGGGACTACTGCTTGGGGGGGTGGAGGGGCTAACCTAACCCATTGAGGATAGAAATATATTTGGACAATTTTTGAACAGGGGAAACAGGTGCAGCCACTCTACTTCAGTGCTGTGGCCTGCTCTGTCTACCCTTTTGATTAGAGGTATAACAAGTCATTTCTTGCACCCTGGATGATGGTAGTGGCTGTTCCCAGTGATGGGAGCAGTGGTAGGAGCAGCAGTGGCTGCCGTTGTTGCGCTCCTTCAAAACTAGCACCTAGAGTTGGTGCCCTAGTCGCCCACCCCTAGTTATACCGCTGCTTCTGATCATTAGAAGCACTCTGGAAGAGGGGGCTGAAAGTACGTCTTAGCCTTCAATCACTTAGAACTGACAGAAGTTTCTACACATGCATCCGTGCAACAGGAAAGGACTCTCCTTCCGATGTAAAATAACAAGCAAACAGGATAGGCTTTAGCATTTATGAACACAAATGAAATCATTACTTCTTTATCACTGATACATTTGTATCCAGGTTCCTTGCCAACTATTTCAGGCACAGCTATAGGAACCTTTCGTACTAAAGCTGGATGCCTCAGCATCAAAGCCCTGCTCTTTTACTTTAACGATAAAAGATTAAAATAAAACTTCAGTGCACCACATCCATTCCATTAGGTCCTTTATGTAATCTACTTCATAAAAATAAGAGAAGAGCTACTGTCCAGACCCAGATTTTTTTTTCCAGCTGTATTTTCATCTAAATCACTTCCATCAAAACCAGCTCTTTTAGAACATCTGCTTTACCCTGGTCACATCAGACTGCAGTACATGATCTACTGCAAATTGCTTTAACCAGAGAGTCAGAAATTCGGACTCAATACAGTTTCTTTTATCATGCATTAGATACTGACTACAAGAAAGGTAATCATCTCTTTGGTTTACAAACCTGGATCCCTCAAATCACATGCATCCCAAACCAAAACACTCTGTACCAAAAAGAATTTGTTATGAGTAAATTCCCCGGACTCCACATGCTCACAGCCCTCCAGAATTTCCAACTGGCTGTCTCTCTTTTCACAGCACCATCTTTCTAAATACTTACCCTTTACAGCTGTGGTGTAAAACTCACCTTGGAGGTAGGGTGGAACTATATTTAGGTGGCAACGTGTGTCCAGGGATGTGCAGTGGTACAGGGCTCCATTCACGTAACAGGATGGGTCCAGGGTAGGAGGCATCAAGGTTGCCATCTATCAATGGCTTGTCTACTGGGGTCCAGGGACTTGTACTTCAGAAGCAGGCCAAACCCCCCACAACCTCTTGTAGCCCACCAGACTATTGATGGGCCAGATGGAACAGTGTCACAAGCCAAATTTGGCCCGCAGGCTGTACATTTGACACCCTTACTCTAGAGGTAGAAACAATGGTTATGCCTAGGTAGGAGGAAGGGGTTGGTTCCTTACAGAGGGAATGAGGCATGGCAAATCTGTCCTAAACTGTCAGTGCTGGTACATAAGAACACAGAGCCTGGAAAGTCTGGATCTATATATAAGCCTACCTCAGGAAACTAGGAGAAACTGGGACACTCACTATCTTGCTGATGTCAAGAGTGCATTCCTTACCAGACACTGTAAGGGCATGGACACACTCTTAAATTAAACCAAATTAACAGGGAAACAGGGGATTTTTGCAGAATACCTGCTGTATAGTTACTGTTTAGGGGATACCTTATTTTTGAATAAAGCATGTCTAAATGGCAGTTCAGTGTTCACTGTACATTAGCTGTTCTGTTACAATTCCCAGCTCCTCCTTAACTGATTTAATGTAATTATTTACACATTGCCTAACTTAAGTTTATTTTTTCCCCTATCCATTTAGCTTAAGAAAACTGTCCTTGGTTCAACATTTCCCTCTCTCAAAATGCTGAGATACAAGGTGCTGGCCTCTCCAGGAGTTTTCTACATTTTGCTGGTAAGCAAGACCCCATCATCCAAAATCTGAATTTCATACCAATTTAATTAGTTTCTAAATGAAACATTTTGGCTCTTCATTTCACAATGGACCTAAATTAGAAACATTAAATAGCCCCAAACCAAAATGAAACATTTAATTTGGGGTCAAAATGGCTCCCCAGTTTTTCATTTCAGTCACTGAGCTGAATAATTTAGCATTTGCACAGCTCTCATCATGAGCGCATTTGGTTGCCATGACCCACAAACGTCGGCTAATGTGCTCTCGACCTGAACCCACACCAAGGAGAGTTGGGCTCTTTGCCTAATCCCCTTTGAAGCAGTTAACCCCTTCCTTTCCTGCTACAAAATGTTAAAATCTAAACTCAACAATGTTAGCTTTCTGAATTTTCCTGGCAATAACAGGGTTATTTTGTAATAGATGCAATATATCCTTTTAGCATAATTCTGGATACATATCACAACACTGATGCAACTAAAGCAACACACCATGTAATAATAAATTATTTTTGTTTGTAGATCCCCTTATAATTGTGCTGTGCTACTGCACTAGTGCTGCAGAATCCTTTGTAAACAAGCTGAAAAGCTTAGCTTTTGTGTCCTAGCTATGTTACGGTATGTATAATGACAGTATAAGAGTGATGTTGTACCTGTGATGGTCCAGAAATTATGCCAGTGGCAACGATTTCTAAGGATTCCACCACAGGTTTAACAAGTATCACCCCTAGGTCAAGCTTTCTCTAGAATACTCCAACACTAACATCAACTTTCTAGACATTACAATCCACATCTAGGGTGGCACCCTACAAGCTACCATATACAAAAAACCCACAGTCCACCATATGCTCACTTATGCCCACAAAATCAGCAACCACTCCAAGCTCACCAAAAAAGCTGTAATCTACAGTCAGGGCTTCAGACACCATCATACATGCTGAGGAGAATACTTGCAATGCTCAACTAGGCAACCTGAAATCTGCCTTTAAACAAGGACACTCCAGCAGAAAAAAGAGACTGTTTCTTTGAAAGAGCCACCCAAACACTCCACAGCATCCTGCTACAATACAAAATGAAATTCCCATGCAACTGCATACCTACCATTCCACACTGGAACCGATTAGAACAGGGGTTTTCAACCATTTTTAACAAGTGGTACCCCTTTTGTCTCAAAGTTTCAGCTTATGTACCTCTTTATATGTTTTTCTTCTTTTTAAGGGGTGGAGGAGTGTGTGGCAGATCGAAGTCCCTGTGGTGAGGGAGGAGCTGGGACTGGGGCAGGGGCAGGTGCTGCACAGCTGGGGCGGGGCGCAGGATGGAGCTGCAAGCAGCTCGTCCGGCAGTCACAGGGAGGGATGGGTGGCTCCCACCACTGCATGCAGCCCGGGAGGGCATGGAGGGACATGTGCCCCCAGATCTGCATACAGGGCAAGAGTGGGCTGCGGCTGGGGGGGGGGGGCGGGGGTCGGGGGCAGATCAAGGCCCCAGTGTTGGGGAAGGGATAAGGGCTAGGGCAGCAGCTGCCCAGCCAGGGCAGGGGGCAGGACTGAGCCATGCGTGCGGGAGGGAGTGTGGCTCCTGAGGCTATGCACTTCCCAGGGAGGGCATTTGCCCCTAGATCTGCGCATGTGGTAGGGCAGGCTGCCTTTGCGGGATGGGGCCGGGGCAGCACCAGGCTCATTCCAGCAGAGGGGCTGGGTCAGGCTGCGCTCAAGACATGTGGCGGCAGCACTGGGAGGGGAGCTACAAGAGGAGCTGCAGCCACTCCAGAATTTGTCGTAGCCCCCTCCCAGCACAGGTTGGCCCAACACCCATGCCAGGAACAGCCCAGTGCTGCCCCAGCTGGCCGTGGCCTGCAACCCACCCTCACCCCATGCACAGACCCAAGGGCACCCCCGCTTTCCCAGGGTGTGTGCAGTGGTGGGAGCCGATGCCCCTCCCTGTGCCCCCTGGACAAGCCACTCGTGACTCTGTCCCTCACTCTGCCCTGGCTGTGCAGCACCTGCCCCAGCTCCACTCCCTCCCCCACTGTGGGGACCTATGGGAGGGGGGCTATGGGAGGGGTTGCAGCTCCCCAACCCCTCCTCCCAGCACCACCACTGCCACCCACCCTGAGCACAGCCTGGCCCAACACCCCTGCCGGGAACAGCCCAGCACTACCCTGGCCACAGCCTGTCCTCACCTTGCTTGCAGATCTGGGGTACATGCCCCCCATGCTCTCCTGGGGCAGTGTGTGGTGGTGGGAGCCCCCACCCCATGTGCAGCTCAGTCCCGCAACCCGCCCCGGCTGGGCAACTCCTCCTGCCTCAGCCCCACTCCCCCTCCAACCACTGGGGCCTCAAACTGTCCCCCACCATGCCCCTTCCCTCACAATACACTTATCAGCCAGACCTGGCTGCTCTCCTGGCCACCCGTGTGCTGCACACACACACCATTTATCAGCCACATTATTGGCTATATCAGTACTGTGTACCCCCATGACCATTTTAAGTACCTCTACCACTGGATTAGAAGAATCATCAGACAACTGCAGCGTATGCTTAACAAAGACCAGGCCTTGATAGAAATATTCCCAAGGATTTTATGTTACACGAATCTACCAGATTCCTGAAATTCTTCCTTTTCCCTTTTGATAGATCTTGATCTCCCAGTAACCATTTTATTCTGTTGACTATCTGCCTGCTATCCTTGGGAATCATCCCCCCCGCCCCCAATTTCACAGCTCTACCCACACTGTTCTCAGTCATAGGCTGTGGCCATGCATGCTTCCCTCCTCAGATCTGAAGAACAATGCCTGCATTCAAAAGCTTGTCTAAAGGATAAAGTATCCCCCTAATGTAGTTGGTCCAATAAAACATATAACTCCAAGAAATCCTTGCCTATCAACATAAACACATGTTTACCTAAATATTTTTACCTAAACAAATATTTTTACCTACATATTATGATTGCTACAGTTCAAATATATTTAAATACCTGATTAGTGGCTGTTTCTGTGGTACCAAAATATGGCAGAGAGGCAAAGAGGCCCTCCTATCAGCAGCCTAAATCCTTCCTAGGGACCTACCTGGTATTGCAAAACTGAATTATTCTCCACATCTTTCCCTGTCTGGAAAATACTCATGAATACCAATTTAGAAATGGAGTATAGTATTTGACTACATATTGGTTTAAGAAGAGTAGTTGGATTTTTTAAATGAAGAAATCTAGTCTTATTTTCTGTATGACTGACCCCAGTTGATGGTTATGACACTTTTTTTTTTAAGGAAATGAGAGTCAGCAATCTCGGAGGAGGAAGTTATTCTGTAAGTTGTCTGCAATATTCTCACTAGGAGCAGGTGATGTTAAGAAGAGTTTTTATTCTTGAAAAATGTGACCTAATGAAAGATACTCATCATGAGATGTATCAGATGCAGACTGAAGCTGGAATCTTTCAAGCAAAAAAAACTCCGAATAACTATTATCAGATTAGAGAATTTGGGTTTGGGACCTACAGGCTGAAGACTGGAAAGACACAGATGCAGTGCCTAATGTATATTAAAAAAATAATAGGAGAAAACAGGGATATCAGGAAGCAAGTCATCAAACCTCCTTTCACTTACAAGAAAATGGCCTCATAATCTAATTGAGGGTGCAATGCTTGGATAAACAGAACTTGATAGAGTCAAAGCATTATTATTTACTACATGGATCTCAGCAGCATCTAGTCACTACATGATATCAGAACCTCATTATGTAAAGTGTTCTACAAGTACATAGGAAGAGCCAGTCCAGATTCTGCCCATAGAAACAGAATTTCTGGCTCCCATTGGAAACAAGAGAGAATGAAATCAGTGGGAAACAGGTGCCGACAGCTGAGAGGAGGATTTAGCTCCATGAATTTGAGAATGCTCTCACATAGGATTATTATTTCAGGGCCTTTGCAGAGTGTAATTGTGTTTGTATATCCTCAAGAAATCATTTTTTACCTCAAAGCAACATTTTAACTAAGTCATTGTTTAGGGATAAGAAAATGAAGAGGTTCTCTTTGAACTCAGGAAAGGAGATGTCTAGTAATTCCAAAATAATTCAGAACTGGGGAGATGTGTGTGAGGGTGAGGGTCGTTGATCAGGGTGATGCCAGCATGGTTCTGTTTGCATAGCAAAGCCTACCAGTGAAGAGCATCTGCTTGTTTTAGGTTTCAGACTCAAATGAGTGTTGCCAACTTTTTCTTCTGGGTTAGAAAAACACAAAGATACAAAAGCCACGCAGAGTGAGGAAACCAGCAGACAGTGAGCCAATTCAGTACTGATACTGGGATGCCCAAGTGTCAAATGCTGCTTGGTGTTTAAAATGTGGCTATTGCTTTAAAATATCATATTTACTTTTGCACGACTTTAATGCCAAGAGCCTCAGCTGATTTATACATTTTTAGGAAAAACATATCAATCAGTAATCTCCAACCCTGCTTTCCAATACCTGTTTACCACACAATAGAGTTCCTCTTCTGACACAGGAATTTAAATCAGGAATGAACTTAAGCACTTGCTCAAGTCTGGTTTATTTTCATAGGTAGGATGACTCTTGGTTTGAATGTGCATTAAAGCACAGGTTTAGGTGGTTTCCTGACCAGGGATTCTACTTTGGCTCAGGGCAGAAGTCAGAGTGTGGTGGGCCATATCCTGATCATAGTGACCTAAAATAAATCTGCAGGTGGTTCACTATGTTTGATATCACTACTCCACATTTATGCCACTGCCACTGAGGTCATGTCCAGATGATCACGGACGTTTGGTTCCCCAGGGACAACTAGCAGCAGGACACCTTGTGCCACCGCTAGTTGTCCCCAGGGAATTCCTGTGCCACATGACCTTTGGAGTGTAGTAAGTTACCCCGGGGGTGTAGGGGAGCACAGTTGCTGGCCCCAGCAGACCTACCTGAGATCCTAGGGGCTGGAGAAGCTGTAGCTGCATTGCTCCTGCAGCTTGGAGCCTGGCCAGGAGCCACAGCATGGCTCTGGCTGGCTAGGCTGTGGTTTTGGGCAGCATGCACTGTCTCCATGTGCACTACCTTGCTTTTTCCTATGCAGGTTTTTTGACCCCTGGATCTCCAGCGGTCAAACAGCTCCCTCATGCTGCAAGGAAGCAGCACAGGAAATGCCTGATTGTGTGGTATGTGGCACTGCACATGGGTCTGCAGCGCCATGTACTGCACAGCCATACTGGTCTGGGCACAGCCTGAGAGTACAATGTGTTATATTGTCTCAGCTGTCCTAAATCAGTAGGGCTGGGGATCCAGAAATGCAGTGGTAGGACCCTGTAAGAGGAGAAGACGTGAAGTCCAAATTCAAATCTCAGTTACAAGGGTGTCAATGGAAATAACTCCAGTGAATTCATTACAAACATAAACAGAAAGAATCAAGTTTTTTACTCCGACTGGAGATTTACAATTAAAGCTTTTCCTTCTAAGACGGGGTGGGCAAAATACAGCCTGTGGGCCAAATCCAGTGTGTGTGTGTGTGTGTGTGTGTGTGTGTGTGTGTGTGCAGGCAGGGGCAGAGTGTATCTGTGTGTTCATAGGGTGAGTCCCACATGCACACCCCACCATATACATGCACCCACCCCCCATCACACTGCCATACATGCAGACCCCCCCCACACACCCCCTCACACATTCCAGCCACCCTCCTCAACACACAGTCCCCCACAAACCCCATACCCACCCACACCCCATATCCACACACCCACAGCCCCCCACAAACCTATACCTACCCCCCACAATATTTGTATATTGTGAGTAAGACTTCATTTTAAGCTATTGTGCAATCACCTCTATGTACACTACACAAACACATGTAAAACAGGACAAAAATATTTTTTTAAATCAAATTAATAAATGTTTTAGATGTTCACTTTTTAGAATATAATTTGGTATTTGTCTGGTTCTGAGAGGGCAAAACTTCTTGCTGAAAGGAATGCTTTCGGGGGCAAGGTGAGGGACTGCTTGTGGCACAGGTCAGGGGGTAGGGGGAGGGACTTCTGGTCACAAGATGGCAATCAGGGGGCAGGGCACCTGTCAAGGAGCGAGGCTACCCATGGCAGCTTGCCAAAACTTGGTAAGTAGCACTCCGCCCAAAATAACTGCCTGCTCCTGATCTGAAAAAATGGGACAGATTGCACCCTCAGTAAGTTTGCAGATGACACCAAGATGAGGAGAGTAGATGAAAAGCTGGAGGATAGGGCCAGGATTCAGAGAGATGAAAATAATACTGATGTGGTTCAATAAGGAGAAGTGCAAAGTCCTGCATTTAGGATGGAACAATCCCATGCACAAGTACAGGCTGGGGACTGACTGGCTAAGCAGCAGCTCTGCAGAAAAGGGTCTGGGGATTACAGTGGGAATATGATCCAATGGTGTACTCTTGTTGTGAAAAAGGCTAACAGTATACTGGGATGCATAAGTAGGGGTGTTGCCAGCAGACTGATGGAAATGATTGTTCCCCTCCAGTCAGCTCTGGTGAGGCCACGTCTGGAGTACTGTGTTCAGTTTTGAGCCCCCTGCTACATAAAGGATGTGGACAAAGAGAGTCCAGTGGAGGGCAACAAAAATGGTTTGGGGGCTGGGGCACATGACTTCTGAGGAGAGGCTGAGGGAACCGGGCTTATTTAGTCTGCAGAAGAGAAGACTGAGATGGGGTTTGATAGCAGCAACTCCCTGAAGGGTGGTTACAAAGAGGATGAATGTAGGCTGTTCTCAGAGATGGCAGATGACAGAACAAGGAGCAATGGTCTCAAGTTGCAGCAAGGGAAGTTTAGGTTAGATATTAGGAAAAACTTTTGCACTAGAAGGGTAGTAAAGCACTGGAACAGGTTACCAGAGAAGTTGTGAAATCTCCATCCTTGGAGGTTTTTAAGGTCTGGGTAGATAAAGCCATGGCTGGAGATGGTCCTGCTTTGAGGAGGGGTCAGACTAGATGACCTCCTGAGGTTCCTTCCACCCCTAAATTTCTATGATTCTATGATTCAATGCAGAATAAAATAATATCTGAAATAGGATTAAATGGTTTTACAGATATTCAGAACTTCCTTTGCAAGTCAGATGAATATATAAATCATCAATATCCCTAAATTCACATTAGCATTCACATGTAGTATCACCGTAGATGCTTTTGGTAAGCTACATGCCAATTTAAGGTCAAAACAAGAGTCCAAGGTATTGATATTGTCCTTGTTAATTTTTCTGGTTAAACTCTGATTGAATGCCTAGAATCAGTTATGTGGGCTTTGTGCTCATATATAAAGTACGAGAGTCTTTTTCATTGTTGTGTCTGAATTACAGATAAAAGTGAAAGGAGGGTAATAGCTTTATAATATAACAATAGTACTAGTACAGATGTACTACTGGAAGGAATTCAGAGACTACGATGACGGCCATGGTATAAAAAGCTATACAAAATAAAATAGCTTTCATTCTTCCTTCAAAATATCCAAGAGCTTGCACATCTTTTTTTCTTCTTCTTCTTTTTTTTTTTTAATCTTCAGGGACATAATATTGAACATTTGACAGAAAATTAACTTTAAATCCATAAGTGTTTTCTATTACAATCCAATCTGAGGCAGATCTCATAATGTTTTATAGCAAGCAGCGTCCTTGCCAGCAGATATACAACTTACTCAGCTGCAGGAGAAATGAGAGGTCTGTTGTGTTCTTGCTAAAACTCCAACAAAATAAACAAAATACCAATTATGATTCAAGTGCAATATAAGTTATTTTCTATTCAGTCAGGACGAATTGATTTTCCCAGCAGTGTCACTTATACTATAATGATTATTGGCTCTAAGGCAACTTAACAAAATGATGGAAAAAACAAATTAGATGGGCTGCAGATCAGTGGCTTATCTTGACTGCTCACCTTGAAGGCAGAGGTAGGAAAACATAATATAAAGTACTAGGTGTCAGGATATTTGACACTTTTGCCTCCCCCAACATTTCATATTAAAATTTCAAATAGAAATAAACATTTCCATCAGGAATAAAATCATGAGGCTGTACATCTTGCCATTCTTAGGAAGCTTGCTTAATTAAAACAGCGATAACTTGCTGTGACAGAATAATTAAAGGGGTCTAATTTGTATAAGAACTTCGTTTTGTTTAATATTTCTTTCACCTGTACATACAGCTCTCCAGGATTTCTATGAGAAAAATGCTGTTTCTACTCATCACCTTTATTAGCACACTTTTCAGTTCTGGTGACTAAATATTATGATAATAAAGTAAAAATGATAGCCCTCAGTCATCACCTAAGCCAAATGAAGTCAGTAAGAGTCCTTCTATTTACTTCAATGGTTTCTGAATAAATATTCTATATTGTATATGAACATGAATAAGAGGGGATGGATCTTAGCTAATTAACATGACATGATACATCTTTTCTAACTTGTGATATCATCCTTATCAAAGTTTATAACGAAATTGTTTGTTTGCCTCACATTCTATTGCCCTGTCTCCACAATCAGCAAACATACTGTACAATAGGTACTGTACATCTTATCTAACTGATAACTATGAGACTTTTGCCCTGAAATCTAACTGGCCCAGTTTTGCATGAGAAAAAAAAGGAAAGTCTGTGTTACTGGCATTCCTGAAACTTCTTTCTGAAGTACCATGAATGCATGCACACACACACAAACTATTTCAAGATTCAGAAACTTTCCTCAGAAGTGCTTAAAGTGACATAACAGGTGTGTCTACATGTTTATTTAAACGCGAGTAAATGAGCATTAAGTTATTGCACATTAAGGGTGCATCCAGATATGTGTGGACATTTGGTTCCCTGGGGACAAGTAGTGGCAGCATCCAGGGAATGCCTGTGCCATGTATACTTTGGTGCGTGGCAAGTTGCCCCAGGTGGCATAGGGGTGCCCCAGGTGGCACTGTGCTGATCCCAGCAGCCTTACTTACTCCCAGGACTACAGCCACAACAATCATGCTGGGCAGAGCCTGGCCGGCAGCCACAGCACAACTAGGAGAGGCCTGGCTCCGCTTTTTAGCAACGCATGCTGCCTGAGCATGTGCTGCTTTGCAGTTTTTCTCTGCAGTTTTTTTGGACTGCAGAGAAAAACATGCTTGGGAAGAGTGCCCTTGCAGTGCAGAGACCTCCAGATTGTGTGGTATGTAGCACTATAAATGTGTTTGCAGCGCCACATACCGCACGAACATGCTTGTCTGGACACTCCCTAAGAGATTTTTGCCAGGTGTCTATGGATGCAGGGACTTGGGATTAATGTTAGTGCACCTGGTAGTAAAGTTAGTGCGAAGTCCCTGCAGCCCTGCTATGTGCCCCTAGTGGCTGGAGAGACCCAGCACGAAAGTTAGTACCTGGTCACATCTACATGTGCATTAATGCGCTTTAACTAATTGTGCCTAAATTTGATACCTGCAAATGCATTTGCAGGTATCAAATTTAGGCACTGTTAGCCTAACTTTGCCATTTTTAATGTGCATTAAGGGTGTGTATGTGTGGACACATACCCGTAATGCACATTAAATTAGGCTAATGTGCATTAACGTGTCTCGCATAGCTGCCCCCACCATGTCTCAGAGTTTCCTCCTCTACTTGTAATCTCAGTGCATAGTCTCATATTCCTGTCTTTTTTTGTGAGGTAAAAAGGTTGTTCAGTTCAACTGATTAGCTGGCCCTCACAAAGAATGAGAGTACTCCTGAATTTTGTAGTTCATCACTCACTCAAGGAAAAATGTACTGGCTAGATTAGTATCTACATCTTTTGCTATATACTAAATGCCATTAATTTATAGTCTTTAAAATACTGGTTTAGATTTAGTACTCAACAATTCAGCACCTTTATCTTTATTTAATTTTTTTCACAATTACATCCATTTTGTTTCTGGAAATTCCTCACTGAAATGCTAGGAACTGTAAATATTACTGGAGGAGGTCACTCTGTCTCCGACTATCTCAAGAGAAAACAAGCCATACTTTGCTGTGCTAAGCAAATGAACATTCTTCTGAGAGTCTGTCAGTTTTAAAGGATGTTTCTTTCCTAGGGCTTTGCTTATCAGACTGCAGTGTTTAAGAGATTGTTTCTTCTCCCAACAGCATCAGTTTAATAGTCTTATTGTGTAAGTACCATTGTTATTGCAATTCAGCAAACCAATGTTTAGGACACATGCACTGAATTATTGAACGCTGGTAATATGAGGGAATAGTGGAGTAAAGAGGGGAATAAATAACTTAATTACCAAAATTTGTTTTGTGTTCACTTTTAATCTTCATTATACCTCTCCATTTTTTTCCTTCCAGAGCATTAAAACTGTGCCTTTGCACACCTATTTCTCTGGCAGCAAACAGGTGTTATTATAACAGTATTTGGGATGGCCAAAATGTTTACTTGTTAAGTAATTTTTTTCATTGTGGCTTGAAAATGTGCTACCATTTAAATTTGAGAGAGAGAGAGAGATTTAAAAAAAAAAAAGAAACACAAATGTCAGGATTAATGCTCAAGATGGCTTTATCCTGGAAATGGGTGCTGGTAGTTTAATAAGTATGAGCTATAAATTCAACATGCAGCTATATTAAAAGATTAAAGACATTTTTCCAGAAAAGTAAACATGATGCTATTAAGGCTGCCACTGTGCGGCAGCGAAGACTTCCTTGGTTGCACTCTGTTTAGGCCAGCTTGGAGTCTGGGTGCCCTATCTGCATCTTTTAGCAAGAACACCAAATACTATGTAGAAAATTAAGCCCATTAGGCTGAACCCAAAGCCTACTCTAATTAACAGGATTCAGAGCAGGCCCATAATAAGTACTTTTCAGCAAAAGAATTTGAGGACACAAGTTATTCACAGGTGTCTGCTACCAAAATTATACAGCATGTAGACCAAGGTGGCATTTTAATGACTAACTGCTGCAGAGAGGCAAAAGCCTCTGTAGGCAACAACTACTTTGTCAGATGATTTGATGAAGTTGTTACCCATGAAATCCCATGCCTTTCTAAACCAGTTGGGCTATGGTGTTACTCTACCCTACCTTTTGTCTGACTTCAGGCTAACATGGCTAACCATCTCTCTACCAGAACTGTGATTTCATAGTTTCTTGAATAAGCATATTTAATGAAATTCAAGTTAGGCACCACAAATAAAAAAAGCATTTTCCAAAGTAAAAGTTACTTGTATTCTGTGGAATGTCGAAAATCTTCAAAGAGACTTCATCATGGACTTTTGAAGCACCCCTTGCCTTATTCCCCATTTCTGCTGATAACCGCTACTGCATTCTTTCAGCTTGGAGGACATGAAGCAGCTGAATCTATAGCTAGAACCAAGGCCGTTCCTTAGCAGCTGGGGGAGGGGGGTAGGGGGAGACTCAAAACCTTGAACAAAGAAGAGGCTTCCTTGTTTTGCACTGTGTGAAAGCATTTCTTTCCGTGTTCAAGTTTCTGGCAGACAAACAGAATGGCAAGCGTAACCTGCTGTGCTTCCACAATACTGGAGCTACAGGATAGTCCCCCTCCATAATACATCAACACTACAACTGAGTGAAAGCATTTTAAACTATCTTTCAGTAAGGTGTAGGTCTCAGGACTGACACTGCATTTTCTTTCTACAAAATACCAAAGCAAATCCCCGGAACCAAACGTATTTGAAGCATTCAAAAATCTAAGAGTGTCATTTGGGCCCAAATATTCTAGTCGTACACCTGTATGTTAGATGTGTGTGTGAATAGTAAGTGGTATACAATTAATTGGAACCCAAAAGTATTAGATGTTCTATATTTATGTAAATATAGGGCATCTCCCTTTTTATCTAACATTTCACATATTCACTGAAAGCTGTTGAAGAGGAGATCTGCCAGCATGCACTTGCACACGCACATCAGCAGGTAATTATACACACAGAATAGGTAAACTCATGCGAAAACCATTCCCTATAAAAGGGCAAAAACCCTCAAATTAGCACACCATATGCAACCCTACTGACCATAACACATGTAATGGTTATCTGTAATTGAAATGCCTACAAAAATCTCTGGCTCAGCTGTCTTTAAATTTACTGACTGTAACAGTGCCATGAAATGTTGCTCTTCTAAAAAAACACAACAGTAGCTGTTATAAGAAAAGAACCGAACAGAAAAGAAAGTGGATAAAAAGAAAAGGTGATAATATGAAGATATTGTGTCATTAAAAAAAATAATGCTAGAGCGGGGGTGTCAACCGGGGGTATGCATACCCCTGGGGGTACTTTAGAAGGCCCCAAGGGATACGTAGCAGCAGAGTGGAGAGGCCGCTGGCACTTCTGGTTTCACTGCTGGCACTTCTGGTTTTCCTTGTTGACCGGCTGCTGGGGGTACACTGACCAAAAAAGGTTGAAAACCTCTGTGCTAGAGTAATTATTACAACATATTAAAGCTATGATTTTGTACTTCATTATTTAGGGAACTCAACCAGCAGACATTCATAACTACCCACCTACTAAATGTAAAGTTTTTCTTCCTCTACAGGATTGGGACCCTCAAACCTGAGAAGCAGGTGTCCAGCTTTCCCCTCTTACAGAGGCATACCCTAGGGAACTTCTGAGGTGTCTCTCTAGGTGGGGAAAGTCAGGGTTTCCCCACTTAGAGAGATGAGCCCTAGGGAGTCCAGGGGGTGCATCTCTGTAAGCAGGGGAACCCCAGATGTGCCCTAAGCTTCCCTGGGACATGTCTCTGTAAGAGGGGAAGCTGAAAATCCCAAAGGTGCACATGATCAGGCCCCTCAAACCTCCAGAATATCTGCCTGAGGTAGGTACAGAGCATCAGCAGCTCCAGGCTGCCCGTGCTCTCATGCCATTAAGCAAATAGATATCTGATGCTAAATAGTCGCATATATTGATACCACCTTTGTTATGCCCACGGAGTTTGGGCATTTGTGGTGAGACAAGGGACATAGATATCCGTTTGCTTGGCCTTCGTGCATCCATAAAACTTCTTATTGTGGTACAAATGTGATAGCTGCTTCTACCCTAAGTCTCTTCCTAGCTCTGTTACAGATTTATGACACTGTGCAACTTGGGAAAGGTACTTGTCTTAAGAATTCCAGTTTAGCTAATGGATAGTTATACTTACCTATTTATCAGGTTTGTTATGAGACCTGTTTGATCAACATTCATAAAAGCCCTTTTAGAGTCTCTTAAAATATGACACCATTAAAGTGTTATAGACTTAAAAACAGAACATTTCATCTCCCCTCCTATTTGTTATGATTAATTTTGATATTAAGTATAAGTAGTATATTTAGAACATATTTAATTCCTTGGGATTAACAAGTAATAACTCTTTTTTAACTGAAGTGGCCTTCTTACTCCTAGTTACCATATGAAGTTTTGAACCTCCAAACATTTATACATGTGTAAAGTTAGTCACATCATATGTTTCATTGCATTTAATGGAATTACTTATGTAATTAAGATTAAGAAGTTTAAGCAGAAATGTTTGTGGAATTGGAAGTTCTCTTTTGGCAGGGACTGTAGACTATGATCCTTTAACGGACTGAAGAATTTGCTTTGTAAAAATTCCATAGTGACGATATTAATAGTGTATTATTCCAAGTACCATAGCAGTAACACATCCCAAGCAGGAAATCATAGTTCCTAGTACAGTCAGTCTTGCCCTAAATCAGTATTTGGATCCAAAATTAATGGTCAAAAGGAGATATTTTCAGTAAGGGATATGCTTTGTTTGACTGCTATCATTATCATTCATGTTCTGTATGTGTTTTATTACTTCTCATAATTCTTTTGAGTGTTTTTGCTTGTTTGTTTTACTAAAGGAATCCTGCTGCCTCAGTCTTTAAGCACAGCGTCGCTCTTCAGGATGAACTCTCTAGCACTGCTGTCTTTACGGATGTCTTGTTCTGAGATCCTGTTCTTTCCAATGTCTTTGTACCTCCAGAGATACTCTTTCTATGAGATAAGTGGCCCCCATGAGAGCAGATTATGGCTGGATACTCTCAAGCTGAAAACATAAGCAAAAAACAATGAGAGTCCAGCTGTGGTTTGGGCACCGCTGTCCTATGCTCTTGTCTTGAGGCAGGATGGAGATTTGAAGGAGCCAAAGAAACCAGCAAGGGAAATTCTTCCCCAGCTGGAGCTGAGGCTTTGCATTCCATTGATAGTCCTGCAGTGTCTGTCATGACTTGTGAAATGCAGGTGTCCATGTTGAATGTCATCCCACTTGATGTGGACTCTTTCAGGCATATGCCTTGGGAGAAAGGTGGGGGATTGGAAGTGGGGAGGAGGAAGGAATCATCAGAGATAAGTCTGAAGTTTGAACTTAGAATCCAGATCCTACTTCCTCCAAAGCACAGGGGCTGGGGAAGAAGACAGAGCTGTGGGAGGGAGAGTGTCCAGGTCCAGGCTCATGTCTTAATAAATACCTGTTTTCTGAATATCCCATAAGAAAGACATAGGCTGTAAAGCAGTGTAGCTAAAAAAAATGGTTAGATTTTGAACCTAACATTTGGCTTTGTCTCAAACTAAATAAAAGAGGATTTTGAATATTTTCTCTCTCTCACTCAAATACCTAATGTTGGAAATATTTCACTTAAAGACAGCAATCTCTTTTTCTTATGCCCTCTCCTGCTGACCTTGTCTCTTTTATCAAATAAGAAAAACAAAGAAGTGAATATATAGCCACCCTCATCCTCACTATCTTCCTCAACCTCTAGGTCACCAGCTATGTAAAATATACCAGGTCTCGCTTTCCTTTCCCTTCAGGCTTCTCTCAGTATGGATTTTGTTTTCAAAGCAAAGAAAAAGTTTGCCTTGTCTTCATCTTATTGGCTCCCCACTTTCATGCTATCTTTGGAATGGGCACATAGTACCTCAGTAGCTCTCTTATCTGGCTCTGAACAAAACATGTTTCCTATCACCTCCCTTTCCAAACGTAAACTACTATTCTAAAGCCCATGCTTTCTGATCTTCATTTAAAACATATTTAATACCAATATATAAAATATCCTACCCCTCTTCATCTCCAGAGAATTTAAGCAGAGAGTTCCACTGACATTTTGTTATTTTTAATCTGGATTTAATAACAGACTATTTCACTTCCATTTCTCCCGAGCATTTCTTAGGGGGTTGGATGGGGGTTGTCTATTTAATGAGATAGACAAAATTCTTCCCCTTAGAGAGTGTAATGTGCTGCTTTCCAAAGCATGAAGCATTTTTCTAATTTTGCCAAAGTTTCCTGATGACTGTCTGATAGCCCAAATTATTAACTGGAATAATGGTATTCTTCTATTTTTTTAAAATATATTTTAAAACATCTATCTCATGGTTTGCATGGAAAAAGAGGTGATACTTTTTTTGGCAGACAGGGCTGTCTGCCTGTAGAATTATGGCAAAAATCTTAGATTTATTAAAAAAAAAAATAGGAAACTGGGAAGAAGGAAAGCAGTACGGGCTGAAAGGTAAAGCGGAGTTGAGTAAACTTTGAAGGCTATGATCTTGTACACCTCATTAGTATGTTGACTTCAGGGGAACAACTTGCATAAGAACTACATGCCTAAGTATAGTATTAGATTCAGTAGCTGGAGAAGGGACCCCATTCTACATTGCTTATACAAGCAAATTTCTTGTGCTCATTTATCGTTAGGCCTTACAGCCAAGAGCTGGTACAGGACAGAAGAACTATGAAATGCAGGATGGTGTGGAAGTGATTTTTTTCAGACTTCAGACTCGGCCTTTGTGAAATTGTGACCTCTCTTTACCTCTGTGTTGTGTTAAGACAGCTGGTCAATTAGTGGTGTCCTAACAAAGGCAGTTTATTCTAGACACTGTTCCACTTATGCTGGGATGTGGTGTGCCTCAGAGAGGGCTGTCATGGCGAATACAGGCATTACACTTTTGCTGGTATAAGTGATTGGAAACCAGTCTATACCCATAACAGAACAGAAGTTCAGCACACACAGACCGGGTAAAGAAAGTGAAACCTGGTTTAAGATTTGCCTCCCCTGGAAAATGTGTGTTCTGGTTGCTGCTGATCTAAACTACGTTGCTTACAGAAAACCATGCAACTTAAATCAATTTTATCTTGGGATCTTTGTATGTCTCTACCTAGCTTCAGTGTCAATAGTGATTCAGCAAGAAATGAAGAGCAGGAGCCAGGAATTTCCCCAATTGAGGAACATGGGCAGAAAAGGGATGGCTTATTTTAGTAAGAGGGAACTTTTCTGACCAGTCCAAACATGAAAAGACAAAGCTAGGGAAAAAGGAGGAAAGATGGGAAGTGTAGTTTACCCATGTTAACCAACCCTAGGAGTTGGTTAATCAATCTTAGAATTCACAGGATGGGGTGGGGGGCAAGATCTAGATTTCTTTTTGTTGTTGTTTGGTTTTCTATGATTTGTAGTTCTTTGGCCTTTACAGTATGTATGGCCAGTAAATTTCTTTCAAAGACTGTATTTCATCTTGTCACACTGTCCTAGAAGCACGGTTAAACCACTGTCCTACCCTTCGCGGTTAAACCATGGACTTATGTGGGCTACAGTATTGCTTTTAGCACCAAATTGGCGGAACTGCAGGGTCTCATTGTCCTGGAAGATTGTCATCCATGGAATTCGTGAAGGTATCTGACAGACCTAGGACAGTGATCAGTCACTACCCTGACTTGGGGAGGATAGTGGGTTAGGAGTACACTGGGTGCATCTACAGATGTGCTTAATGTATTTCAGGCTTACTGTGCATTAAATACTGTGCAGTAAGCCTTCCCTGGGAACATGTCTCCATGTGCACCCTGTTGGGAACAGATATGTCTCACCCTGCTCTGCCCCCTGTGCAGCATCCAGGGGGAGTACCAGACTTCCCCAGGTGGTAGCCTGGGGGCTGGTGAGGGTTATGGGGGCCAGACCTGATTTGCACAGGGCCAAGAGAGTTCTGCTGGCTGCAGCAGCAGCTGTCTCCAGGTCCCGTGCATATTGGGATGGGACCTGATGTACACGGGGCCAGGAGACAGCTGCTGTGCATATATACAGATATGGAAAATCCTCAAACAATTGCAACCTATACCAGAAGAAGACCCAATTCTTTAAGAGATCTTCCCAGAACCATCCATCCTAGCCTTTAAACAATCACTAAGCCTCATCAGTCTCATTACCAGAAGCAAACTTCCTACAGGCAAAAACACACCAAATGGATCCAGACCATGTCATGACAAGAAATGTAAAACCTGCCAACACATCTCCACCACCCCCACTATTACTACACCCCACAGAACCATTGGTATTCCCGGATCTTACACCTGTACCTCCAGAAATGTAATATATTTTATCTAGCGCACCAAATGCCTTGATGAAAATATGTAGGAGAAACCAAACAACAACTGAATACCAGAATGAACACATACCGAAAATCTATCAAAGACAAGAATACCCAATTACCTGTGGGGGGCACATTTATCACAAGGAAACCACTCTCTCTCCAATCTCTCAGTTCTAATCCTCAATGGGAATTTACAAAACACCTTTCACAGACAAGCCTATGAACTTCATCAATCTAGTGGACACAAAAAATCATGGACTAAATATAGACATTGGATTTATGACACATAATAATCTGCCTGACATCTGACTCTCCAGGTATACCCTCCAATTTTTACCAGCTATATTCATTCCTTCTCTCCCAACTTCATCCTCTGACTACAGCTACATTCATTTCCCTACCCCCCCCCCCCCCCCGGCTCTCACCTATTGACCAACCCAATTTACATTTTAACTGACTGGTTTTCTCACATACATACTGACTAGGGCTGTGAGAAATTTCACCAGTGTTTTGTTTCGACACTGTTTGAGCTCATTTTGAGCTCAAAACAGAAATCCCAAAATGAAATGAAGAGATTCGAAGCAGCCTCGAAATGAGGACAGTTGAAATGTTTCAAAAGTTTCAAAACATTTCAAGTTTTGAAGCAGACCAGCTGAGTTCCCCTCCCCAGCTCTACAATTAGGCTGGGGAGGGGAACTCAGCTGGGTTGGGCTGAGTTCCCTTCCCCAGCCCGATCGCAGTGCTTCCCCAGCCTGATGAAAATGTCGAAACAGCATCAAAACAGTGAAACCATTTCGACGAATCGGAATGGGACAGTGTTTTTGAATTGAAACAAAACTTGAAACACTGTTCCGTTGAAACGTCGAAACAGATGTCGAAGTGGAATGCTGCTGTTTTGCACAGCCCTAATACTGACCTCTGGCTGCTTTACTACTCCATCCAGGAAGAGCACAGACCATCTTGGGATGCTTCCTCTGCCTAACAAAGGGTAATTGTACACAAAAGCTTTCAAAGAAGAAATTTTCCAACTATTTCAGTTGGTCTAATAAAAGATATCGGATTTACCCAAAGAACCTTGTCTGCCCCCATCATAACATGGGCTTTTCAATGTGACACACATGTCATATTAGTACAATAATTAGCCTACAAAAGAAAATAATTATGACATGCTGCAAACTCCAAAACACAACAGGGATCATGACAATAAACAACATACAGGTCTTATTCTACGTAGTAACAAATATCCCGCGCACAGATAGAATACAAATGAGCTTTCCAATTTTATCTTGCAGAATCAGCCTCTAAAGAGAATAAGAAATGTTTGGGTGAAAGATTAAGCAATAGCAAACAAATCAGAAGTTTTGTTTCCTGAGATCCACAGATCTCAGGAATCAAAGGGAGTTCTGCTTGAGTAAAGATGGCAATTGAGCTCCTTATTATAGCTAATGTAGTTGCATGGCAATTAGGAAGAATCATGTCCTGTATTCTCAGACCTTGTGTGAAATTCAGGCTTGACTCTGACCTATAACTTGATATGAGCTTAATTTTAATGACCTAAATTTCACTGCTACTGAGAGCAGTCTAATCAAACCATAGGCACAGAATGTGAAATAATTTACAGCCTTTGTCTGGAAAGGTCAAGGTCTTGGGGAGGGGGGGAGGAGACTATTTTCACAAAGGTACATGCTTCTCACAGGGCAAAACTAATAAACATTATGAAAAATAGAGCATGTATTTGGTAAACAATGTATTTGGGGCACAAAAGTCAATCTGTACCAACTGACTGAAGTAACACCTATATCACTTTACTGACAGGATCTTCAGTTGTTTAAAAAGATCTCAGGCCTATTAAAGTAGACCCACATCTTCCTAGGAGAGGACCCTACCCAACAGGCCAGTCTAGGTTGTGTTCTGTTCCATCTCTCCTGGGGAAGGTGGGCCACTGGCAGCCAACAAAGCAAGGTCAGTGGGGAAAGGAGAGCAAACAAAGGGACTCAGTGAAGAAGGTACTCCCTTTGGAGGGAGGAATTGTGATCTGTGTTACCAGACAATTTATGCATTTTATGAGACAGAAATTGATTCAAAAACAGAAACAATCCTTGTTTTTTGATCTCATGAATGTTGCACGCTTGACTGCCTACTAGCCCAACTTCAACAGGAGGGGAAGGGGAGGACTCTCCTGAACCTAGCCCAAAGCCCTGGGGCAATAGTAGATGTGAGTTTGGGTCACCTCAGGCATATATATAAACCAGGACTCCTACATCCTAGATAACTGCTCTACTCACAAGGCTTTTGGGCAAAAGATAGGTGGCACCACCACCACCCCATGCCGTGGCTAAAGATGTAGCTGTAGCTATTTTGTAATAAGCAGAAATGCATGTTGTCAGAGCCAGACATGCTAAGGAATCAGAGCCTTGGGCTAACTTTAATTACCATCTAGGCCACGTACCAACACGCATCCACATGCAGTTTGTGGTGCCTCAAAGCTGTTTGAGGTATCATAAACCACACACAGTGCATGTGCACCCATTCATCGAGCCGTTTATTTCCAGCAGGGTGGGGGGTTTTTTGACACTGGGAGATCCATATATCAAAAATAGTTGCTGATAAAAAAAGTGGTGTGGCACATGCAGCGGCAGCATGTGCTGCCAGAAGGGGAGTCTGGCTGGCTAGAGCCATGCTGTGGATGATAGCCAGGCTCTGAGCAGCTGGCTCTGCATTGCAGCTGCCCTGGGGTGCACCTAAACCTATCCCATGTAGGTCATTTCGCAATGCGCTGAAGAGCACATTTAGGGGCGTGCCCAGGGACAAGTAGCAGCAACACAAATATATGCTACTGCTATTTGCCCCACAGGCAATCTGCACCCTTGCATGCGTGCATTCATTAGGATGTGCCCCTAGAGTGATCTGGATTACAGCAGTGCGATGGGAATCTACCTAGGCATCCTGAATCTAGGGTCGTATGTAGATGAAATGAGAGGCATGCGCACACGACACTTTGAAGTGGGCTAAATGCTTTTGCACTACTTTAATGGTATCGGTGTTTACACACCTCGGTGGCATATTGCACATTAATTCCAGCTGCTGTAGGAAATTCAGCAGTGTAATGTGCCTTAAATAACATAGCAAACTAAAACTCATAGATTCCTAGATGCTAGGGTCAGAAGGGACCTCAATAGATCATCGAGTCCGACCCCCTGCATAGGGAATATTGGGACTCCTTTAAGGAGTTTTAGTTTGCTGCCTCTACAGCCACAGAGCGAAGCACTGGGCTCCAGCAGCCCAGGAAAGCAGCTCCGCCCAAGAAAAGCGGCGACCTGCCTGAACTGCATGGGGACCTGCTGCTTGCCTTTGTGGCTGCAGTGCCACCCAAAACCGCCTGAGCTGGGTGCCTGTGGGCAGGTGCCGCTGGAGGGGGGCACAGATGCATCAGAGGGAAGCACCAGCCCCGCCCCACCTCCCGCATCCCAGGGACTGCTCTGCCCCGCTGGCAGCTCACCCTCCCCTCTGCACCAAAGAGGCAAGTAAGTCAGCAGGGTGTGTGCATGACCCGGGGATATAATCAGCCCTAAATTGAAGCGGTGTTTTTTAAAACCCACCGCTCCAATTTAGGGCCCCCATTTTGTCTACACATGCCCTAGATGCCTATATAGTTTTGCAGCTGCTGAAATGGGCTCCATCGTGGGCCTAAATTCAACCCAACCCGGTTACAGGCCTTCAATGTGTCTTTTTGAAATTAGCGCACAGGTGCAGGGCTGGGATGTTCCAGGTGCTAAGGTCTACATTTTACAGCACAGAGTTCACAACTTTGAGGCTATAGCAAATACACTTATAGTGTGGCCTGTCAGATTCCAATGAATCTGCAAATTCTACTAAATACCTCATCACAAGGACAAGAAAAATAGTATGAAGATACTTTCCCAAAATGTTACAGTAGAACTTTAAATACATTACTAACAATATTCACATTTTGATTAGCAATAGGACTTCCTTTTCTAGTATGATGGCTACTTTTGGTGGTATGACAGATGTAGATAATATAATTCAATATTAAAAAAAAGAACAGACAATGAACACTAAGATATAATGTTTTAATTCCACAAGATCAATGCATCAGGAGAAGTCATAGCAGATCAGTAAATGAAATAATTTAAATTGTTGAAGAATTTAGTGTTGAAAATCATCACGAAAGAAAGTTACTGAATAATACTGGTGAATGCGTGATCCCTCAGAAAATGGGACTGATTTCATATTATAGTCAGCAGAGTGGGGACTTGGGTTCCAGCTTCTATCTTACCCCAAAAGTATTTCAGGCTTCAAGCCTCCCTCTTTTTTTTCCTCACCACATGCTAGGTCATGGGTGACTGACATTTGATCTCACAGGATTCTTATTGCTATCTCCGTCCCTGCCCACACCTTTTAGCTTACCTCTCACACACCCAGTGTTTTAGTTAATAGAACAACTTTGTGTAGCAGGTAAATCATTGCTATCACAATTTACACATGGAGAAATAGAAGCAGTATGTAAACCCAGGGCTTCAGAGGGAATCTCAGTCAGTGTTAGGAGGTGATCTTGAAGCTGAAAGGGACTCAGATGGTGAAATCCAAGACCTGATGATGGTAAAATGATGGTTAACTTAAATCGGCTTAGGACATCACTCTTAAAACTTAAGAATGCACATAACACAGGGGTCAGCAGCCTTTTGAAGGCATGGGCTGGAGCTTACAACCTGGCTGTACACCAGAAGTCTCTGCCTCTTATACTCTGAAGGGCTGGCTGCCAGATTCCTATCCCCTCTGCAGCCAGGGTAAACTCAAATGCTGTGGAGCTGCAGACTCTGCAACAGAGGGGAACACTGCAGGGTGGAGAGGTGGTACAGTGCAGCACCATTAGACTGATTCCCTATCCTGGATTGGACTGCATGGGCTGGATCTGACCTCTTTGCAGGCTGGATCCAGCTTGCCGGCCATAGGCTGCTGACCTCTGCACATATCAAGGTTGTCATTCCCCAGACAAAGCTGGATTGGCTCTTAAAGCATACTTCCTAAGGATGTGTTCAGAGTACTTATAATTGCCCAACATTAAGTGTGGAAATGTCATGGCACCCCAAAATATATGGCTATGTGGAGAGACATGGAAGGAACCAGATGGCAGAAAGAGAATTTGTGTTGCTAGAGAAGAGAGAGTGCAGAGACCATAATATTCTGAATAGCTTTACATTGTGGTATATGTTGTGTACTGTTCATATACAGCCTCATTCCTGAAAAAAAAAAAAAAATGGAACTAGGATTTTCAAATTGGGTTCTGTCCTAATTGAATTTAGAAGGGGGAAAAATGGAACAATATGAGCTTGCAAATAAAACAAGTAATTGAGAAGGAAAAAAAGAAAAAAAATGGAAAGAGAAAAAAATAGGTCTCCTCTCCTCCAGTATAAACCATTTTCCAAATATTTTTGTAAATCTCTTGTTCCTTCATCTTCTCAAAATACATCTGATTTTTCTTCTTTAAAAAAAAATTAATCTCCTTACAGTTTTCTACTTTATTTTATTTTTGTTTTGGTTTTTGTTTTTCTTCCCTAGTCCTTTTGGCCTTCTGAACTGTATAACCTTCCTCTGTTCTTGCCTAGTCCTTTTATTTTGGATAGTGGAGGTCTCTATTTCTTGAGTTTCTGTTCCTGCACATACTTCTCTTTTCTCTGCTGTTTCCATTGCCTGGCCCTGTTTGTCCTTTACTTTCTCTTTCATCTCATTTCCTTTCTTCTGTCTGAAGCAATGTCCTCCTGTTCCATGCTATGATCTTCTATCACAACTATATTTTTGTTTACTTCCTTCCTGATTTTTCTCCATCATACTTACATTCTTTCTTGTATAACATCTAGCTCCTTCAGGTTCCTGAGCAAAACTTTGAAATAGTCAACATGAGTGGCCTGAAAATCTATTCCCCTTTTTATATTGAGTCTAACGCATACTGGTACTGGAGTGAGGGCCCAATTCTTCCCTCACAGGGTTTTTACAGTTCATGTCAAGCTAAATGTTTGAATCAGCTGCCCTGACAATAGGTGCTTATTTTTACAAGGTGGCTTACAGTTGTACAAAGCTGTGAGTCTGCACATTTTCCAAAGGAGGAAAATATTGTACAGTTTAAAAAGAGCTGAAGACAGGAAGAGCAAGACAATCTGTTCACCTTTGTGCATAATAAGTATTTGTCTCTCGCCAACTGAGCATGCTGAATCAGCAGCTTCAGAACTGCTGGCTTTTTATGGACTGAAGTTTGCAGAGACAGTTCTTAATTCTGGGAGAATGCAAGACTTACAGAAGCAGTGCAGTGTTTTCAAACACTAAATTGAACAATTTTATGTGACAATAAGGAGGTAAGGATTTCTGTTCCTTTAAGCTCCTAAGACTGCATGGTTCAATGTAACAGGGAGCCAGAGTCCTGTTACTTTATGGGAGGCTGACTGTAGAGCAGCAGACTGCACTGGGGCAGGCATCCAAGCAACCCAGAAGCAGATCTCCAGGTAGAGCAGAAGGACTAATTGCAGGCAGCTGAGTTCAGCCCAGTGGAAGGAGGCAGGCTAGCCATCAAGCCAACTAGGGAAAGGGGTGGGGGCCAGGAAGGCCAAGGCCCCAACAACGGTGTAGAGGCATGAGATGGCCTGGCATTGGCCTGGGGACAAAATGCCCCACTTAAGTGATGACCAGCAATATTTGTGAGGCATAGGTGTGGCTGGAGGGGATGTCAGAGACTATGAAATTAGCCCTTCAGGCAACGAATGCATCAGAGTACAGATGGCCCCACCTACTGCCTGAGGGCAGGAAGGGGATCAGTGGGATTTGGGAGGAACTCACTGACTGGCAGTGGACAAAGGCTCACTTTGGGACCCAGGGGCAGCCTCCCTTCTTCTGAACCAGCATCTACATCAAAGCATGACAGGTAAAGGAAGAGGCAGGGAACTTGGGAGTTGGAGCAAGGCAGGACTTGCGGGGTCATGAGAGGGCATCATGGCTGCCCCTGGGGCTCAATCATGCTACATTAATATTTTACAAGATTCCACTGAGAGCTACAACTTGTGCCTGAGAAGTATGTGGAAACTCATGCAGAAGTTGCTCCTGGAGGCATTTTATCTTGGGTGGGCACAGTGCCACCCAGAAGCCAGGTGAAGCCCTACAGCTGTTCACCTTTAACCAGGATGTATTGTATGTGATCTTTCCTTTGTGGAACGGTATGGGAGGGGAGTTGCACCAACTTTACTTATGAAGATAACAGCATCAAAGTTGTTGTGAAGTTAAGATCTGTTCTGTCCCCTGCTTCCCTGTTACTCAGTAGACCAGTCACCCAAAAAATAAATGAGATGGGTTTGCCAAGAAGAGATCATGTATGAATGTTGGCTGTTTTTCACCTTCTTAGCAATCTTTAATTACCTAGAATACATTACTATATAATCAATTTTGCAGAATTGGGGGTGGGGAGGGGACAAAGTTAGTTTGACTGGATTATAAAATTTCACAGATTCTCCTTTTTATTTTTCTTTACAAATAGGCATTATGTTTGCCCCTCTCCAGGCTTCTGGGACTTTCCCTGCCCTCCAAAGGTTCTTGTAGAAAATCACTAAACGATTTAGAGAATATTTTGTCTAGCTTATAGGACCACCGGCTGCAACTGTGTTCCTCCCTCATCCACCAATCATCCCCCCAACTGTGTTCCTCCCTCATCCCCCAATCATCCCCCCAACTGTGTTCCTCCCTCACCCCTGACTCCTACTGGTGGAGATGGTCAACATTTCCTTAGATGAGGGGAAATCCAAACTCAGTTTAGAGCAAGTCCAGCTAGCAGTTAGGGAGCCAATGTTTAACGCTCCAGAGCTTGCAATCCCCACCCAGTCTTAGCAAGATAACCAAGTCAGTATTATCATGGCATTGGCTCCTGTCATGAGCCAGAATCCTTGATCCTCTCAGGGTATGGTATGAAGTTACCACTCCTGCCCACAGACAATGGAAACACTGAGGCCACCTTTCTTCAGGCTGAAAAACCATTGTCTTTTGATCTGCTTGGTACTATTAAAGAAGCATACAAAAAACTAGAAGTCCTGGTTCCAAAGTGATACTTTTTATTAGACCAATTGGAAAATCACAAGAAAAGTGTCCTTTTCTGCAAGCTTTCGGGATCAAAGTCCCTTTGTCAGGCTCTGGGAAAAGTGTAGATGGTACAAGATGGTAAAAAGTCCCCATAGGTAGGAAATAAACTTCATTTTTGCATAGAGGGAGCTGGAGATGGAAGGCTGTCCTTCTGGGTCCATGAGAGTGGACCCAGATTTTAAACTGCATTGCAGAACAACAAGGACATTTTTTTACTTCCCTGCCTGCCATCTGGCATCTTCAGGAAAGGAATTCTACCTGATCAACACGTCAAAGACCTACTCAGCACAGCTCACACACTCTCATGGACTCAGAGGGACAGCCTTCCATCTCCAGCTCCCTCTGTACAAAAATGAAGTTTATTTTCTACCTATGGGGACTTTTTACCATCTTGTACCAGCTACTCTTTTCCCAGAGCCTGACGAAGGGACTTTGATTCTGAAAGCTTGCAGAAAAGGACAATTTTCTTGCGATTTTCCAGTTGGTCTAATAAAAGGTATCATTTTGGAACCAAGAGTTCTAGTGTTTTGTATGTCTTTTTGTCTCAGCCCAACACAGCTACCAAGTACACCCATTAAAGAAGCACACACTTGAAAACAATCTATCTTATTCTGGCAGCCTTCTTGTGTTTACAGTGCTAACTGGAGTAAAATGTTACAGTGTCTTGTTTTAGTTAGATAAATCAGCACACAGCAAGCAAGCAGGTTGCACAAATGCGTTTTCTCAGCCTGAGCAGAATGTATAAGGCTTGGCCATTTCTTTATGAGCTAGAGTGGGAGTAGAAGTTCTACTTCTATTCTCATATATACTGAGGTATATGCAAAGTGACTCTATTGAAGTCAATGGATGACATCTTGATTTTCCTAAGATTAATGAGGGTTGTATTATTGACTTCAACGGGGCCAGGATTTCAACTGAAAGAACAGGGCCCAGAGTTTCTAATTTTCATGTTCATGCAATCAAATAAAACCTTATTTCAAGAAGAAAATATTTCCTTACTGTTTTAATCGCATACATGCTTTCTCTAAATAGCCTGTTACAGTGATTTATAGAAGCTGATCAATTAAAGAGTCAAACAGATTTTGAAACAGCTATGAGGTATTCCATGCTAACCAAGCCCCATTTACTACCAAGTACTCTTCTGTGAATTAGAACTCCATTTCTTTATTAAAATAATTATATACTGACTGCATAATCCCTGGAAGGCAGATCTTAACTGTGTGATCCAAAGAAACAATCAATCAAAGCAAAATTAAACAAAACTAGCAGTATACACCTGCAGCATGGCATACCAGGATTTAGAGGACCTAAATCATAAACAGACAATATGCTCTATTTTTTGCATTTAAAACTCTTCACTGGTTAGTTTTGGCATTTTCCTCAAGTTTCATTACAACTGATTGGCTTTATTTCTACTACTGCCTTTCTCCATTAAAAACAAACTCGATATGCTTGAAAACTGAAGGGTAATTTTAGTGCAACATAGATGCAATATAGTTTATAAGATCCAGCGAGTAAAATATCAGAGGCATTCTTTCTTGGCTGGTCTGTCCAAACTCGTTGCTCTAATTTCCCAGCAAATGGATTTATCCAGACAGCTCCATTCACAGTAGTTTAAGTGCTTATGATGTTAAATAAAAGGAATTGACTTTAAAATCATTAGGATTGTTAAATATTGGCCTTTGTATGAACTAATAAGCTTTGTATCATCAAATTGGAAAACATCTGCTGTACAGTGGTATCTATGTCACTAGGAAACAAATGGAAACTTTATGGAATATAAAGCTATTAACTGAAAAACCAAACACTGTATCTTCACTTTTTTTATTCTCATCAACTGCTGTCACACTGTTTCACTGAATTATGAGAATCATTTATTTTTTGACTCTCAGTGGGAAATTTTTATGCTGCATGGCTACATATGAAAACAGCAAGTTATACTCTGGCAAATAAACACTTGCCTTTGGAAAGTTCCTGCTGTACAAACAAAATGTTTTCAAAGCTGCTTACTACAGACGAGGCATACTACATGTCCCACTCATTTGCAATGACTGTAAAGCAGGTTATAAAGCAAGCTTAGCCTTTTATGTTATGAATTCCTTTAGAGATACAGGCTGTCAAGGAAACATTTAAAACTCTGCATCATCTTTGCGGTATGCACTTTACCTTTTCTTAACAAGGATCTCAAAACAAAAAGGATTAGAGTAATAGAGAATCTCATTACAGACAGGCTTTTTTGACGTGATATATGATAATTTAATGGATATGAGACAGAGTGCTCTACAGCTGATATACATCTCCTAGGCAAACCCCAGGTCTTCTACAAAACTGATCAAGATCGTATGTTGACTTGCCAGGCAGTAGCTTGTTTTTCAAAGACAACAAAAAGCTGCTGTGTGAAAATTGCAACATTTTCCCTTCCCTACTTACAGTTCAGTAGAGTTCCTAGGAATGTCCCTAGGGACATGGATCACCTTGCTCTCCTGACAAATGAATATCTTGTCCAAGCAATGGCATAGGTGATGCTGACATCCAGCGCAGCCACCAAGGAAAGCCAGCCAACAAACAAAAATAAAAGACATGTTGATCTTTACATCTGTGCTCTCTTCTCCCTCCTTAAAAGCAAGGGCTCCACAGACTTCAACACTATGACTTGGAATGACTCCCTCAATTGAGTTTCCGCCTTAAAAGCTGAAGTGAATCATGTGATTCTGAGGGGGATGACTCTTTTGCAAGTTTTAGTTTATGGCCTATGCTTCACCAGAGTCTTAGGGAAGGTGCAAGAAGGAGCTGTATATTAGCAACAAGGACTTATTATGACAAATGTTATCTTGAGAGTGGTTTTGAAGAAACTGAGGAACCTTAATCAACTGGTCAGCGTGCTCGGAGTGTGTTGTATATATGCACTGAACAATATTCTCTCTCTTCTCCTTCTCCTGTTTTACATGTGTAATTTGAAATGAGGACAAGAAGGGAGTGAAGCCTTTTCACTTTTTGTCATTGCTCTTTGCAAACACTACAGAATTTATGTTTGCATGCTTTCCTTTCTACAGAGTGATGCTAGAGTCTTTGCGGGTGCTTCGCTATTATTGCAACAAAGGCACAAAAATTGCATGGTAGATTTTTACAGTATTGTTAGCTTAAAAAGGATATAGCTCTGAAACCCAAGGCCAAATGATATACTTTTATTTTAACATTCAAAGCTTTCCCACTGTGAGAGCATACACTGAAATCATTTTTGACTTGTCTCCTATCTTTTTTTTACGTCTTTAGAGAGAACCTGATGGGAGAGCTTACATGGTCCTTGAAAAACAACAATCCACATTTGTCTTCACTCCCCTGTTCCTCTGAAAATAGGCACATGGGGAAGGATACAGGAATGGCTGCTGGAAACAGCAAGAGAAAGAAATTTCAGGAAAGCAAAACTCTAAGAGAAGGGTCATAGGACTGTAGGAGAACTTGTCTGTTTACTTTTAGATTATGGTGAATGTTTTTCTCACTTGTTATAAATATTAATCCTTGAGGAAAAGATCTTGTTAACAGTTTAATTTCACTGATCTGTTCTACCCACCAATGCCAGCATATGTCTGCAAGGCACCTGAAAAAGAAATGTACCATATTTACCTAAATTCAGGATGATCCTGACTTTAAGACCCATAGTTAGATTCTAGACATGGAAAATTTATATAAATTTGTTAATATTTTCTATGTTTGGGACATAATTATTAAAGGTTGCCTTAAGGTTGTCCCCACCACCACTGCAGCAAGGGAAGCCATGGTAGGGGAGCAGATGGTGGGGCAGGTATTGGGGAAAGGGCAGGCAGCTTTCCCTTTGCCACCTATTCCCCCCCCCCCCACACACTTATCCCCCTTTGTACCTGCCCCCCACAGCCTTCAACCCCTGCTCGAATCCCTGGTCTCCCCTCCACCCCACTTTTCCTTGTCTTGTCCCCACAATGCTTCTGCTCTGCATCCCACCCCCTGCAGCCTCAGGCCCCTGGTACTAGTTTTCCCCCTCTTCCCCCCTCCCCCAAAGCATCTGCCTCCTGCTGCCCTGCTCCTTCCTTTCCCTCTCATCCCCTCCCCTCCAGCCCCTTACCCGTGCTCTCTTGCCCCAGAACCACTGCTGGGGGATGGGAAAACTCCAAGTCGAGCATGCCTGGGGACCGGCACACAGTTTCATAGTAGCTAGGGTCAGGAAGGACCTAAACAGATCATCTAGCCTGACCCCCTGCTATAGGCAGGAATGAATGCTGGGTTCACAAGACCCCAGACAGGTGTTCGTCCTGTTCGTCCTGTTCGTGTTCAACTTATTTTTGAATTTGCCCAAGGTAGGGGTGAGGACCACTTCCCTAGGAAGTTGGTTCCAGATTCTGGCCACCCTAACAGTAAAATATTGCCTCCTGATCTCTAACCTAAACCTGTTCTCCATCAGCTTATGGCCATTGTTTCTCATCACCCCAGGTGGTGCTGGGGAGAATAGGGCTCTTCCTATTTGCTGATGATCTCTCCTGATGAGTTTGTAGGCAGCCACCAGGTTCCCCCTCACCCTCCTCGTGCTGAGGCTGAACAGGTTCAGGTCCCTCAGTCTCTCCTCATAGGGCCTGTCCTGCTGCCCTCTCACCAAGCGGGTGGCCCTCCTCTGGACACTCTCCAGGCTGGCCACATCATTTTTAAAGTGCGGTGCCCAGTACTGGACACAGTACTTCAATTGAGGCCTGGCCAATGTCGCATAGAGGGGGAGTATCACCTCTCTGGACCGGCTTGTGATGCATGACGAGGTATGGCTGGCCTTGCTGGCTGTGGTCTGGCATTGGCGGCTCATGTTCATCTTGGAGTCAATAATGATCCCTTTCTGCCTCTGTGCTTTCAAGAAGGGAACTCCCCAGCCTGTATGTATGCTGTGGATTCCTTCTCCCAGGGTGCAGCACTCTGCATTTGTCTACATTGAACCCCATCCTATTCTCATCTGCCCACTTTTGTAGTCTGTCTAAATCTAGCTGCAGCCTCTCTCTCCCTTCAAGTGTGCCCATCTCGTCCCCCAGGAAAGCTCCCATGTGGAGGACACTATGATAACTGTTTTTGAAAATGCTAATGGAATGGTTCTCCCACAATGTCTCAGGAAATTGTGGGTGTCAGCTGGGGGCCTCAGCTGCCAGTACACCAATGCCTGGAGCATGGGGAACAAGCAGGAGGAGTTAGCCTTCCTGCTCTCTAGTGGGCAATGTGACCTGGTAGGGATCACAGAGACATGGTGGGACTCCTTGCATGATTGGAGCATAGCCATTGAGAGCTACACACTGCACAGGAGGGAGCAAGCAGGGAGAAAAGGTGGAGGAGTAGCTCTCTATGTGAGGGAGCAGTAAACCTCTCTGGAGGCTGACATTGGCTCTAAAGATAAGCAGCTTGAAACCCTCTGAGTCAAACTTCAAAGGGGTGGGGTGGGGGGGCAAGGTGAGAGAGACCTAACTGTGGGCGTTTACTACAGGCCACTGAACCAGGGGGAAGAGCTTGACCTGGAGCTCTCTCAAGAACTGACAGATGCCGCGCATGCATGGGACTTGGTTGTCATGGGTGACTTCAATTACCTGGACATAGATTAGGAGGAACACTCGGCTAGGTTAGATTGGTCATGAAACTTCTTAACTGTAATTGAGGTGCTCTTTCTGACCCAGGAAGTACAAGGGCCAACCAGAGATACCACTCTCCTAGACTTGGTCTTGGCCAAAGGAGATGATCTGGTGTGTGGCTTGAATATTGAGGGTAGCCTGGGTGACCGTGACCCTGAGCTCGTCAGGTTCACTGTCTGCTGCAAGCTTGACAAATCAACTAGCAGGATTGAAGTCCTGGACTTCAAAAATGCTGACTTCAACATGCTCAGGGCATTAGTAGGGGAGGTGATGTGGGACAAGGGATGGAAGGCAAATGGGGTGCACAAAGAGTGGTCATTCCTCAAGGACACAATCCTCGAAGCACAAAAGAAAACCATTCCCATGAAGAGGAAAGGTAGCAGAAGGGCTCAATAGGGACATTGTGGTCCTTTTGAAAACACACAGTGGAAGCTAGAGGCAGTCCTCAAGGACAACTATACAACAGTGGTATGCACTTGTAGGGAAATGATTAGGAAAGCTAAGGCAGTGACTGAGTTTAAGTTAGCCAAGGGAGTCAAGGACAATAAGAAGTCCTTCTTTAGGTATATAGGGAGCAGAAGGAAAACAATTGGAAGCATGGGGCTTCTATTTAACACCTTTGGACAGCTGGTAATGGACAGTCAGGAAAAAACTGAACTCCTGAATGCCCACTTTGCTTCAGTATTTCAATGGATCAAGGGGAAAGACAAGCAAGATATGGATCACAGAGGGCATGGTGGGAATGATAGCCTTCCCACTATGGATGCTGCTCCAGTGCAAAACCAACTAGAAAAGCTAGACATTTATAAGTCAGCAGGACCAGATGGACTTTACCCAAGAGTGCTGATGGAGCTGGCTGAGGTCTTTTCAGAACCCCTGGCAAAACTCTTTCAGAAATCATGGCGTACAGCGGAGATCCCTGAGGATTGGAAGAGGGCCAACATTGTGCCTATCTTCAAGAAGGGGAAGAGGGAGGACCTGGGCAACAATAGGCCAATCAGCTTAACCTCCATCCCAGGGGAAATCCTGGAAAAACTCATTAAAGGATCTATGTGTGATACACTTGTTGAGGGCAAGATTCTGAATGACAGCCAGCATGGCTTCATCAGAGGTAAGTCTTGTCTTACCACTGTCATCTTCTTCTATAAACAGGTCTCCTGCCACCTGGACACAGGAGAGAAGGTCAACATTATATACCTAGACTTCCAAAAGGATTTTTTTCTAGTATCCCACAATATTCTTGTGGAAAAATTGGAAGATTGTGGGCTTAACTGCTCAACAGTTCAGTGGATGGAAAACTGGCTGCATGGTAGGACCCAGAGAGTTTTCATGAACAGATCTGTGTCATCCAGGCGAGAAGCAGCCAGTGGTATCCTCAGGGGTCTGTGCTTTTCAACATCTTTATCAATGATTTGGATGTGGCAGTGAAAAACTTGCTGGGCAAGTTTGTGGATGACACCAATTTATGGGAGAGTGTAGCCATGCCAGAAGATAGATTGCAGATGCAGGTGGACCTGGACAGGCTGGAGAGCTGGGTGGATCAGAACCAAATGAAGTTCAACACTCAGAAATTTAAGGTGCTCCACCTGGGGGCAAACAATTCCCACCATACGTACAGGCTTGGTGGTGACAATTTGACTTGCATCATGGCCGAAAGGGACCTTGGGGCAGTGACTGACCATCACATGAACCTGAGCCGGCAGTGCAAGACAAGTCATACGAGGAGAGGCTGAGGGACCTGGGCCTCTTCAGCCTACAGAAGAGAAGGCTGAGAGGGGGCTTGGAAGCAACTTACCACTACGTCAGGGGAGTACATCAAGAACTCGGTGAACAGCTGTTCACCAGGGCACCCCTGGGGAAGACCAGGAGTGATGGATACAAACTCCTGGAAGGCCACTTCAGGCTCAATTCCAGGAAAAACTCTTTGATGTGTTGATCAGGTAGAATTCCTTCCCTGGAGGTGTCAGATGGCAGGCAGGGAGGCAAAAAAAAACTTCCTTGTTGTTCTGCAATAAAATTTAAAATCCAAAATCAGCTAAAATTCAGCATCTTCCATGTTTCAGGGGTGTTCTTGGTAGCCGTGTTGGTCTGAGACAAAAAGACATACAAAAAACTAGAACTCTTGATTCCAAAAAGAGCTACTCAACACAACTCACAAAGACATTCATGGACCCAGAGGGACAGACTTCCATCTTCAGTTCCCTTTGTGCAAAAATGAAGTTTATTACCTACCTATGGGGACTTTTTACCATCTTGTACCATCTACACTTTTCCCAGAGCCTGACGAAGGGACTTTGATCCTGAAAGCTTGTAGAAAAGGACAATTTTCTTGCCGTTTTCCAGTTGGTCTAATAAAAGGTATCGTTTTGGAACCAAGACTTCTAGTTTTTTGTATGTCTTTTTGTCTCAGACCAACACGGCTACCAAGTACACCCCTAAAATATATATTATGTACTTTGAGAAATAATGTAAGAAAGATGAGATATAATTCTGAATTTTAGGAAATTTACCATTTCCTAATTGTTAAATATTTATAACCTTAACTTTCTTTAATGTAGGTCTTCTATATGGAATTTCTCAAGTATTTTTAAAGATTTTTTTATTGACATATCATTATATGCAACTATGTCCTAGGTAGTAGCAAAATGCCCTGTCTTTCACAATATGGACCTGCTCTGATTTTCACTGGGGACAGTGGCAGCTTAAGTGATGTTTGTATCAGAGGAGTTTCACTTCAGCTATAGGTGCATTTACATATTACATAGAGGAAAATTACTTTATCATGGCCCTGATTTTTCCCATATACTCATCATTTGAACTCTTCATTGTCCCTATAAACTAATCAAAATATATTCACAAACATCTATATTTCAAAATTATATCCCATTTAACTTTCATATGCACACATATGAAAATCAACCATAATGGCATTTTCAATAAAAAACTTCTGCTAAATGTATATAATCTTACTTGACCAGTGTAAATGGAGTTCTGGCAGATCATTAATTTTATTATATAATAAAACCAGTGCACATGCAATAAATATGTTTTTTAAAGCCTAATAAATTGTCCAGTTGAAATCCAATTTCCAGCAGGCCACTGATCAGCAGTCAACTGATTACATCTCTGCCACTTTTCAAATGCCCAATGCCCACCAACAAATTTCCAATAGAGCTCTTCTAAGACAGCTGAAATTATTAGAATGGCAAAACTTTTTTTCCTGCTGTTTTAAATTGCTAAATTGTTTTTGCTTGAACTTGGGACCTGGAGAAGGGGTCTAAGAAAACAACTACTGACTCACACTCCTGGGCTAAATTGTCCAAAGTGGCATGCTTCACACCAAAAAATAAAAGTATGAAAACTAAGGTCCTGTAAAAGTTCCTTTAGGAAAGCAATGCTTACGGAACCTTAGCTATGGACATGCCTATATATTGTATCTTAAATTTCTCTGTCCATTGCTATCATTACTGTTCTATCAAAGATTAGCCCAAATATATAACTAGGATTTGGACAGTACTGTTTTGAAATAAAATTCACCATTCACCTTTCTTAAGGCTTACACATTTCATTGTGACGAGGAAAATTTACACTGGTTTAGCAAAATGGCATAAAGCATCTGTGACTTCCTTGCTTTTAGTGAATCTATTTTTGAACTCATAAAGATAATATTTTGGTAGGAAATGGGTAGAATTTCATGAAAGATGAGCTTATTTTAGAACAAATGAAGCATTCAAATATTTATTTTTCCATATGTTTAGTATTCGCAGATCCTATTTTGCAAAATTCATGAGCAAGAGACATGTAAGGGCATGAAATATTAGGTATACATTTCTTATTGTTTTCTATAGCCTTAATCTTGCAACTCCACTCATGTGAGTACAGTTTTCAGCTTATACATGCTCATGGGAATTAAAATGGACCATATTCTACGGTCCCTTTCTCAAAACTAGTTCAAACAAACTCTCATTGATTTCAATGGAAAATTTCTTATTAGTTCATTGGAAGTTGATTTGAATAAATACTTTAAGATTTAGCCAAATGTCAATAGGATCATTTAGATGAGTAGAGTTTTTTGAAGCCATGCCTCTTTTTTCTGTAGCTATCTATTGAAAGTGGGATTGAAAGCACCAAAATAACAAAGGATTACATAAGGCAGAACAACTTCCTGTCAAAAAATTTAAGATATTCTTCTGTATACTGAAATCTATTGCTATAAATGATAACTATATATTTACTAGATATCTGTCACCTGAAACATGTTAAAATGTGATAATATTTTGTGAACATTATGTTTAAATACAACCCATAAATTGACACAGCAATACAGCTCTCAATTTGACAGTTTTGGGGTTCCAGGTACCCAGCTTCATTTATTGTTTATGAGGACAGCAAAAATTCTTTCATGTATGGAGTTGCAGGGACACAAAGGGCAAGGGTCAGGCCACTTGACACTCTTGCTGCCTGCCTTACCACTCCTGCCCTGCTACCATTGCTTGCCTGGCTGCAGCAATGTTAGGGAATGAGTATAAGATGAACTTCCAAAAATTAGATTCTAGATATGCAAAGTTATAATAAATGTATACATCTTCCATGTCTAGAATCTAATTATTTGGGGGGTTTGCCTAAATTCAGAGTTGTCTTGGATTTGGGTAAATAGGGCACTTCAAAATCATGAGTCAAGCTCCAGATAACTATGACACATTAGTAAAAAGTTAGGGGATTCTGCTTTAGGGGAATTTAGACCAAGCAGGATCTATCTTTCTAATCTTTTCTTTGCAACCATGAGAGTTGGAAACTTATTTTTTAAAAATGAAAACAGATTCTCATGAAATAGCAGGATTATAGGACTTGGAGAAACAAGTACCAAATATAATGATACAATAAAATCATAAGAGTAGGCAGCAATGGCTTAACCTTACACAATTACATGAGTATGGAGATTTTAAAGCTTAGGAGTCAATATAAAATGTTTATCCTTTTACTGAGGAGTAAATTCTGCACTTATTCTGGCTGCTGTGTAATGGCAATATTTCCACTGCCTTCAGTGGAATTAATTTAGCAAGAGGCTAAAGCTGTTTATATGATTTATAAATATCTTCCTAGCTAGGACTTTAGCTGCCCCTCACTCTGCAGGGAATTGTTGCTTTCAGTGATAATTTCTAATTTAAAATGACCCCTTAATTGACTTGCTGTTAAAATGTTTTGTATTTTCTAATATCAACCCTCAAAATCAATTTCTAAATCATTTTGAACTTTTTAAAGGAGAAACAACAAATAGTTATCTGACATATCCACTCTCATGGTTAAACCCCATAAAAATAGAGGAAGAGTCTCCAGTTTTCCAAAATCATTATACTGGGAGGCAGGGCTTGCAGCTATTCCTGGAACAGGCAGTTGAACTTACTTACAATCTTTAGAAACCCACAAGATCTATCATAATTTCAGGGGATGGGCAAGAGTCCAAGTTATCCATACAGGTCCTCTGTACTGTAGTGCCAATGAAGCTCCAGATGATTCCTTACCTATGCTTCAGTAGTTTCTCTCTCAAAGGAGGAATTGTGTATGCTGCTTGTTTATTGGGCCTGCTTCCATTCACTTGCATAGGTCACAGATGAGAAGGAGCAGGAAACAGTACCATGGAAATGGCTGACCCTCAATGGATAAGATGAGAATACGGTATAACCTAGGCTTTGGCCCCTCTGTAAAAAGTGAAGTGAAACCTTTCCTAGTTAATATAGTCATTAAAACGTCTCTGAATGTATGTTTTCACAAGTGTTTTATTATGTTTTTAGAAAGTTTCCTTATCATTACATCTTCTGAGAAACTAGATCCCCATTAATTTATTTGGTGGTCAAATGGTTTAGTCAGGGCTGTTTATACATTGAGCAGGAGTTGAATTAGATGACCTCCCAGTGTCCTTTTCAGCCCTACTTTTTTATCATCTTCCTGGCTGGTATAGACTGATGTATGCCATTATGTACCCAGTTGGAATCTGGTCCCCAGTGGATTAGCTGTCTTTCCTAGTTAGCAAACAGAAATTACCTCAAACTGATGCAATTTAGCAATGAACAAGTCACTGAAGCAAGCAAAACAGCTGAATTAAACAATGATGTTGTGGATTATGTAGTTCAGTGTCTTCTGTGGTAGATGGTAACTGAAGAGACTTCAGGGTCACTTGATCACTGATTATTAATTTTGAGGCATAAATAAATGCATTGGCCTAACTGCTTCCATCTGCTATTGAGGGAATAGTTAGGACTGCCTTGAGAGCTTGGCCAAGTCCCACTTTCCATGTTTGAATAGTTGTCTACTCCAAACAACATTATCTTTTCCACCTAATGTCTACAGATCCAGGATTGGTGGAGTGCCACCTGCCCAGCATATTATCTATCCCACCTACTCCTTCCATCAACCCACTCCATAAAAAATGCTATGAATCCACTCAGCAGGTCTGTATCCCCTTGAGGCTTCTTCCACACTACTCCCACACAAAAAGAGGGACTCGGCCTTCTCTGCAACACTAACTCACCCTCTTCAGATGCTGTGGAGGCTTATTCAAATGGTTTAAAACCTAAGGGACCTCTTAGGCCTATAGTCGAGAGCAGGCAGGCCTTCAAGGGTACAAAAAGTTTGATAAGTTTATATAACTATTTATTATTTGTATCGTGACAGCACCTATGGCCCCAGACCCACTGTGCTTACAAGCTCTACAAGCCCATAAAAAAGTTGTTGCCTGCCCTGAACATATGACAAGGAGAGAACAAGTAAAAAAACAACAGATACAACAGACAGACATGGAAGCTATCTGTATTTTTTGCACGTAATTTATCCTTTTAATGACTGAACAGTTGTCAATGTCCAACTTGGGCCTTGACACAGTGAGCCACTGAAGCATGTAAAATAATCCCACTAAGCCAATCAAACTCCTCACATGTTGAAGTAAAGCCAGTACTAGACTGAGGTATGACTCTATTTATTAGACATAATCCCTTTAAAGCGAGCATCCTAGCTTGAATTTTTTCATGCATGAAAGTTATAATACCTGTTTAAAAAATATTTTTTCAAGTCAAGTTAGTCCCAAGGCTGCTGCAACTGTTGGGCACTTTAGACGCTGTAAGAACCCTGCAGTTAGCTGAGTTGCTTTGCATCATCGGTGATTCTTTGGGCAGAGAGACCTGGTGGTGCACATCTCTTCTCCAAGTGTGGATGGCTGTTGGCTCACAGGGAACTCATCTGCCCTTTGACAGGCATTCTTTTTTTTCTTGCTGGATGCCCACACACCCTCCTCACCCAGGCTAGCCCAGGTGGGGGTGCCAGTTTAGTTGCCAATAACCTGACCATGGAACAGACTGTACTGGTTTACATAGTACCAGATAGCAGGCCAAGAGAGGCATGGGCTGTCAGGGAAATATATTTCAAATGCCAGATATTTGTTGCATCTACAATACTGAGGAAAACAAAGCAAAACAAAGCAAAGCAAAGCAAAACAAAAGAAAACAATTATTACATTGTTTTAATGAGAGTGCTAGTTGGTTTTATCAGCCATTGACTTGCATGCAGCCTTTAGGCAACTATAGATAAGTAGCAAATTGCCCGTCAAAAATGACGGGGATGGGGAGGGCAGGGATGGAGCCCCCTGCCACCATCCCTCCGCCGCTCCAGGTCCAGCCCCACTCCACCCCACCCCACCCCCGCTGATCTGGGCCTGGCCCTACGTCCCCTCCCCCGTCGCTCCAGGTCCGCCCCACTCTACCTGCCGGCCTCACCACTCTGGGTCTGGCCCCACTCTACCTGAACCCCTGCCACTCTGCATCTACTTGCCCCCCTGCCACCCTGCATCTGCCTCCCTCCCTCCCTCCCTGCTGGCTCCCTCTCCCAGCTGGCTGTTCTGGGGGGGTGTTGGAGTCAGGCAGTAGATCTATAGATAGATAGATATAGACCTCCCTATCGTTGTTTAGGTATTCACTACAAACTTCTCTTATGTACCCACATGTTAAGTAGCATACCTGGAGGTGGATATGCCTATATGAACACAAAGAAAGTAGAGTTGGGGGTTACATTTAACTTGGCAGTTCAATGCCAAACTCTGTCCCCCTACTTTTCTTTCTCTTTCTGAAAGTTTGATTATTGGTCAGCATAAATGGCTCTCCCTAACTGCTGGAAGCAGAATTATCATCCAGGAGAAGCTCACAATCCTTTTGGTTGCTGGGTTTTTGGTTGTAGCCGTGTAATCTAAGAATATAGGCAGGCAAGGTTCTTTGAGTGGATGTGATATCTTTTATTAGACCAACTGAGTAGAGGGAAAAAAACTCTTGGCAGGTTTTCGGGCACAGTCACCCTTCTTCAGGCATAGGGAATCTCTGTTGTTCTGAGACTCCAAGAAATGAGAGAAGCTAAAAGTGTGGCAGGATGTCAGTGAAAATGTAAGTAGGTAGAAATTAGAAAGACAAAAGGTAAAGTAAAGAGGTAAAGCTGAGTGGGGAGGGGGAAGGGAAAGAGAGCAGGGGAAAAGAGAAAAAAAAGGCTGAAGGGAGGCATTACAGTGATAGAATACAAGGTAGAAAAGAGGCTGTCAGTGTGACATGATGCTATGTCACAGTACCAACACGCTATTGCAACATAATGTCAGCTGTCACAAACCATGATGCTGCAGCTACGTCGCTATAGCAATGCACTCCCTCATTATAGCATGTTGCTACAGTGACATAGCAGCCAAAAATAACTGTGCACCATTGGCACAGGCAGTACAGGCTGTTACTGTGCCGTCATTTAGTACTTCCTTCTGGAAGTACTAAATGACGGCACAGTAACAACGGTGCTATAGGGACACCCAGGCATTATCCAACCATGGCTCTTGGTACCCTCCCAAGGGTTTTCCCACAAGTGTAGGTGATATAGAAAGAAGAAAGTGTCGTATCTATATAAAGCCACAGATAAAAGGGGAAATTTTCAGGCACCTTGGAAACTAATTGCCATTGATAGTCCATGGGAACTAAATACTTCACTGCCATTTAATACCTTTGAAAATCTCCCCTACAATATTTAGAATGCAGAGAAAGACTCTAGTCAAATTTCTTAAAACACTGTCAGCTCCTGTAGAGTGGGCTTGCAATATTTTATTCAGCTATTAAACTGTAGCAGAAACCATCTTTTAATGTACATATTAAATATCCATTTTTATAATAATGATAAGAATGGACCTGTAAAAATTCCCTTACAATTTCACAAAGCTGTTTATGCTCCTGAAGTTCACAAACTTAATATTCAGGAAGCTTTTCAGTTTAGCATTAGCTTTAAAGTTCTTATTTATTGAAATTCAAGAGGTCTTTAAATACACTAAAGAGCAATTTAACATTATATCAAATAAAATAAGAAAACATTAGTCTAATTATACCTCCACAGCACCTAGTATAAGTGACTCCTTCTATTACGGAAAGATACAAGCCTGAAAAAGGATAAATGCTGCATATCAAGGACTAAAGTACATTGGGCACAGCTATAAAGATGAAAACTTCCTAGTACCTCTATTACAGGGGTGGGCAAAATACGGCCCGTGGGCTGGGTCCGGCCCATGAAGCCATTCTATCTGGCCCACGGGGCACCTAAAAAATTTAGAAAATTAATATTTCTCTGCCTTTGGTTCCTGTCAAAAATGACAGGAACCAAGGGCACTAGGACCCAGGGGAAGCCAGGTGGGCTCCCACAACAGCAGGGTCCACCAGGTCTGGCCCCCCCAGCTGGAAGCCCCAGCCAGGCTTCTGGCCTGGGACCATGTGGTTGCCCCAGCAGCACCAGAACCTCAGGTAAGGTTGGGGGGGAAGGGCAGGGGAGGACCCCAGGCAGGGAAGGAGCCTGGGGAGAAGTGTCCCAGGGAAAAGCTGAGCACATGCTGGGGGAAATCAGCCCCTCACCCTCCCTGTGGCCGGCACCCCACGCTGCAGCCACTCGTAGCCTACATTGGACTGCCTGTGCTTGCTCCGGACAGCCCCATGTGGGCTGTGAGCGGCTGCAGTAGGGGGCACCAGCCACAGGGCGGGGAAGGGGCTGCTTCCCACCCCTCCACGCTCAGCTTTTTCCCGGGCTCCTTCCCGCCATGGAGGAAAGTGGCCCCTACCCTGCCCCATGGCTGGCGTTTCCTGCTGCAGCCACTCACAGCCCATGCGGGGCTGTCCGGAGCAGGCACAGGCAGCCCCAGGTGGGCTGTAAGTGGTTGCAGGAGGCAGCACTGGCCACGGGGTGGGCGAGGGGCCACTTCCCACCCCCCGCGCTTAGCACCACCCTGTAACCTGGCCCCACTGCCAGCCTAGTCCTGCACCAGCTCTGGGCTTGTCCGTCGGGGCTGCGTATGGCGACAGCAGCTGCGGCCCTCCCACTTGCCACACCAGGCAGTGTTTGCCACTGTCACCTGTGGGCTGCCCAGCATGCGAGCTCTGGGCAGGCAGCAGCAGCCAACACTGCCTGGTGCGGCAAGCAGGGGGGCTGCAGCTGCTGCTGCTGATAGGCAAGCCCAGAGCTGGCTTGGAGCTCTGGCTGGCAGTGGGGCTGGGTTACAAACTGGTGCTGAGCATGGGGAAAAGTGGCCCCTTGCTCGCCCCATGGCCAGCGCCCTGCACTGTAGCTGCTTGCAGCATGCATGGGGCTGCCTGTGCCTGCTCCAGACAGCCACACGTGGGCTGCAACCATCTGCAGCAGGGAGTGCTGGCCATGAGGCGGGTGAGGGGTCACTTTTCCCCATGCTAAGCACCAGGTTCTTCCCTGCCGGCAAGCAGGGGTTCGGGGCTGTGTGCTGCCCCCCAGCCTGTACCGCAGGGCTGGAGGGCACTGGGTGTGAGTGGGCACGGGAGCCAGCAGGAACACGGGGCCCACACCAGTGTCCCAGGGCCAGTGCTGGTGGGACCCAGAGCAGGGTGGCAGGAGCTCAGGGTCCCAGCCAGCAGGGGCTCTATGGAGCCAGGCCAGCTCCCTGCTGGTGCAGGCCAGCCCAGCTCCACAGACCCCTGCCAGCCTGTGCTCCACTTTGGGCCCTACCAGTGCTGGCCTTGGGACATTGGTCCCAAGATGGTGACCAGGGGGTGGGGCACCTGTCAAGGGGAGGGGCTACCTATGCGGCCCTTGACAGCCTGCCAAAACTGGGTAAGCGGCCCTCTGCCTAAAATAATTACCCCCCACCCCCCGCTCTACTACTACGTATGTGGCTGTAGATAGTACTAACAACCCATCACTTGGCCAGAGCAATCAGATGAATTCAGTTCCTTTCAAATTGGATGGACGTGAGGCATTAAAATATATCAAGACACATGAAGTGGAGATATTTTAACAGCATGCCATATGTCACTTAACTTTACTTCTTATGTCTTTATTTTCAAGACACCCTGCAATGCATAAAAATATATCTCCTCTTTTCTTGACCTCATACTACTTAAGAGAAACTAGCTCTGCATGAGGAAAAGAAGAGCTCAGCACTCACTGATACATGAAAGACACCAAATATTCTTCTGGGAAATGCATTTTATTCTGGCACCCAATGAAATAAATAGAAAAGTAAAAATGACAAATTACCATTTGATAAGCTCTCCAAAGATGATGTAAGTGACTGACAAATCCCTGTAGGAGATTGAAGAAAAGAGAAAAAATCAAAGCATTGTATAGTTACTGCAGGTTATTTATATTGATAGAGGATGGTTTAAAAAATGGCTCAATTACTTTGCATGTATTACAAAGGTTTGTATACATTTTACCTTCACAATAGGTAAGCTTAATAAATTCCCTAAATGATAACTAGGGCTCTAAAATCTATTGGCTGTTCTGTAGCATTATGGAATAAAAAAATTGTATGTCAACTACTTGTTTTAAAGCAGGGATTGTCAATCGGGGGGTATGCATACCCCTGGGGGTACTTTGAAAGGTCCCAGCGGGTTTGTGCGGGCAGGGACAGAGTGTAGCTGCCTCACAGGAGCAGGGCCGGGCTGGGGAGGAGCAAGGGCAGTGGCACCCCTCTGTGGGCTGAACAGGTGCCACCCGGCCAGCCGGATGCAGGGGAAGAAGCTTGCATACAGCAGCTGCTGCAGCCACCACCACGCCGCTCCACAACCAGCTGCTGCTACCCTCCTCCCACGCTCCCTGACCAGCCGCCGGGGGTACACTGCTCATAAAAGGTTGAAAACCCCTGTCTTAAGGCATCTGCAGGAAAGAACCTCACCCTTTTTGTTTGTTTTTCTTTTTTTAAATGTAAACAGTGATCAATGAAGCAATATAGAGAATCTAAATAGGAGTATTTCTAAGGCATCATCTCCCCAAGATTTGGATATCTCTGCTGTTCTTGAACAGATCTTTGCTCCATGATTCTTATCACTGAAGTCAACAGGATTATTTATGGACTAAGATGCTAATGAACAAGAGTAGGGGTATCAGAATCTGTGCCTTGGCATCAAAGGTATAATTACCACAGTTTGCGTCGTGGGCAATGGTAATAAGGGATGCCATTTTTGTGTCCCCTCTAAGTGGATTCTCAGTCACTCACCCCTTGTTATGCACTGCTTAACATAACACAACACATGTACTTCACCTTGCCTTCAGTGCGCACTTGCTTAGAGTTTAGCATGTATAACACTTTACAAAATGAGTTATAAAATATGAACAGCTGAATAAACTATCTGAATGAAAGAGGTGAGGGAGGACTTATTGCATGTAAACTGGATCTGCTGTAACCATTTCATGTGTCTAATCTACCCACAATAAGTGGAAGCTGAACGCTTGTGATTTACCAGTTATTTCATTCTGGGTAAACTTCCCTGTATCACTCCCACATACGATGCAGTAGAGTAGACACACAAAACAGTTACCTCAGAACAACTGATGTGTAGTAAGCTCCCTCCCTCCCTGCCTGGCTTTTAACACAGTATAATATTCTCACCTTCATATACCCATAGTGAAAGAGAAGAGTGAATTTTAAATTCATTTTTGCTATAACCAATTGTGAAGATGTGATTTTTCTGAGCCCTTCACAATTTCAAATTTCCCCTCTAACTGAAGTGAGATTCTGCCATTTCTCCTATGGCAAAGTGTATAGTGCTGGAAAGGGCTAAAGAGAGCTCTCCAGATAATGAAGCTTTGCTCTTATATACTTCTGTGGCTCTCCTAATTCCTTCAATAGATATGTGTAGCCCATAACAAAATTCAGCTGTACTACTCTTCTTGGAACGCAGGGGCTTTTATCTTTACACAGTATGTCTGCTGGGGAGCTGATTTAGAAGAGAAGACAATGTTCTTCTGTGAAGGAGGCAAACATAATGCCCACATTCACACAAGCATGGAGTTTTAGTTTCCCAGGGACAACTAGCAGCAGCACACCTTGTGACATTGCTAGTTGTCCCAAGGGAATGCCACTGCCACACTCCCCATGGCATGCAGCAGGTTACCCCAGGTGGGATAGAAGTGGCTGGGGGCCTCCTGGGGCGGAAACAGCAGCAATCCTGCCACTTGGAGCCTGGCTGGCAGCCAGAATGTGTGTCTGGTCGGCCAGGCTTTGATTTTGAGCAGCATGTGCTGCCCCCATGTGCAACACTTCACTTCTTTTTTGCATAGGTTTTTCGGACCCCTGGATATCCTGCAGGTTGGATCTTTCTGAGGGTGCTTCAGGCACGGACATTTATCACACCCAGTCTATGATCACACAGCTTGATTTGAAAAGTGTGTGCAGATGTTTGCTGGTGCTGGGAGCCATGCCAGGAACCCAGTTACTTGAAGTGGGGCATGGGTAAGTGAGGTCTCTGGGATTAGTAGGTCCAGGAGGTGTTTGCAGGTCTGCAGGGTGGAGGGTTGTCTGTCTGGATGTAAGCTGGTTAGGGGGCTATAAATAGCCTGGTCAAGATTAAGGAGGGGTAGGAAGAGTTCAGCCCTGGGGCTAGGGCAAGTGGGTTGACTTTTCCAGACTCCAGGCTGCTCTCTGAATTGTGCTCACTAGTTCAAGTTAACTCAATCCCAATGTAATTTAGTTTACCTACTCAGGTAAAGTAACTTAGATCAGGCCTGCCATTTTTGCCTGATTTAAACCCCTCAAACATCTGCACAGATGGGCACTAAATGTAGGATGTTTATACATGTGCTCCAGAATGCGGGTTGGGGGGTACTTTATTAGAGTAGCTCTGAGAGCCGCTCTAATTAAAGTGCCCAGAATGTCATGTACATCAGCATCCCTGCACTGAAAATTTTGTTGAACAAGCTTTAGTTAAAGCGCCCCTGCCACTATTTTTCAGCACAGGGACACTGATACACAACCCTCTGAAATCTGCTGGAGCATAGTAATTACCATGCTCTAGCAGACTCAATTAATTACAGTGTATTGGAGCAGCTTCGTTATATGTGTATAGTGCCCATAATGTCTGCATCTACCCATAGTAAATGGGTCATTTTTGCTATAACCAATTGTGAAGATGTAATTTTTCTGAGCCCTTCATAATTTCAAGGTCCCATTATGGCCAGTATCCATTGATAGATTCATGGATGTTTGGGTGGGAAGGGACCTCAGTAGATCAAGTCCGATCCCCTGCCCTGGGCAGGAAAGAGTGCTGGGGTTAGACGACCCCAGCCAGGTGCATGTCTAGTCTCCTCTTGAAGACCACAAGGTAGGGGAGAGCACCACCTCCCTTGGAAGCCCATTCCAGATTCTGGCAACCCTTACCATAAAGATCTTCCTGATGTCTAACTAAATTTAGTACTTGCTATTCAAAGGGATGCAATGAACTTACAAGCCATATACAAAAGGGCAAACAGCAGTGTAATTAATCAAATTGAAATCTGGTTATGGCACCAAAGAACTCCCTATCTTCCTAAAAGATGTTAAGAGAGTTATTTCGAGTCTTGACTGCTTATGGTCACTTTAGGTACATCTCCTTAGAAAAACAGCCCTTCGGGGTATTCCAGGGCTTATGACAATGCTGGAATCCTATTTTATTGCTGTTATCGGAGCAATATGTTAAACATCTGAATAGGTTGAAAGCTGCTGAATATTGTAAATTCAAAGCAGACCAAAACCACCCCCAGCATACTTCATTCTTCTGTGCCCCTATTGGAGTTACTTTATCCTTTTGCCTTACAGAATATAGTTTAGTATGGCACAGTTTATCAACTAATGGCATACCCTATTGTATTATGTCCAGCTATGAAAAAAACACAATAAAAATGCCTTTTGGATCAAGCTTGCAATAACCATTTGAGCAGCAACAATCCAAATCCAAATAGCATGTGGACGGCTGAGAAACACTATGTTTTCCAACTTGCATCATTTTTTTGCTGTTTTAAAATCAGGCAGCAAAAGGAAGAAGTGCTATTAAGAAATACTTGAAGGCCATACTGACATGGGGACAAGGACCATATTTCAAGCAATTACTGCTAGTCTTTGTCCAGCTCTATAATACTTGGAGAGGCAGATCACCCAAAAGGTCAGGGGTAAGATGTTCCTCTTTGGACATAACTACATGGCTAACCTGCTTTGTGTGGCAATGGTGCCCACAAACCTGTTGCACTGTATGACACTGTCTTCTTTCTAAACCAAAAGCAACATGCCTGTACTCATGCTGCACTTCAGTCTCACTAATTAGCACTGCTGAGTGACACTGCCAGTTACATCACTTTCATGCTAAATAGCCTACCCATAACCCTTTGCAAACACAGCTACACTGATTTTGATCTGCAGCCACATTTTGTCCTCCATTCCATTTAAAACATCAGAGAAAAAAGGTGGTCATGATCAAGAAGCAAGAAGGGGCACAAGTCTTTATCCTAGCTTGGATGAGGCCATTTCCTGCTCTCCATGTTGAATCCAGGCCATAATGAAGTCAAGGAAGCAAGATTCATGCAGCCAGAAGGAACATTACAATAGCCTAGTGGTTAGAACATTCAGCTGGGAGAGGGGAAGATCTTGGGTTTTAGTCCCTGCTCTCAGAATAATTACTGTTTTATATCCAATGACTATATGATGAAAAAAAGCATGAAGACCCTCTAAAGCAGGAGCTGGAACCACATCCTTCTGTAAGTGTTCAAGGCAAGGAGAATTATTCTCTTTCTTGCTTGTTCTATTGCTGGCTTCATGAATAATTCATTCTTCTCCATACTGATGCAAGTTTCATGGGAAGGATAGAGGGTTCTCATCCACACCCTCCTGGGAAGCAGAAGGAGAGTTTGAATCCCCTCAGGCAGAAGCACTCAGGTTTCCAAGTTCACTTTCCATTCATGAATGGCATGGAGAAAGTAAACAGGGATTTACTATTTACTATTTCTTACAATACTAGACCTGGGAGAAACACAATTAAATTAATCAAAAGGAAGTTATTTTTCCACACAGTATGTACTTAACATGTGGAACTCATTGCTCAAGAATATTGTGAGGTCTATTTAACTGAGTTTAAAGGACATTAGACGAAGTCAGGGATGGCAACTTGATCAGTTGGCATTGAACATGATAGATAGTGTTATGACCTCAAAATTAGGACTTCCTAGGCTGCTAAATGCTAGAAGCTGTAGGGGAGAGGGTCAGGGGATGGATCAGTCTGGACTGGCTCTGCTTAAATACCTTTTCCCCTTAGCATCCACTTCTGCCATTGTGAAACAACACAGAGCTGAAAGTAAACTGGAGAACTTTCAGGGAAGAAAAGGAGGCAGAAAATTAGGAGTTTAGGTGACTTCAGGTTTAGGTTGCTGCTGAATAAAGTTTTGTGAATTGTGATTTTAGACTAGGCCATCTAAAGTTTGCCTAAATTCTGTTTCAGGCAGCTAAACCCAAAAACTTTTGGATATGGTCCAAATCCAATAGAACAGTTCAAATAAATGAATTCATGATCCTAAAATGATCAATTTTTATATAGAGCTTTCCACTGCCTTCTTTTTAAAGTTAATGGCATGGCCCATTACCTGCTCAAACATCATGTCAAGACACAGAAGGGGGAAGCACTGTATTCATACAGTAATGACTACTTCTAGGGATCTCTGGTATGAAAGCACACAAAGAGAGGGTCTATTCTTAACCTGCTTATTACCAAGAGTTGTAGCTGAGCCATTAAGCTTCTGGTCACCATGATTTAATTACATTTACTTTCTTAAAGGAATGACTTTACCAAAAGCTAGAAATGTGACATTGAACCATACAAAAAGGATTTTATTTTTAAATGAGAAGAGAATATGGTAATAAAAGACTTTATGGAAAACCATTAAGAAATAAAAATCATAGCCTCAGCATGGGGAATACTTAAGCATGCCATTCCAGTATGTTGCCTAAAGAAAAAGAAGGAAAATCATCATGAGACTGTATTACATTTTACTAGATTACAAGTTACAAGAATTTATTCAGTTTAAATAAACCAATTGAAATATACTTTTGGATAAGAATATTTAGCCAAATTCACAGTTGGTGTTAACTGGTCATTGCAGACAATTACCTCTTGGGCAGAAAGAAGGCAGATTCCAGTAGGGGAACATAAGAATATCTTCCATTGCAGAAACTCACCCAATATTCATTTTGTCAAAAAATACTACGAAATTAGGCCTTTTTTTATCAGCAGCACCTTTGCACAGTATATTTTTCAGTGTGTTCAAGAGATACAAGTGAAGGAGATGGCACTAAAAATTAAATCCTGCTTTTAGTAAGTAATTTCCATTTTTCCCCATATTACCCTACTTTACTGTCACCTAACAGATTTAAAAGAAGATGATTTGGCTTATCACTGATGCCAACAACAGGCAGAGACACTATTCATAGTCTTCAGATGCTAGAGGCTAGGATGAGATCAAAGCCTCAGCTTTCCTTTTTGCAACAAAATTTTTGTTTGTATTTGTGTGAAAGGCAAAGATTTCTTAGGGTGCTATCTTTTATTGGACCAACTTTATAGTTGGGATAAAGTTAGATAAACTTTGAATGCAAGGCACTCTTCCTCAGGTCTGATCACAAGGAGCCAGGTACAACATAGTGAAAAACAGTTGTGGGCAGGGGTGAGATAAATGCTCAGGGGTAGCAGACACAATTAGAAGAAGGAAAGAAGGTGATTTCTGGGAATTCAAGGCCTAGCAAAAGGGAGGAGGGTCATTCTCACCTTTCATGTGTAGAAAGAATTCAGGAGTCAGGTAATATAATGTGCCATAAAACCAATATCAATGTTTAGTCTTGATTCTTATTGTCCAGCCAGCTTATGAAATTTTGTTTCCAAGTTTGTATTTTAAAGGTAGATTCCCCTTGAATACAAGGATAGTCAGGTCAGAAAAAGAGTGGTTGTTCTGTGAGAAATGTGATCCTAATGGTATGTATTTGTGTCTTCATTTTATTTTTTTTCTATGAGAGTTCATTTTGGTGAGTAGTTTTTGCTTATTTTAACCCACCCACATCATGGGAGAGTGGTGCCTCCCAAGTTTGGGAGGGGCACCAGATCGCCAACTGGGGAGGGGTGCCCAGTGACACATCACCAACCAGTGGGTGGGGATGTACTTCTGGTGGCACTTCCGGTTTCATGGCTGGCACTTCCATGGGGTGCATGGCCAATCTCTGGGGGTGCACATGTACCTGCGTGCACCCCTATGCGTTGCCAATGACCCACATGGTTGCCATGAGAGCATTGGTTCACACACATGGTTGCAATTGGATCAGATATATCAAATTCTGGGGAGGTCATGTGTAGGAGCTATGGATTCTGATAATTTTGTTATGGGAGTGTGTTGATAATAGTGGCAGTGGAGATTTGCTGACAATTTAAGCATTTCTCACCAAGACAAGGCTGTGTCCCACTTGAAGTCTGTTGGATGGCAGAGAGTTTGCTTCTGATGGTGAGTCAGAAAGGTTAAGTGGTTGAGAGCCAGGGAGAGAGGGGCTGGAAACATCTTTCTCAAGAACTGATCTTTGTTGATTATAGGCTGTATTTGTTTTATGATTCTTCTGATGGATTCCAGTGTGGGGTGGTAGGTGATCACCAACAGTGTGTGGTTGCAGGGGGTGTTCTTTTTATATTGTAGCAGGTTACTGGGGGGTATTTGGATAACCCTTTCAAATGTATGGTCTATTTCTGTACTGGAGTGTCCTTGTAGCATAAAGGAAGATTTTACGCTGATCAAGTGGATATTGTGAGTGCTCTCTTTGGAGAAGATAGAGTGGTATCTGAGAGCCTGGCTGTAGATTACAGATTTTCTGATGTGCCTGGAATGATTGATGATCCTGTGGACATAGGTATGGTGATCTTTGAGTTTTCAGTAGGTAGTGGTTTGTAGAGTGCCATCCTGGATATGGACTGTTGTTGTACTGCAGTAGCCATAACTGCTTTAATTGCCTATATTGCTATATATATAATGAATTATTTAGCTATTATAAAGTTAATCTTGTTATGAATTATTTTTCATAATATTTTACTCAGTCATTATTCTGTATCAAATATTAAATAACCATGGAATTAAACATCTACTTTAAATTCTCTATTGCTCAGCACAAATATATCTGGCTGATTGGTCTCATGATTTTAGAACTTAAATTTAGTAAAAATGTTTATGTAAGGTCTGTGTTATATCTGGCATATTTGAAAAGAAGTAATGAAAAAATGAGTGATGTACGTATGTGACAATGTGAAGGAAGACAGTCCTTTCACAACAGGTGGAAACAGCCTTCTGTGGTTTAACAGTTAAAGGTTGCAGCGATGTTGAGTCAGCAGTTAAGGATTACCAAATACTAAATCATGCCTTCACCTTGATGGATGAAGACTACAAACAATGACCTCATCAAAGATTGCAGACCGCAAAGCCAGAAGATCATGTTTTACCAATGCCAGCCTGCCAATGGGAAAAGGAGGATGACCTTCATGTCTGACTCAGTGGCATCCATAGGCTTGTATGGACAACTGTCACTATAAAGAATGAACACAAAGAAAAGGCTTTGGGTCTGTCTACCTGCAAGAAGGAGTTTTGGGTGTGTCCTACAAGACCTGACTCCATTCCTCGTGGTCAGTCTGGCTGGCCACCAGACTGACCCGAGCATCTTTAGAACTTGGTAACACCTTAACCTTTGCAGGAATGTCTAACTATCTCTGTCTGTGATTGCTTATTTTGTATGAATGAATGAATGAATGAATGAGTATGTATGGGAATGAGTGAGGCAGATAACCTTACTGTTCTTTATTCCTTCTTCGTTGTATATTTTATGTTCCAGTAAATGCAGCATTGTGCTTTATCCTCTGATAAGATTCCCAATTGTTTTTAATTCACACTGTATGCCTTGTGCATGCAACATTTAATTGGTGGAGAATGCAAAAGGGGGATGATAGACGCCGTGGTTATTGATGTCTGTTATTAATATCATGGTCATCAACGTTTGTCTGTTGATGTTTGGTGTGTATACCCCTCAGCCATAGATGCCCGAGAAATAAGAGAAAAAGTTTAGGTTTTTTTCTCTGATACTTGTACAGGAAAAGCTTGATGCGGTCAAGGACCAGCAGGCTCTGAGGTGAAAAGCTCAATGCTGTCAAGGACCAGTGGGTTTCAAGGCTCAGAACAACTTGGCATGGTCAGGGACTGGTAAGCTTAGAAGCAAAATACAGCACTTGATTGTAGCCTGTTCTAAGTGACAGGCTTAATGTAGGGAAGTTTGTGTGGTTTTATGACCAGCTGTGTGGTTTAGATCAGGAAGATTCAAAGTCCAGTCTTGGTGACAGGCTTAGTGTGGCTTTGTGACTAGCAAGCCTAGAAAAAGCAGCTCAGCATGGGTAGAAACCGGTGAGCTCAGGGCAGGTTGAATTGGTAAGCTGTAAGAAAGAGAAAGGTGAGTGGCTTGAGGCCAACAGACTTTTAAAGCATGGAAAGTAGATGGGGTTTTGTGATCAAGAAGCTTTTGGAAAAATAATAAGGGTTTATTAGTTCAAATTAGAGAAACATGTTTAAGAAAAAGCAAGCTAGAGATGCTCCTATAACAATTCAAGAGATTCTGCCTTTTGTACAAGACGTTAGCCCCTTAAAACACATCTTACAGAGGTTTGGGCATAGTCCTTGGACAGAGAAAGTGGTAATAGATGTTTATACAATTCCAGAGTTGGGGGAAAAGTTTAAAAATATGTGGCGCTATATAATAAACCTCCATATTCTCTAAAAAGGGATGCTGCCATGGTCTGGCTTCTATGGGAAGCATGCAAACATACATACACTCACCTGGCAAATAGCCAGGAAGAAAACGCTTCCCTGAAAAAGCAAGTTAAGCAGACCACAGAAGACCTAGAAAATTGGAAAGAAACAGTGACAGGGGCACAAGTACATATAGATTCTTTTTGGAGGCTTTCAGGGAAGAGAAACAGGAGAAAAGGAAATTAGAAGAGCAGGCAGCAGAAAAGGATAAAATGGAACAGGAAAACCAAATACTACAGGGAATGGTTAAAAAGTTAACTCTGGAACAAGGCAGAGCCCCTGTGAAACATACTCAGTGTGATTCTATTATTAAACATCTTAGACAAAAAATTGGTTTTGCTATTCACCAAGTAGCAGCACTGACAGTGGTAGAAGAAATTGCTGATTTACAAATCAGTCCCTTAGATTGGGAAGATACAACTTGGGATCCAAATGAAACTTGGGACAGGAATAGTTGGGAAGATTCCCCAGTTGCCATCATAGAAAGATTTTCAACCACAACCATTTGGGATCCACCCACAGCTGCACAACAGGCAGTGGGTCAACCGGGAAATGTAACAGGTACCCAAACAACCATCTTAACTGTCCCCCTGCCAGCCACAGATTTAAAAGCTATGGCAGAAATCTGGGGCTCCTTTTGAGAGCCAGCTTTTCTAAATGGACACATTAGGCTCTCCATTTGTCAATTAAAGAGTGCATGACAGTCGCTGAAATGCACTGTCTGCTGACCACATGTGCCTCTCTAGAGTTACAGGGAATCATTTATAGATTAAGCTGTATGCCTGATGTCCCTAATATCTTGTCCCTGATGGCAGCACTAGGAACCCAAATGGGGCATCAGCACTTAACTGCCCACTCTGCTACAATGGCACAGGAAGCCAATGAAGACCCTGAGGCATATTTCACTCATTGGGCTTTAATGCAAATTATGGCTGGCATTGTCCCAGTAGTAGCAGAAGGACCAAAACAAGCACCCATTCTGGATGATCAGGGATGTGGTACAAATGCTTTAAGGGATTGTGCCGTGACATTAGTCTCTTATTATGCCAGAAAATTAGGGGTTTGGGAGCATGGCCAACCAGCTACCATAGGAGACTTTAGGTGAAAAGTGCAGCAAATTACTGCCCATTCAGGTCCAATGCCCCAGATTAAAAAAGAGTGTGTTCCTTTTGTAGCAGCAATACATCAAGTAACTTATTCAAATGAAAGTGGCACCAAAGGTACATGGGGTCCACAGAGTGGTAGCTTCACCCGTGGCCATTCTCAAGGGTGGGGTGGTAGAGGAGGACAGGGTAACCATCTATATCCAGACCTCCAGTCCCTTCAAGATGACCTTCAAAAGGCCCCTAACAATGAGAATAAAGAAGAAAGGAAAATCCATAACATAGACTGGAGAGTTCTCATGCAGCATGGGAAGGACCCTCCAGTCATGCATGTGGCAGCAGGGAGCCAGCCCTCCTGAGCCCGCAGCGGGGGGGGGGGGGATCAGGGGTCTGTGCACCCAGGTCCATAGCCCTGGCAGCTGGGGGCTCCCTCCAGTAGGGCTGGGGGAGCAGGGGCTGGGGGTTGCTGGTGAGGGGTACCAGCAAGGCTGTGGGAGCTGTGGGTGAAGAGTGAGAGGCGCCAGCAGGGCCAGGGGAGGGGGTGGGGCTGTGGGACATATAGAAATGTTCTGGGGTGGGAGAGTAGGGGATAGGTCGAAGTAGTTTCTCCTGAAGCTGATGAGGGAAGGATTTAATTATATGTTTCAGTTCCTGAGCGAATTATGTGGGGTCCTCCCCAAGTTCTTTACAGTATGTGTCAAAGAGTTGTCTATTGGCTTCATTGATGTAGTCTTGTAGAGTTAAGGATGACTATAGCTCCACTTTTGTCTTCTGGTTTGATTACCATTTCACTGTTGAATCTTATAGACTGTAGGGCTTTTCTCTCTGGGGAAGAGATATTATTGAGGTCCTGGGTTTTGTTGAGAATTTCACTGTTAGCTTTCTTCCTGAAACAGTGAATGTAGTCGTCCCACATGTGATTACATATGCTAGGAGCTGCCCAGCCCAATGTTTTATTATTGTTTGTCTTCTCATTTGTGACAGGAGGGTTGTCAGTGGTAGCTGTGTCCTGGTTGTGGAAGTATTCCCTCAGGCAAAGTCTGCAGAAGAATTCTTCTAATTCTCCACATATTAGTATTTTTTCAGCTTTTTTTCCTCTGGGAAGAAGTTCAGGAGAATACAGCCTTGAGATAATACAGATATTTCAGAATGGGATAAGGGGTATAGCGGTAAATTGATAATTTTGGTGTTCTGAGTACTGCTGTCTTGATTCCCTCCTGTGCTTCTGGTGTGCTGTCTATGAGATGGCTCCTGTTGTGATAGCCGATTCCACTTTTTCTTCTTGTGTTGGATGGCCATCACCAGGTATTTTTGGTAGTACATTTGGGCCTGCTGTATAGTAGTCAGGTATTTCCCCAATTTAATGTCTCTTAGTTTACTAGCATAAATAAGTGTCTCCTGTTTAAGTTGGTTCCTTTTGGAGTAGGTTAGGTAAAGATGGCATATCAGTTTTTCTGAAGTTCTCCTGGATAGTTGTGTTGCATATATGGAGTTGTACATGTTACCTAGAGAGTTGCAAATTAATCCCTTTGGGGTGATGTTATGTTTCTTACATAGGCTTAAGAAGATATTACTGCCTGACTTCTTTTTTTTAGGTTGTTGATTTTCCATTGTAAGAGCAGATTTTGATACTTTCCATGTTATGGTAGGATAACAGCAATGTTTTAACTGTGGTGGTCTAGAATCTAAATAAACAAGCTTTATCATTCTATAAGCTTAACTCCTTGGTCTTTTGAGAACAACACATGGTACCAAGAGTGGGGTGTGAAGAAAGACAAAAAGCTGGAGCATCTCAGAATTCCGCAGGCATTAAAGCTGTCCTGAAATGTGGCAGACAAATGGAATAAATTTAAGCAGAGCTTCACCATACATATGACAGGCAATGGAGCTACAGAGAAGGAAGATCTGCTCAAGGTAGCTATTTAAAAAAAAATATAACAGGTCCAGAAGCTCTGTATCTTTATAATAGCCTACAATTGTCAGAAGCAGAACAGAAAAGCTATGGCACAATAACAAAAAAGTTTGTGGAATATTGTATACCCAAACAAAATGAAACCTTTGAATGGAATAATTTCCACATGAGACAGCAGAAAGAATGTGAGACAATAGAGGAGTCTGTCAAAGACCCAAGACTGCTGAGGCAGACATGCAACTTTGGAGATCTAAAACAGTCCATGATCAAAGACCAAATAGTATTAAGTATAAGAGATACAAGCCTCAGGAAAAGACTGCTAGAGGAACCTGAGCTTAACTTGGAAAAGGCAGTTAGAATGCCAAGTGGCTGAGATAGCAAATGCCAGGCTGCAGAGGCTGGAGGAAAAAGCAGAACAAGCAGAACTAGACAGAATTACAAGACTGCAAAAACCTAAGGCAACAGACAAACAATACAGAAAGGAGGACCTCACTATGAAGCAGGCAAGCGAAGGCCAAAGAGAATTGCTTGAAGAAACAATGATCAACTACAGATGCTGGGGAGGGGGGAGGTCACTGTATCTATCACTAATAACTGTGGGGTAGACCCTCTGTGGGCTGATACTGACTTAATTGGAGTTTGCTTGCTGGTTTGTGCATATTGAGGTTTTGTTCCACGTGCTTGCTGCACAGGTGCATCATCTTTTTAATTTAAGTGCTTTATGTATATGTGTTGCAGAGCACTGAGGTGCCCTGCTCCTGAAGAGGGGAAACTGCTAGGGAGGGAGCCCTAGCAGTGAATAAGGAGCCCAGCTGTTGGTTGCCAGGGCAACCAGAGGAGGTCAGCTAACCAGAAGGGGCAGGGCCTGGCTCCCTTATAAGCCCTAGGGGCTGGGGCCAGAGGCAGTTCCCTGCCAACAGCCAAGGAGGAAGGAGCTCTCTCTCTCATGGAAGAGAGGAGTAGCCTAACTGAAGGTGCAGTGTCTGACACGGCTGAGGGATGGAGTATTCCCTGGTACACTGGACTGTTGATATGGCCGGGCGGCTTCCATTTATGTTATAGCCAAGGGGCTTACATTTGTGTTGCTGTTTGCAACCTCACCAGTGGTTTGGGTGAGGCTACGAGGGGTTGGAGGAGGCCTCATAGGGGACTCACAACAGTGTGGGGACCTCAGCGCCAGTGAGGGTGCAGCATTTGGGGTGCATTGACCTCAGCCCCAGAGAGGGGGCAGCATTGCTGAGAAGCTCCAGAGAGGAGGCAGAGTTACTGAGAAGGCCCAGAGAAGACGGCATATGGTGAGATAGGGCCGGGGAGAGCCCTAGCACTGGACAGGGTGCAGATCAAAAGAAGGAGGGCCCAGAGAGGACAAAAAGGGGCCAGATTGTAAAAAGGCTAGGACATAACGTCTATTCCATCGGTGAGGCGTGGGCTGCGGTGTAGGGGAGGAAACAGAGCCGCAAATAGCGCCCCCTGGCATCGGGGCAGTACAAGGGCAGCCTCCCACTAATTAACATCAATTAACAGCAAGGCGTGGCATGAGAGAAGGCGGGCGGTTGCCCCAGGAACAGGTGTGCGGGTCACGTTTAGATCAGCCCAGAGCGGATACCTGTTACAATATGCTATGAAGATCACATTTTTAAATATTTTTTCCATATTCCTGTCTTTCTCCTGTATAATACCCAAACCCAGTAGAATATTGTACTGAAGAGTTCTACAAAAGGGAAGAGTTTTCTTGCTTTTGTCTTTTGAGTTACATCTTGCAACAGGTTCTCCATTTACAAAGGGACAATGATCTCTTCCAGAAAGTGGAGGTTTAAAAAAAACCAAAACAGAATTAGACCACTATTCAACATTACTTAAGCATATGCTTAAATTTAAGCACTTGATTGGTTTAATTTGTGTCACAATTACACTTGTGCCTCAAATTAGACACACAGTTAGACACCTTGATTTCTCAGTTAGTAAGGATAAATTTCCCTGATTTTGAAGAAATAGTTTATTGTTTATAGTTAATAGTTATAGTTATAGTTTATGTTCTCTTATCCACATAAAGTTTCTTCTGAGTTTCCAAAGTTGAACAAGGGTGGAAAAACCTTGAGCTCTCTTCATATCCTGTGGTACACAATAAACAGGAGAAGGAAGGGTCATTTTCCTTACCATTGCATTTCAGGTTTCTACCAGCAGACAACAAATTCATTTCTTGGACACCACTGTGAAACTTTACAATGGCCACATCACCACATTGTACTAGAAGCCAACTGACTGCTATAGCTATCTCCATGCCACCATGTTTCATCCCAAACACCCTATGAGATCCATCACCTACTTCCAAGCTCTAAGTAAGTTTGCAACTTTATCTGCTCTGATTCTATTGGGTGAGATGCACACCTTAAGGATCTGGAGCAGGGATGCCTACAATTACAATCCAAATCTCAAAACTGTAGTAATCAAATAAACAGAGCCAGACTCAGACCCCACTCTGACTTACTACAATACCAACACTTTGACAAAGAGACTAGAATCCCTCTGGTTGTCAGCCAAACTCCTCAGCTTGAACACTTTGAACACATACATCATTAATGACCTCCAACTTTTCCTGGAAAATAATGACCATCTCAAAGTAGCCAAACCTCAACCAATGCATGTCCAGCAACAGACTACCCAATTCAAATTCTCACCAAGCCACTAGGCCTTACTACAGAACCAGATTATAGCTCTGCCTCTTGATCAACAAAGAGTACATAATCACTGGAACAAGCCACACAAAATTTAACATCTGGAGTTCATGCACCTGCTCCTCCACCAACATCATATAGGCAAATGGCTGGATACATTGGACAGATGGGACGATCCTACATCAAAGAATGACTAGACACTGATTTGACATCAATTCAAGGATGACAGAAAACCCTGTTGCTGAACACTTTAACCCCCCTGAACATTCCATCACTGATGTCAGATTAGCTGTTCTTAAGCAACAGAACTTTAAACACTGACATGAAAGAAGAAAACATTCATGGACTGGATTGTATTAAGTACGCTTAACCAAGACCGTGGATTCGTATCCCATTGTCTGGATTAGCTTTTATAATTTCTATATCCTTCAGGGTGCAGACAGATGGAACAATTTTCACCTGATCTGGCCACAGAAAGCAATTAATAGTTCTGCCCAAACACAAGTACATGGCTGATCAAGTGAAAATCTGACCCCTCATTGCATGAGGTATCAGATACAGATGCTTCAAAATGTAGTGTTTTCTGTAACTTATGTCTGCAGACTTCCCAGCCTGTCACTGTTTTCAGAATGGGAGGGGGAAAGGGAGCAGAGGGAGCTCAGTCTGGGGTATTTTCAGCCCCCTGAGGTAGGGGGGCTCCAATTTCACAGATTTCATAGATTTCATAGACATTAGGGCTGGAAGGGACCTCAGAAGATCATCGAGTCCACCCCCCTGCACAGGGCAGGAAGTCAGCTGGAGTCATAGGATCCCAGCAAGATAAGCATCCAATTTACTCTTGAACCACCTCTGATGGCAGGCTATTCCAGACCTTGGGGGCTCGGACAGTAAATAAATTCTTCCTTATGTCCAGCCTGAAACAGTCTTGCAGTAGTTTATAACTGTTCAACCTCATCATCCCTTGGGGCGCTGTGGTGAACAAACATTCCCCCAGGTCCTGGTGAACACCCCTGATAAACTTATAGGTGGCCATCAGGTCGCCCCTGAGCCTGCGCTTTTCCAGGCTGAAAAGTCCCATGGCTCTCAGCCTCTCATAAGGTCTGTGTTCTTGACTTCTTATCATGCCCGTGGCTCTTCTCTGGACTCTGTCAAGCTTCTCCACATCCTTTTTGAATTGTGGATCCCAAAACTGGATGCAGTACTCCAGCTGCGGCCTCACCAAGGCCGAGTACAATGGGAGAATGACGTCCTGGGATTTGCTTGAGAAAAATCTATGGATGCAAGCCAGACTTTTGGTTGCTTTACTAGCCACAGCATTGCACTGAAGGCTCATGTTCATCTTGTGGTCAATGATGACTCCCAAGTCTCTTTCTTCCACAGTGCTAGCCAGCGTAGCACTGCCGAGCCTATAAGGATGCTGCAGGTTTTTCCTCCCAAGGTGGAGAACCTTGCATTTTTCAGTGTTAAACACCATCAGGTTCTCATCTGTCCATTTGCTGAGCCTGTCCAGGTCAGCCTGGATCACCCTCCTGTCTTCAGGTGTGGAAGTTTTGCCCCAAAGTTTGGTGTCATCGGTGAACTTGGCCAGTCCACTTCTGACTCCAATGTCCACATCATTAATGAAGATGTTGAATAATATGGGTCCAAGGACAGAGGCTTAGAGGACCTCACTGGTCATAGGGCACCATGACAATTCACTTCCATCAATTACCACCCTCTGGGTCTGACCATGGAGCCAATTTCCCAGCCAGCGGATTGTGGTGGACCCAAGGCCACGATTGGCCAGTTTCGCCAAGAGGTGATCATGGGATACCAGATCTAAGGCTTTTTTGAAGTCAAGATATATGACATCAATCTCTTCTCCCTTGTCCAGGTGATAGGTCACCTGGTCATAAAAGGAAATGAGATTGGTCAAGCAAGACCTACCTGCAACAAACCCATGCTGGCTATCCCTCAGGATGTTGGCGTCGGCCAGTCCATTAAGGATGGCCTCTTTAATAAACTTTTCTAAGACCTTCCCCAGGATAGAAGGCAGGCTGATGGGCCTATAGTTTTCTGGATCCACTTTCCTTCCTTTCTTGAAGATAGGCACCACATTGGCCTATCTTCAAGTGCCTTCTTTCAGTTTTCAGGCACTATACCAGAGCACCAGGAGTTCTCAAAGATCTGTGCCAGAGGCTGGGCTATGATGCTCGTCAGCTCCTTGAGTACCCTGGGGTGTAGACTGTCAGGGCCAGATGACTTGAAGGTATCCAGCTTCTCAAGGAGTTCCTTCATGAGGTCAGCATTGATGGAGGGCAGGGGATCTCCCTTTCCTGGACCTCCCTGTCCCGTAGTGGGCATGGGCAACCCATGGGACCGATGAAAGACCAACGCAAAGTACCCATTTAATAGGTTGGCTTTTTCCTGGGCGTCAGTTGTCAGTTGTCCCATCTGGTTTAGCAGGGGTCCAATGTTGCCCTTGCTTTTTCTCCGGCTCCCTACATATCTGAAAAAGGACTTTTTATTGTCCTTGATGCTTGAAGCTAGTTGGAGTTCAGTTGCAGCCTTGGCTTTCCTGGTTTGCTCCCTGCAGGACTGGACCAGAGCAGAATATTCCTCTTTGGAGGTGAATTCCATCCCCTATCCTTTGTAGGCCTTTCTTTTTAGCCTCAGGAGATCTGCTAGATCCCTGGAGAGCCAGGGGGGGTGCTGTGCCCTCTTGTTGCCTTTCCTCTGAGATGGAACAGAATTAGCTTGTGCATTGAGGATCGCTCCCTTGAGGAGCAACCACTCTTCCTGAACTCCCCTCCCCCTGGGGTCATGGTCCCTTAGGGCTGTGATACCCATATCTTCAGTTTTGCTGACAGTACAGAAACAAGACACAAAAATGACAAAAGAGAAACCCAGGTGTTCTGACTGCACGGTTGCTACTGAGCTGATGAAACAGGGAAACGTGGTTTCACAAAATTGTCAAAGCAATGAAACACCTGTACCGGCAAACCATGAAGAGCAGCTCAGCGGCACCAAGGCCTCTTGTCAGTAAGGTGCAATCTACAAATTTGTCTCCAGGAGCCTAACCTGAAAAAATCAAAGGTGAAAAGGGTATCTCACCACAATGTGGTACAAAATAAAGTCGGAACCAAACCACACTAACCACATTTTTTAGCACTAAGCGAATAACAGTAAAGGTTAATCCAAATTTGGTCCTAAATTTCGCTTAGATGCAAATAAATTTGGGCTGAAATTTGAGCAAGGTGTGCAGATCTTCAGGTTCTCATAGAAGCGTACTGCTGGGGGAACAGATGATTTAGAAGCTTTGCGGGTAGTGCACGACCGATGGCTTAACTGATCTGCTCCAGGCATCATCTTTAAGGGTGTCTTTAGAAATTGCGCATGAGAAGTAACAAGGCTTGAGCATGCTGTATTGGATTTTGTGAGTATACTCTGTTTATCTCTTTTCTCTTAAATAAACAAAAGTTTGCTTCAAAGATTTGCGTGTCTATCTCAAAATAAGTTATACCACTCGACCCATTACGGGTATGACAAGGGCCTCACTGACAAGCCTCCTGAGCTTGTCAAAGTCGGCTTTCCTGAAGTCAAGGACTTCAGTGTTGCTGACTGACTTGCCAGCTTTACGGTGGATGGTGAAGGTGATCAGCTCATGGTCACTGTCACCCAGCTCCCCATCTATCACTAGGCCACCAATTAGGTCATCCCCAGTAGCCAGTACTAGGTTGAGCAGCGCTTTACCTCTCATTGGCCTGTAGACTTCTTGAGTCAGGTAGAGGTCATCCATGCACAATAGGAAGCTTTGCGACTGCTTGGAGTTTGCTGAGTGATCCTCCCACGAGATGTCTGGGTAGTTGAAGTCACCCATGACAACCATGGTCCTGGAGCATGCGGCCTCAGCCAGTTCCTGGGCAAACTTCTTGTCCAGCTCTTGACTTTGGGTGGGAGGTCTGTAATAGACTCCCACCATTGTGTCCCCTGTGTTGTGTTCCCCATGGATTTTAACCCAGAGGGTCTCCAGTCATCCACCCTGGTCACCAACATCATCTTGCAGGGACACATGGCATACTATCTGCATAATAAAATGTCTTTTATTATTTTTTTTCAATGAAAAAGTAAGAAGTAAATTCACCCATTCCACTCTTCAGCACTGGCTGGGAGCACACAGCAACAACGAGCTCCCTCCACTGTCTCTCCCACCTCCCATTGTGAAAACAGCAAGCACTGGTAGAGAGCCCTGGCTGTTGCTATGGGAACCTGGCTGCAGGCTGCCAGCCCACACTTAGATTCCCCTACCCCCTGGAACCAACATTGAACTTCTGTTTGGTCTGGGGTAATATTGTAACTCAGAATGCTTTGTAGAAATTGTTGTTACAGCTGAAAGCTGCACTTCTGTCTGCACCCAATGGACCAACAGCCTTTTAAAATTCTTATTGACACATTCAACCTACCTTTGCCTTTCTCAGCAGTGCCCCCCTTCTCTTTTGTATTTAAATTCATTTCTGTTTAGAACCTCTACTTGCTGGAAGTCCATTCATATCCAGGAACCTTTCTAAACTGCAGTGGATGTTTGCAGCATTGTGACATGTTTGATCTTGTTCTTTGCACCCACCTGCCCACCCACCTCCTGCCACTGAGTAGACGAGAGGCAAAAACCATGGCATTGAATGTCTCCTGGCCACTCAGTGCTGGGGGGGGGAGGGGGGCGTGTGGAAAAAAGATTGAGATTAAAGGCACCACTGTGCTGTGAATTTCCACCACGATTTTGGTATGTACCCATTGATAACTTCTGGCCAAGTAGGATGTTGCCTATGAAAGCTCATACCTCTGAACCAGTTAGTCTTTAAGGTGCCACCTTGCACTACCTTGTACCATGAGAAAAAGATTAAATTATGATGTGCAACAATAGCTTTAACAACAATGGTGGCAAGCCATAATGGACATATGAGTCAAAGTCAACAGAACACTCTATAGCCATTAAAAAATGGGGTTCCAGGTGTTTTTTTCCCACCTACCTCCTTCTAAAAGAGTGACATTTGTTAATTGCCTTCAGTGTGTTCCAGGAATTAGTGAGTAAATTGGGTCTCCTTTAAATGTCTTTTATTATTTTTTTTCAATGAAAAAGTAAGAAGTAAAATGCATTTCCTGGCAGGATATTTAGTGTCTTGTGTGTGTCTGCCAGGACTGAGCTCTTCTTTTCACATGTAGATCTAATTATCCTAAAAACAGCATGAGGTCAAGAGGAGATACAATTTTATGACCTGTCTGCTAGTTGAAGGAAAAGAGATAGGAAGTAAGATGTTTAGAAGCAAATTCTGCACCTCTGATAGATATAACCTTAACCTTATAATTTTTATTCATTGTGACTGAGTCATTGAACTTCAATAAGTCTGAAAAATGGAGTATGGCTGCCATCATATATCAGCAACCTTTTGAGTTGTTAACTTTTCCTATAGTGGTCCGCAAGTACACCCAAGATAGACAATGTGCCTGATATTCTCACCATGCACCCTGTCCAAAATAAGGACCAATCAGCTTGTTGACTTGTGAATGGTTATTTTTATGCTCATTTAATTAATTTGATTTAGATGTATTGTGTGTGTTTGTCAATACACTATGGAGATATTATATATGTAAGGTCCAGTCCAATCCATATGTATACAGTATAACCTCATAAATCTGAATGCCAAAAATCCAGAATTATCAAAAATCTGACACTTCCCCCGCCCTCCCAGATGCGGAGGGGGAAGCTTGCATGTGGCGGCTGCTGCCACCATTCACCACCCTGTGTTGCTGCTCCACATGTAGCCACTGCTCCAGGACCTGCCCCTCCCCCACCCACCCCATATGATTGACTGCCACGCTAGTTTAAAAAATCTGGCATTTTCAAATTTCAGGCAAGTGCTCAGTCCCAACCATGCTGGATTTATGAACTTGTACTGTATATGTAAAGGCTCCAATCCAGTACCTATAGATATTAAGGGTAATTTTAGTGAACTTTGTCTCACCCTTAGTGAGGGTAGAATGGTCTCCTCAGCCTTTGTGCATATCTCATTCTCAATAGCAGTAGAATTATCTGCATGAAAACTGAAATCTTATAAATGTAATGAGAGTCATAAATGTAAGAATGTTATGAATCACAGGTATCGTATTAAAGACGTTAATATCAATGGCATACTGGCATTATATCCCAAATGTTCAGAACGGAAACGTGCTTGCTTCTAGATGGAGCCACTTGTTGGTTGCAGTGGTAAAGTAAGCCTTTCCATCTGAATATATTATATGTGAAACACACTGGTGTAGTACTGTAAAAATTAGTCATGAAATTATATGCTATTGTATAATCTTATTAAAATCCTTTATTTTAAAAGACTGATTTTATTCTACTTGATTTAGCATATTTTATTCTTTATTAAGCATGTGTATATTTGTGAAAGCACTATGTGGCTATTCTCATAAATACAAAATACAGCTGTGGACTTGGGGTATGTGGAGCTAAATTATCCACACTTCTGTTTTTACCAGTCAACTCCTTAACAGAAATGATGTTTTAGTTGGTGCATCTATGAAGCATAAAACCAATTTTTGTGAACAGTAAGATTCAGTTCATGGGACTGCATGAATATTCTCCTTTGGCCAGGATCCAGGGTGGTGTGGCAGTGCAGTCTCACCCCTCTTTGGCTGTGCACCACATACAGAGTGAGCTCAGTGCTGCTGCCGGGAGCTTAGATGTGCCAGGAGCTTTCTGAGTTCACCATCTGGTCTGTGTATGGGCACTAGCTCAAGCCATTGCTTGCACAGAGATCTGGAGTCTAAAGGGTGAGCACCACTGCTGTTTGCCCTTCCCCTCCCTACTTCCCCTTCCTCTTTTCTGAATTCAGCAGCAGGGGGGGAAAAAGAGGGGAGCAGAGGAGCACTCATCCCCTGTACTCCAGAGCTGTGTGAAAGCTGACCCAGCATGGACCTACTAGTGAACTAGAATCATAGTGGGTGAGGTGTGGCCCATGCACAGTGAGCTCTCTTCATTGTACATGGACCATACTCCTTAAGGGTGTGTGGCTGCATACTCCTTGCTGTGGTCCTGGATCTACCCATGCATATGGCTATTTCATTAAATCATTTTGAACAGTACTAAAATGCTCACTACCAAATGTTGGCTCACTGGCATTCACTGGAACAAAGCCAGCTTTATTACCAATCTTGTGTTAGGTCCATGTATACTATCATGTAACATATGTACCATTTACTAGGGTGCAGGGCATTAGAAAGCTAGGCAGCATATATTGCACACTAGAGAGAGACTGTTCTATTAGCAAGGGCAATGGTTTGCACCCTCCTTTTAGAGGCAGCTATGGCTCTGGCTATTCAATATCCATGCTGGGCAGACAGGACCTTGCAATAGTTAGTAATCATCTGGGAGGTATGGCACTGGTGCATTATATTTAAAAGTCTTTTGTGCAATTGGTTGGAATGTTTATTTAAATATGGCTTCTGTAAGGTAGAAGCATGACTTAGCTAGTGGCCATGTAAATAGAGGGAATATATTAAACTGTACTTTGTTAGTAAAGCAAAAGGAAAAGAAAAGCTGGATGCAAAGTGTTAATGTTTTGACTCTTCTTCAAAATCAATACATCACCAGAGTTAGTAGTTTCTAACCAACTTAGTGCTTCTGTTTAGCAGTGGAAATGCTGTTCTGCTATCTGGCATTTCAATGCTTACATAATTTATAGTCTATTATTTGATAATGTATTGAAGCGGGTTGTTGTCTGTGACACAATCAAAGGTGTCTGCTAATTCACTGCTTGACCTTCTCTGCATGCAGGTAAAATGAAATAGGAGTGAAGCAGGGCATGCTGCTGTGTTTTCAGAGATGACGTCTGCTTTCTGACAGGGTTTTTAAAATACTACCTAAATGACTTTTTTCCTTTTTAAGGAGTAGCAAACAAAAATGAGAGAGCAACATTTGCCAAGAGTGACACATTTCCATTTTTATGATTTCTCAGCTGAGTGTCACTTTGAAGCCTAAATTGTGAAAAATATGTTGATATCAACATTGCATTGCCATGTAACTGGACATGTTGTGTTAGAAAATGGTGGTTCAATAGGCAAAATTCTTCTTTTACCTCTCTGGACTGCCAAGATAGAAGGCAGCATAGGAAGGAGGCAGAATCAACTGATTAGAGGGTATTCTTAACTCTTTCTGATTCACATGGTAGGATGACTCAGAGGCCATGTAACAGTGTGTGCTGTGATATCCATCTTGCTATATAAAAAGGAGTGGTGTGAGCTCCCTCAGCAGCACATACGCAGGGTGTCCAGAGGGGCTACCACACCTGTATGATAGCTCATCTTCAGTAGAGAAACCACCATACCACCTACCTCATCAACAAAAGTATCTGGCACTATTCATCACAGATGGGGCAGGAAGAGGCTAACATTTTTAGTACACACCAATAAACACTCAATTTGTATATGCAAATTAGTTTTTTGCATATGCATGTGGATGGTTACAACCTCATTTTTGGAAGTGCTTCAACTTGAGTACTGAATTCAGACACTGAGAACTCAAAGTCACTGGAAACTGCAAAAGGCACCCAAAGAATTAAGAGCATCAAGAAAACCAGTCATGTATGAAAATGTCATTTAGAAAGCAGTCAGGACCCGTTTAAAAACACAACCTATTAAAAAAATCTAAATGTTGCTAGAAGACTAGAATGGCAATGTCATCTAACTAACATTGCCCATTGAATGGGTTTCTTCTGTAATTAAAAACTAGGCTCAACAGAAGCAGCAAAAGCATCAATGTAACAATTTGATACAGGTCAGCTAAAGCCCCAGTTGTACAAACATACATGCATTTCACTTTAAGCATGGGTGGATCCCATTGGTTTAAGTGAGTATTTAAGTGCTTGTAAGACAGTAAATCAAATACCTGTAACATGGGACCTATATCTTTTGCTAAAAGTATAACAGGAAGAGCAATGAATATCTGCTGTGCTGGCTGAGGACTGTAGAAGGGACTGTATCAGATCATGCCAGATGACAGAAATGCTATCTTCTCTCTCTCTCAAGCTTCATCTGCCAGTTCACATTACACTCAATACTATGCAATTCCCCAAAATTACAGAGCATATTTCAACACTTCTCCTGCTTTACATTTCCATTTTATGTTTAATCCAGTAGAAAAAGAATAAGTAGAGCAATACATTGTATGAGGCAAAGAAAATTTAAATAACTGAAGTAACTGAAAGAATTTTCTTAATCAGAGAAGCCTGTGTGGGGCATAAATTGGAAAAGACTATTTTGTGGCAGTTTTTCTTTTTTTCTAATGTAACTTTTTTCCAAGGATTGCTTTTATGTAGTGGAGAATAACTTGCGAGCAATGAACAAGTGTTAGTTGGAACTGATCAAGGACAAAATGAATAATTTAAATTTCTGGAGAAAAATAATTTACATTGTTACAGGCTCTTTAGAAAACATTTTATTTTCCTGGTGCCACAGACATCATGTTTTGCTGGCTTTTACACACATCAGGAGTGGCTTTTGTTTTCTATTTGGCAAATCCCTATGGCATCCTTCCCCATAAAACCACCTTCCAACTTTTTGTGTCTCAAAACTTCTGATCTTAAAGGGCGTGAATTATTCACAATGAATTCCATACATCTTCAAAACCTTTTGGTTAAATAAAAATGCATATTCAACATGCTTTTCTTTCTTCTTGATTAGCCATAAATAATGATTAGAATTGTTGAAGAAAATTAATTCCAGTGATGATTATCTGTATAGAGAGACATGCTCCTTATGTTTTATAGTTGCAATCAAAATCCATATTATTAACATTACTATCCTTTTTAATAATCAGAAAACATAAAGACTAGAATAAAAAGTTGGATGTCACCAAAGAATTCTACAGGCTGTAAAAGAAGCATTTCATTTAACTAAATTAAGTTTGAAGAAAAGTGATTTAACGAAACACTGAGATGACACAAGTAAAGTTACAGAAGGTAAAGAAGTGATAGGTTTAACAACAACAGGAATTCAACTATACAATTAATCTTTTCTGTTTTGGAGTATACATGTTTTCATATTTAAGATACAAATAGTATTGACCTAAAGAAACTAAAGAGCTGAACTGAAGAGAAAAATACTTCAGATGCAACCAAATTAACACTGTAGCCAGTAGCACAACATTTGCAGTTCCCAAGTTTTTATGATGTTTTTAAAGAATTCAGCACTTGATTTATGTTTTTTTCCTATTAAATTATTTAGGTTTCTTAAGGCTAAGAAAGAGACAGAACAATAAAGTACTCCTGGTTCAGTTCTCTGTACTGCCACATACTTCCTGCGTGACCTTGGGCAGGCTACTTGCCTTTTTCTGTGCTTCAGATCTTTTTCTGTAAGAAGGGAATAATAGTGCTTCCCTACTTCACAGAACTAGCATGAAGGTAAATTTACTCATGTCTGAGAGATGCTCAGCCATTAAGGCTATGAGACCAAATAAATACTTGGATTCTTAAATAGTATTACCTTGGTACAGTTTGTTAAACAGATACCAGGAAGAAGTACCTGAAGCTTGTGAGATTCACAAGGTCATTAGCAAAGCTTCTAAGCTTTTCTCTAAAACTTTTTGCTCTTGTGGATCTTCCAAGCTATGTGGCTTCATCAGCATAGCAAACTGTCATATTCATTTAGAGACTGGTTCTGTAATTCTTTAGCTAATAGCATTTTCACTAATGTTTCCAGTGGGAACAGACTCCAACCTACAGTCATAATTATGTGCAAAATTTTATGCATGCTGCACAGGTTAGCAAAAAATTGTCTTGTGAGTCAACCAAGTCCCACATTTTCAGTAGGTATTTCCCCTTCTTTGAAGACCAATCATCTACTAAACTGGAAGTGTCAATCTTCAGCAATTATTCTCCATTATTTGTTTCCAGTAATGCCTAAATCATAGAATCACATGGAAAAGAAGCACACTGAACACAGCTGAACAGAGAATGTGGTAAGAAACAGTCCATGCCCCAATTGCTTAAAATCTAAGTAGATAAGGGAAGCAAAGGCTGGATGGTAAGTAGCTGAGGTATAGCTGAGGTAACTGAGGTAAGTAGCTGAGGTATAGAGAGCCAGGAATTGAATCCAGATCTTCTTCATCTTAATCACAGTCATCTTTCCTTCAAGGAAGAGGATATTTTTTCTAAGGATCTCTTTAAAAAAATATATGTTTTTTTAAAAATCAGGGAAAATATCCAAATATTTTAATCTACATAGGTTAAGAATATCACTCAAACTTTCTAGCAGGAATTACCTTTTGGCTAGAAACCGACTATGAAAATATCACTCTCTAAAGTGAATATTAATGGCATTAAAAATCAAGTTGAGGCAACAATTTTGCAGCCTCAAATAGGGATGGGTATACTTTTATTGGTCCCTCTGAGGGATATTTCTAAGCTACCACAATAGTTTGGCTGCCTTATTACATAACTGTTCATGGGGAAACTAGTGTCACTAGCCCCATATGATGAATGTAAACTGTTTTGGTAGAACAGGAAGAAATAGCAGTTGCTCCTCTGGGACACCAACTAGTGTTTGTAAGACAGTAGACAAAATGGAAACCATGAATCTTTCCTAAAGCAGAAAAATAGCCCCCAGTACTGTGATATACGGGAGCTGTACAGTTCCATGAGCATACGTGAACTGATTCTATACTCGGGTGGGTAGTTCTCCCTGGAATACACTTAGGCTGATAGCCAGGAATATAGTGAAGAACCTTTTCCCATAAAAGATCTAGTAGTTTGGTTGTCACTGTCAATAACAGTAACACACTATACATACATGCAGAGTAGATTATCCATTCCTCTTCAGAAATAGTCTCACTGGTCATGTCTGAGGTGCACAAAACTTGGAGGAAGGTACACAGGTTGCGTTGTATAAGAGAAAAGGCTGGGTGAGACCCCAGGAAGTCAGTTTATGTACACATAGCTAGGTGCAGTTGTAGCACATCAGTAAATAGATCTCTTAATGGAGAGTCAGTTTTGTTTCAGAACAGTAGGGTCCTCTGGTGTTATGACCAAGAGGTAGTACATGATACATGGTGGAAGCGGTCCATCAACTAAGTTGCACAGCAAGGAATGTGATTAATGTGAAAACATCGCAGCATCAGAAAACAGAACTAAGCAGCTTGGAGGGACTCTGGATTACCGGGTTGCTAGCATTCTTAAATATAAATATGCAATCATGGAAGCAGTGAAAGCCAGATCTGAGTGTTTACAGAGAACTGACTGTAGGAGCATAAAGATTAAAAGTGAAGGTAAAGTTTTATTGTCATCATCTGATTGGGAAGAAAGGACAAGAAGCAACTGAGAGGCTACAGTAAGTGAGAACTGTTGCCCAGAACAACACCCAAAACACTGGAACAGCTAATTTATGTGTTCACAGATCCTGTGACCCTAGACAGAGCAAGACAGCAGGGAGATAGTTTACTTATACAAAAAAAATAAGAAACAGACAAAGGAATATTTACTCACAATAAAGAGCAGAGAATGCTGCCATTCATGAATAGCTTTGGAGATATTTAGCGGGCCAGATTCTATTCCACTTATTAGGTGCATAAGGGGACATATCCATGCTAGTGTGATTCTCTCCTACCCTGCTCAAGTCCCCGAAACCATTAATACAAGCAGCGGGTGGAGTCTCGTTCTCCTCACTGTGCTTTTATGATTCAGTCTTAAGGATAAAATGGCAGTGTGTTACAAAAGTAGATACATTAATAGCTTCTCAGGATTTGAACAGAGTGGAATAGAATTGCCTATAGAATCCTAAATTCCCTTAGATACCTAGTAGGGGGACTAGAGTCTGACCAATATCATTTGTTATGAGAGAGAGGATAGCTTGTGGGAAACTTGATTCTATCTTATGGCAGAATTTATTGGGAGAATGAACACAGAAGCACCGCCAAGTATACATCCACTGACCAGGGAAAGGATTGAAACATTAATACAGCCATCAAGGCAAAAAAGCACTCAAGTTCAAGGAAGCCAGAGAGACAGATTGTCTACACACGGGTCAGTTTATTAACTGTGGAAACTGATACAAAAGGCAAAAAGAAACACACCCAACCAATGGGCATTGGTGCAAGGGCAACAGAATCACTGGATGCTCCAGCTCTGCGCCACCCCTGGGAGAAAACACACAGCAGTATGTGCAGTGGTTTAGGACACAGAGGCTGCTGGCAAAGAAGAGAGCATCTTAAGTGTAACTAGTCCAGACTTCAAATAAGCATGCACTATAGAAGACCCAGAGCCCTTTATCCATCATATTTGCAACCACATTATTAGATAAAATACCATTTTACTTCCAGCTGATTGTGGAGCCAGCTGTGATGCAATCAGTAACAATAAGAAGAAAGCTGAGATTAGAGAAGGATGACCAAGCACATGTCAGAGACAATAAAAGTATCCTGGTGTCAGCTGGCAAATACAGGCTGTCAAGAAGAAAGCCATGAAACAAACAATACAATTGCTTGGATTTTATAGCATTTTATATGAGAACCATCCCCTGATGGACAGCAGGGCAACACAAGTCATAGATCTTATTTCAGTACAACAACAACAAGTACATTTTCAGTGTGAGAGATGATGGAGAATAGTGACTTTGGGCCCTGTCTGGCATTCTAACAGACTAAAGATATATTTCAGGAGTAACAGCTAGAGGGCAAACTGAAGATAGAAACAGACATACATCCAATCCAAGGCTACTGAAGTACAGTTCTATTTGCCTGAACAGATGTGTTGAATGAACAACTGGCAAGCCTACAAAGGAGACATCACCTTCCATTGATGGAAACTAGCACCAAGTGGCTCAGCAGCCTAGTAATGTAGAAAAAATTGTCAGGGAAACTAAAGATTTGCACTGACACAAAACGAGTTAACAGAGGACTAAGAAGAACACCGCACACAATCAATACCTGAGGACACAGAACCTTATTTCCCCAGGGCAAAATTATTCACTGTTTGTGATGTCAAAAATTCATCCTAATATACTGATCTGAATTAGCCATCTAGTCACCTGACAATCTTTGCCCCAATTTTTTTGTGGGTACCACTGAGAACAAATGCCTGGTGGGACCCATCCCAATCACTCAGACGTGCCCATGTAAACTGAAACAGGCACTAGGAACACTTCCATAAATCAAGACTGTAACTGCTCATGTCAACAATTACCAATCTGTGACTTCCTAAAGAGGTGCCAGGAGTAGAAGATGAGTATGAATGGGGATAACCTGCCTTGAAGCTGAAGAGAACTAAAGTACTATACATTGGACATTTGTTGCCTTCTGGAGTACACAGGACAGATCCTGAGAGACTAAGAGGCATTAAGGAAATGCCCAGACAGAAGAAATTAAAGGGGGCTGTAACAGGGAGCTAGAGGTTCCTGTTCCTTTAAGAGAGTACAGCAGGCTAAGCCAGATATATGTAACTGCAGGAGAGGAGCACAGGGTGGCCCTTAAGTAAAGGAGAAACTCTTGTGTGTGGCTTGGGAACCATATGACAGGTATGGGGCAGGGCTTTCAGACACAAACTCAGGGCCTGAGTCAGAAGAGACAGTCTGGTCCTGCATGTTGCAGGGACAGGAGCTATAGTTTTAGAACAGCAGTGAAGGCTAAAATAAAGACAAACTACAAAGTTTATTGCAGTCAGCCAGAGACCTGGACTACAGTGCCAAGGTCAGGACTAGGAGGATACAAAGGATTTCAACTCTTAACTGGCTTGAGCTAGGAGATTCAGATGAAATAAGGCACATGAGCAATACAAAGGACCAACAGAACACCATACAACAGAATGAAGGCAGCAATGAGATAAAAGCAATTCCCTCAGCTGCAGTAACATAAATAAGCTTGGTCTGAAGGCTGGTGCACCTGAAAGATCATGAAGTCAAACAGGCTGCATTGTAATATGGCTGAATGGCAGTAAATGCAATATCCTTAGAATGGCCTATGTACTAGTAACCTCTGGTCCCAACAAGTTAGCAAATGTTAGAAAAGAAGCCACAAAGATCCAGTAAAGCAAAAATAATTCAGAGGAGAGATATACAGCCTGCCTGGAACATTGCAGGAAGAAAGAGTTTGGAGTGGGAACCAAGAGGTTAGTCTTCATGCAATTAGCTGCAGTGCTAGTAGCAGTTTCAGCATTCATGTATATAATTCCCTTAATTAACATCCAGTTCAGTTTTACAAGCATGGAGTCTTTTCAGATTATTGAGTACCAAGAAAAGTTGATGGCTGGATAAACTGAGAGCTTGCACTACTAATATTGCACATAATCTCTGTACATCAATTTGTATGTCGTTATGGTATCAACCCTAGACTGTATAAAGACACTCTTGTGTACAAAGCTAGAACAGAGATACCTCTAAGGATATACATGGCTGCGTTTCCTTGAAGTATTTTGAACCTTGCATAAAGGGGTAGAGGACTACAGAGGACTATGAGTTCCTGTCTTGTGTCCCAGGTTTGGTCTACAACAAGCATTGTATTAAACTCATCTGACTGCTGTTGCTTCTCTCAGCCCCAAAAAACAAATTAGTAACATTCTCTGCTCCCCTGGAATCCATCTGCATCTGTTCTGTTATGCCACATGAGTCTGTAGTACCCTTCACTGCTTTGATTCAAAGCATTTCACAATTACATCCTTTCCATTAAAGACAGAACTAGGCGAGACAAGAATGCACGCGGTTTTATACAACATCTTGGAACAGAGAACCAGGCCATATTCTACACCCTTTCTTTTGAAGAAAACTATGTTACAGCACTCACAACCTTAAAGAACATCTGTGCCCAAAGATTATGTCACAGATTAACTCTATAAATGTCACCACTGTGCAGAGAAATCAGAAGAATCAACAGAACAAGATAGTGCTCCTTTAAGGCAGCTGGCAATTTTTGCAACATGGCAGACCAAATAATACAAAGCCAGTAGACAGGATTTACACCACTTACACCTTGCAGTAAGCGTATTTGAACCAAAACTGACTTTAGAGAATGCTATAACCATTGCTAGTCAAAATGAATCTGCAATGGTGAAATCAAAAGCAATAGGTCAACATACAGCAAATATCATTCAAACCATGCAACCATTATTATTGGAAGTTTGAGTAAGGCACATAAAAAATCCAAAGAAAATACAAGCAAGTTATACCGTAAGTTCCATGACCCTGAAACTTGCAAGGAAAACTATGCTACTATTGCCTTTCTCTACAATACCCTGCACATTATACTTGGAGCCCTGCAAGAGAGCTTCGATACAAATACTTCAAGAAGAGAAATGCAAAACTCTAAAACTCTTGGCTCAGAGATGATACTTTTTGTTAGACCAACTAAGAAATATCAAAACAATCATCTTTCATTGCAAGTTTTCAGGCTCATGCACCCTTCCTCAGACTTAGGGAAAATTAAAGATGGTACAAGTCCCCATAGGTAGAAAAATAAACTTCATATTGCACAGAGGAAGCTGAAGATGGATGTCTGTTCCTCTGGGTCCAAGAGAGGCCCTTTGTGTGAGGTGCTCTTTGATGTGCAGATAAGGTAGGATTTCTTCCCTGGTGGTGTCAGATGGCAGAAAGGAGGTGAGGTGCAGAGATCTTTCTTTGTTGTTTAGCAATGAAGCTTATAATTCCAAAATTAACAAAAATTCAGCATCTTCTATGTTTCAGGGATGTATTTGGTAGCCATGTTGGTCTGAGACAAAAAGAAATGCAAAACTCTAATCAAGAGTTTTAGAATTTTGTATTTCTTTTTGTCTATGACAAAATCTGCAGAGGGCTGCTTACTGAGTTTTGGCAAGCCATCGAGGGCCACATGACAGGCAGCCCAGGGCAGATAAATATTAAATTTCTAATTTTTTTAGGGGCCCCATGGGTTGGATAGAATGGCTTGGTGGGCCACATCTGGCCCCCAGGCTGCATTTTGCCCACCCCTGGTCTATGAGAACTTGTACCATCTTTAATTTTCCCTAAGCCTGAGGACGGGTGCATGAGCCCAAAAGCTTGCAAAGAAAGACAATTTTTTTGCAATTTCTTAGTTGGTCTAATAAAAGGTATCATCTCTAAACCAAGAGTTTTAGAGTACTGTATTTCTTTTTGTCTCAGACCAACACGGCTACCAAATACATCCTGAAGCAAGAAGAGAAGACATTTTGTTGAAGTCGCAGTGAGGTCACAGAACATTTTGTTCAAACAACAGGTACATGAAGTTATATCAGGTGTTACTGTCCCAAGGACATATACATGTATTTCCAAATACACAAAGATAAGATAATATGTACTGCAAGGGTTTTTTTTTTTCTATTACCACATGGACAAGCCCATAGATTAACGTTTGGGGCATGCTCAACAATTGTAATATTATCCACATTTATTTGCTTGTACAATTTTGACACTCTGAACCTAGGTTAAATCTTATGGGCTACCAGGTGGGCCACATTCCTAATCATAGTTGTTTGCACGTAAATGTGAGTTTTGCGACATATTGCACGCCTGCTAAATTCTGTATGTTATATAGTGGTACTCCTACTTTAGGCAGAGATCTGTTTACTGCATTAATCATCAAATAATGTGCATCTTCCTCCAGCACCACACAGCAACAGGATAATGCAGACTTCCATTTGTTATTACTAAAGATAGTACAGATGACCAATTAGATTAGACCAGCTAGGTTATGAAAAAGAGTTCACAAAATTAAAACTTAAACAAATATGACACCCTTGCAACAGAAAATATTCTGCTTCCATTCTCAGTGAGAGGTAAGGTGTCCTTAATAGTTGCAAGAGTTTAAACAAACTGGTAAGGAATGACCTTGTGAAAGAAATTGAATCTTCTGAATGGGTTTCACTAATTACAGAGTTGCGGAGAAAGACTGGAGGTGCTAGTCCCTAAGTAGACTTAAAAAAGCCAAATATAAAACAATAGTAATATGATAGCCACCCTTTCCAAAATACAGATGAAGGATTAGCAGAATTTGGCAGAATGAAGATGTTTTCCAGTCTTCATCCACAGCCTGCATGACACTGTGGATTATTACACAAGGATAACAGAGACCTCACATAATTTGCCCCACACAGTGGAGTTTTTTTTATTTTCAACAGCTGCTATATGGACCTGATGTCAGCAATCCTTGAAAACCAAGTCTGGAGTCCAGTGTTATCTGGGTGACATTATTGTGTTTGGAAAAACAACAGAAAAGCATGAAAAACACTTATAGGCATATTACAGTGCACTTAAGAGGGAGACTGAAATAGAACTCTATTAAATATCACTTCAAACAGGCAGAATTTACTTTCCTTGGGCATGTAGTTTTACAAAAAATGACTGAAAGCTGACCTAGATCTTGTTATTACAGTTACAACGGCGGCACCGCCAAAAGGTTCACCTGCATTACATTCTCTTTTTTGGGTCTTACATCATGGTATGCAAAGTTTATTCCAGACTAAACATCTGTCATAGAACTGTAAGAGACAACTTTGTGGAATCTCAAGCTTGTCCTGGACAACTGCTGTACAGGGAAGCTTTGAAACCGTGAAAACTTTGTGAAAGAGCCCAGATTTTACACTATGTTACTTACCATTGTGACTACAGTTGTCCATATGGCTATGGAGCTATAATTATCCACATCCATGATGAAAGTACTGAGACGTCTAATATATTTACTTCAAGAACACTATGGAAGCTAAGGCAACAATTCCATCATTGAAAATGAAGCATCAACTTCCATATAGTCTATGAAAAAATGGAGTACTGGTCCATATGTAGCACTAGAACAGAGAGACTTTCTCAGTCATATTTACCTGAAGTACTATGAGCCTCATCATTTCCCATAGCTGTATTGTGGTATGAATCTTTATGCCTGTGGAGCCTCCTCTAGTTTGGCCTACAATAACACACCCAATTAAATTGACAATTAAGTTCATGTGGCTACTGCTGCTTCTCTCAGTCTTAAATGCAAAAGTTTTCAAAGCCCTCAATCTGGCATCTTGCAAAATTCCCTTTAAAAATGAAAAGGGTAGTAATGTTAATTGCATTTCAAAGAGACTGAAAGTGTTATCCTTACATTCATTTATTATGTATTCACAGTGGTGTGCCCTCTAGTGTTCACTGGTATTTAGGCTGCATTCATTTTCATATCATAATAGCATAGTTTCAAAAATCCATGTTCCTTTTAGCCCTCCCCACCCTTTAAAAAACATTTTTTTTTGGTTTGTTTCCTAGGTCGTGAAACACATATAAGAGAGCATGTGCAACAGAGACACGTAAATTGCAGTCCTTTCATAACATGACAAATTAAGGGTCTGGGAATCATTAATAAAACCACAAACACGTCTGGGATTTTGTCTGGATTCATACAAAGCAGATCAGAGAAATATGTCACTGATTTAGTAAAGCTAAGGAGACTGCAGAGCTTATAAAATGATTAATATAGTACATACACTAGCAATCCAGTAAGTAAAAACACAAAAAAACAAAGCCCATTCACTAAAGTCTCTTCCTAATTTCTGAAATTACTGGACGAATAAAAGTATTACCTAACTCATACATAAATATTATACAATTCAGTATTTTTATTTCAGTGATTTATATCATCATCCATCACTGAGGCACCTAGGCACCATATATCAATAAAAATAATCATGAGAGACCGATGTTAATATTTTCAGCCACGCTTGCTTTACCTCATTTTGTAGTTCTATTAAAATACATTCTAAATCTATAGCTGGGTGCTGTACACATACTTTTTTACTACAAAGCATTAAAGCATTGCCCTTGTTCTTCTTATCAACTCCTAGGAGGTCCAGGATACTGCAAGGAAGAGAAAAGCTTTCTTGCAGATTTTGAGCCTGCAGTTTGCTCAGAAAACATTAGCTATTCTTATGTTGGGAGTCTTAGATTAAAATGAGTCTTAGATTAAAAAACAAAAAAACCCACAGACCTTGTTAAGTCAAAATGCATACCATGTACCCTTTCTAATTCAATACAAAAAAGAGGTAAGCCCTTTTAAATAGTGAAGACAGCTAGAAGTGATGGAAGGACTGCCCAATGCAAATGACAGTTCAGTGCTAAACTGAAGGGGCTGAGAATTCCTTGTTTTATATTGTGGGGGAGATAAGAGGGTTTTTTTTCTAGGCAGTGGGTAACCTCCCCTAACAGTGAGTCCACCCTCTTGGCCTTTCAACATTAGCCCAAGCTGAGGTCCGTGCTGCTATAGCTAGTGTTTCCAGGACTAACAAGCTTATTGAAAGTTAACTCAGATACTGCTAATCTACATTAACCAGAAGGTTAAACTGTGTGATCGTAGATTGGGAGCAGCTTGTGCATATAGTCTCCTGTACTGGGAACCCAGTATAAGTAACTTGGGGCAAAGGGAGGGGTAGGCAAGAGAGAGGGGGGTCAATGGGTTCCTGGGGGCCTTGGTAGGTCTGTGAGGGGGTTCTCTACCTGGGTTCAGGGGTATCAGGGGGCTAAAAGAAGCCCAGTCAGGGTGGGAGAGGCAGGGGGGAGGAAGGAAGAGCTCAGCCTTGGGGTTTGGGTAAGCAATCTCATTTAGATCAGGCCCACCATTTTTGTCTGATTTAAACCTCTCAAATGTCTGCACAGATGGGCATTTAAATAACCTAATCCTAGTTAGGTTAATCTAAATGTAAAACCTGCACATACACTTAGGGTGTCTACGTGGTGTCCTTCACATGTCCCAGGAGGATACTTCTGCTCACAGACAGTGAAGCTACTCCATATCTGTTCCACCTGTATGATCACTATGGGTAGTCTTGAGATGTCAGTCATTGGTCTGCTTGAGAGAGATCACTAAGGATGCCCTTGGAGTGGCCTCACAGCTGTCTTACTGGTTTTGGTGCATCTGAGCAGGGGCAGGTGGGTGGCACATGTCTGAAAGTGTCCCTCTGAGGATGCACTGTAAACGTCCTGTGAAGAAGCAGAAAGACAGGGCTTTCTAGGCAGAGAGCTTGAAGGAATGGCATGTTTAGGGATTTATAAGCAAAGAAAATTCCTGCTACTGTTTGCTTCTCCCATGTTCAGATAGATGGGATTTCACATCCATTTGTTTGTAAATAAACAACTTGGTACCAAGAATATTGTCAATTTTACCTCCTCAAAGAAACATCCTATAAGAGCCACAATACTGCATACTTCCTTGGATCAGAGTAGAAACCCTTCTATCATTCAAATGATATTCAGTCCTCAAGCAAGTATAGACCTTACAAGGATAGGTGTCTAGAGTATTTGTAGTGCCTGTTGGCTGCCACTTGCCAAGTGATACATATACATAATTATGAATGGGAGAGCTTCTTAAGTGTTGCTAATGCTTATGATTTCTTAAGTCCTGACATATTGAACCAGTTGGTATCACACTGAAGCTCATGTTATGCAATGCTGACCAGTTAAAACTTGAATACTGAAGATACATCTGTTCTTCAGTCCTCAGTGTAGCACAGCAGTACCCAAGTTAACTTTCAGAAAGCTAATTGGTTCTGGAAACAGTCCAGTTATAGCAGCACAAACCTCAGCTTGCACTAATGTTGAAAGGTCAAGAGGGTGAACTCACTAGGCATGTCTATACAAGATGCTTAACTGCTCATTAGCATACTTTACTGTTCAGTAAGCATATGTGTCTACACATGTACACATTTACTGCACAATTAAAACCACTAATCATGCAAATGCAAGTAACAAATTTACTTATGATTACTTACTGCGTAGTAAGGCATATGCAATCCCAACCTAGGAGCAAATTTTCTCCCAGCCACTCAGGGGGGCCGGCCTAAGAGCAGAAGCCTCTCTCGCCCCAAAGCTGTGCTGCCTCAATGGCAGCCCTTGCCTCAGGCCCTTAAAAGCCTGCAAGCATTTTGAGCCCTGGGGCACACCAGCAGAGAGCCTGAGGGTGCTCCAGACCCGTGTGTCCCCCTGGACAGGCCGCAGCCTGCACCCCAGTGCTGCACACCTGCCAGGCCTGTGCTTTTCAGGTCTGCAGGCTGCTGCAGACTCCAGTAAAGCCTGCCAGCCCCAGGCCCAGCTGCAGGCAACTTCTAGCTCTTGAGTCCAGCTCCAGCTGCCTACAGCCAAACCCCAAGCAGCCTTCCTGGAGCCTGCACATCCTGTGGGCCATCGCCTCAGCCTCACAGCTGTCACTCCCATGCCAGGCCCCTGTGCTGGGCACTGTAGGCAGCTGCCCAGGTCTGGCAGTACAGGGACAACCACATGGAGGCCCAGAGAGTTGGCATGGAATCCATGATGGCCTTGTTTTTGCCTATGCCTATGCCCACACCCATGCCTGCCACTCAGGGTCCCAACTGATCGCAGCAGGAGACTGGTGACCCTGTGGCACTGTGGGGTGGGATGGAGGTGCAGCACCACTTTCAGCAGGGCAGGCACTCCAACACTCACATCAAGGGGCTGTCAGGCTGGATGCAGGAGCACGGGGAAAAGATGGAGTGGGTGCAGCAGTGCTTCATAAATGTCAAGGCCTTGCTGGCACAGTGGGCTGCCATCATAGACCACAACCATCAGCCAGGGAGTGCCCGCAAATCCATACCCTTTATGTGTCAACTAATGGACATCATTGTGCCCTAGGACCCAGGCTGCAGCATGGACAGCCTGCCTGAGTCCCTGCCCTGGCCTGGCACTTAGGGTGACACATCACCAAGGGAAGGCCCCTCAGGCCTGCAGCCCCCCATCTGGTTGACCTCCCCCAGCTGCACCCTCCACCAGCAGCTTGGGGAGCCTGGGCCAGTGCCTGCCTCACCAGCTCCATAGCTCCAGCCCTCTCCATGAGGTGCAGCTGGTCATGACACTACTGGCCATCACCACAGCTCCTCCCTGGATGGTCCCTTGGCTGGCTGTCCACCTGCCACACCCTGCAGTCTGAAAACACCACCCAGGGCTGCATGCCATCACTGACAGTCATGACCATGTGGAGCCACCAGCCACACCAGCCAATTGGTAAGCCCTGCACTGGGGGGTAGGGCCCTCCCTGCCCTGGCCCCGGCTGCCCCACCCAGCCTGACCACACCCCTCTGGCCTCAAGTTCCTGCCCCCACAGCACACAGGGAGGTGGGAGATGGTGCAAAACTTTTGAGCAGCCCATGCCCCTGCAGCTAGGCAGACAGAGGCCTCTCACATACTGAGGAACATGTTGATGCCAGCAGCGATGTCCTCCTCAGCAATGGGGGCAAGGGCATGTAGCGCAGCCACAGGTAGCTTTCCAGGTGGTAGTGGTAGTAGAGGTTGAGGGGCAGCCTGGGCTTGCCCCTTGTGCTGTTGTAGCTCAGGGCCCCATGCCAGGTATTCAGATTCACCTGGAACACCATGGTCAGTAGCAGCAGTAGGGTATAGTGGGCGAGGCACCCCTCAGTCTTTGCAAACTTCTATTTGCACACTGGGCTGTGACTTGGATGACTACACAGTCCAGTGGGTGGCAAATTGGCTAGAGGGTCATACCCAGGGAGTCATAGTGGATAGGTCAGTATTGACCTGGAAGGGTGTGGGCAGTGGGGTCCCACAGGACTCGGTCCTTGGACTGATACTCTTCAATGTCTTCATCAGCGACTTGGATGAGGGAGTGAAGCATACTCTGTCCAAGTTTGTGGATGACACAAAGCTATGGGGAGAGGTGGACACACCGGAGGGCAGGGAACACCTACAAGCAGACCTGGACAGGTTGGACAAATGGGCAGAAAACAACAGAATGCAATTCAACAAGGAGAAATGCAAAGTGCTGCACCTAGGGAGGAAAAATGTCCAGCATACCTACCGCTTGGTGGTACGGCAGGAAATGACCTGCTTGGTGGCACGGAAGTGCAAAGGGATCTTGGAGTTCTAGTGGACTCCAAGATGAACATGAGTTGTCAGTGTGACGAAGTCATCAGAAAAGCTAATGGCACTTTATCATGCATCAGCAGATGCATGATGAACAGAACCAAGGAGGTGATACTTCCCCTCTATCGGGCGCTGGTCAGACCGCAGTTGGAATACTGCGTGCAGTTTTGGGCGCCGCACTTCAAGAGGGATATGGAGAACCTGGAGAGGGTCCAGAGAAGGGCCACTCGTATGGTTAAGGGCTTGCAGGCCAAGCCCTATGAGGAGAGACTAGGGCACCTGGACCTCTTCAGCCTCCGCAGGAGAAGGTTGAGAGGTGACCTTGTGGCTGCCTATAAGTTCATCATGGGGGCACAGAAGGGAATTGGAGAGGCTTTACTCACCAAGGTGCCCCTGGGGGTTACAAGAAATAATGGCCATAAGCTAGCAGAGAGCAGATTTAGACTAGACATTAGGAAGAAATTCTTCACACTTAGAGTGGCCAACGTCTGGAATGGGTTCCCAAGGGAGGTGCTGCTCTCCCCTACCCTGGGGATCTTCAAGAACAGGTTAGATAGGCATCTAGCTGGGGTCATCTACACCCAGCACTCTTTCCTGCCTATGCAGGGGGTCGGACTCAATGATCTATTGAGGTCCCTTCTGACCCTAACATCTATGAATCTATGAACTGGGATACACACACTAGGGACACACTTAGGGTGCAATGCCAGCATGGGGGGGAGGGGAAGTTGGCCCCAGGGCACCTTCCCAGAGAAGCCCCCTGCTGGGAGGATCGGGGTATGAGCAGCTCCTCATCCCAGTAGTCTGGGAGGCCTGCAACCCCCAAGCCTGGGTGCCATGGACTGGGCGGCAGCGCAGCAGAGCAGTTGGCCTTCAGGAGGTGAGGGGGACAGTGGGGTCTGGATCTGTGGCAGCAAGTGCTGCCAGGAACCTGGCCTATCTCACCTTGGGAATAGGTCAAGGAAGGCAGGCTGCCTGTGGCCAGCACCCAGCAGCCTGTTGTCCCCAGGGGAGCAAGCAGGGATGGGGGGCTTGGCTGGGGGTGCCTGGGCCCAGACCTGCCCACCTGACTTACCATGGTCCCTGGGCACCTGTCCATGACTGACCCCTGATCTGAGGCCGGGAAGCATATGGCCTCTGGTACAGAACATCTTATCTACAAAATGTTGCAAACTGACACAAACAGCTTCTTTCTCATGGCTCTATAAGGCCTGCAGCTGCATGTGGGGGACAGGCCTCACTTGGCAGCCAGGATATGGCCTCAGGGATGCTGCTGCCCACAGCCAGACCCTGCAGATGCACTGGCTCTGCCAGAGGAGGACTCTGGATAGGACCCCCCTCATGGGTCATAGTACTGGAGGACTGGCTGGCAGACATGGTGGGTAGGGGATGTGGCCCACCACAGCAGCTGGTGGGCAGAGGACATGGCCCTTGATCACGTGTGGGATTGGGTGGATCAGGAGTTCTGGGTGCAGCTCACAGCCCTGGAGCATGAGCAGGTGGAGGTGCTGTGGGAGAAGACTGTGGTCCTAGTCAGGTCAGTGCAGGTCACAGATAATGACCGCCGAATGCTGGACACCATTTTGGCCCTTCATGCGGCCACTGCCCAGCTTTCAACCTTAGCCCTACCTGCCTCCTGGCAGCCAACTGACACCCAGTAGCAGGCCGCCATGTGGGCTTGGGTGGAGGTCCTGCATCACCTCCAGCATCACTTTGGCCCAGTGAAGAGCCCACTCTCCACCAGGTCCAGCAGGGCAGAGTTCCTGAAGACATGGGTGTCTTGGGCACTGCCCACCCAGCCAGTGCTCACCTGTTTGAAGGCTCCACAATGGTTGATGATGGCCTGGAGCACCATGGAGTGAAAGCCCCTCTGGTGTAATACGGGTGGTCTCCATGGGATGGGCAGATGCCCAATGCATTGTGGGAATTCCAGGGCATGGAACCCCACCACCACTACCTGTTTAGCATGGGCAAGGACACCACAGGGTAGGCCAAAGTGGAGGTACGTGGCACCCTCCAGGACATGGTCATGGCTGTGGAGCACAGTGCCCCCCACCAAGTCCTGGAGGGTGCCATGTACCTCCACTTCTGCCTACCTTGTGGTGTCCTTGCCCATGCTAAACAGGTAGCCTATGTGCCACCGACGTAGCCAGCTTGAGCAGGGTGAGGGGCAGCCGGATTTCTGCAGGGATGGGCAGCCACATGCTGGTGTTCTGCTGTTCTAGGTGAAACTGCTCTAGGAGAATCTGGAAGGTGACCCAAGTCATCCTAAAAGCCTCCAGCACCGTGCATTGTCCCAGGTGTGCTGGGTAATATGCCTCTACCAGTCCTGGCTGGCCCAGCAGACCTAGAGGCAGTGGGGCTGGAGGCCCAGGAGGGTGATGGCGGCCCTGGCAGTGGCATCCTGTAGCCTGTCAGCAGTGACCCTGACAGGTTCCAGCCAGGTGTATGGAATCAAGGAGGCAGGTGCGCAGCAGTGACCCTGGGGCAGTGTGCAGTGGGCAGGCAGGTGGTCACTGTGTGTGTGGCAGCTAGGAAGGGGTAAGGTAGCTGTGGGCCAGGCAGTGGTTGGCAAAGCAGGCCACCAGGGCCATCGCAGCAGCCAGCAAGAGCACAGGGCACTGGTCGTTGCTGCCAGGGGCAGGGGCTGGAGCAGCCATAGCACAGGGAGGCACAGCTGGGGAAGAGAGTGCTTCCATGTGCTGTCCCTGCACTGCACATACTGCTCCTGTCCAGGGAAGTGCCTGGCCAGAGAGGTGGGAGAGGGGCTGGCGTTTGGAGAGTGCCTTTGACTGCTGCTAGCTCCAGCCAGAGCCTGGAGCTCCACCCAATGGCAGCAGGAGCCCATTGCAGGGCCCCAGGAAGTGGGAGCAGGTTGGTAGCAAATCTGTTCCAACTTCCCTACATGTGTAGATGCCTGCCCAGCACTGTTTACCCATGAGTAATTTACTGACAAGAAATTGGTGCCATAGCAAATGCATGTGTAGTCACACCCTCTATGAAGGTTACCAGCTTCAGAAGGAATTTGATGGTGTCTTTCAGGGAATAGGGAAGCTCTCAACATAGTGAAGGAGTTATTATAGAAAGGGAAGAAGTAAATATAGAAACAACAGATCAGAGAAACTGTAACAGTAAGCATAAAACCAAATTGTGCATCAGGACTTCTAGAGGAGGGTATGGATAGGGACTAGGCCTATGTGAAGCGGCTAGTATTTGCTTCGGATTCGGATTCAGCTGATTCGGGGGACAGTGATTTGATTCAGTGAGTCAAATCGCTGTCCTGAATCAATTTGGCGGAATCTGATGTGGAGGTCTGGCCACTGCCGAATCAGCCGAATCGGACAGGCCCCATCTCCTGCCTGCTCTTGCAGCCCCATCAATGGCTGCCCCACCCAGCCCCAGCTCCCGGCCCTTAAAAAAAAAAAAAAAGCCCAGAGGTCACCAGCTCCTGCCAGGCAGGGGGGAGTGATCCCTGCTGCCCCCCACTGCCCCATGCTGTCTGGGGATCTCTTCCACAAGCCCCCAGAAACCCAGATGGCCATTGCAGCAGCTGGTGAGTGAGGGTTTTTGGTTTTTTTTAAAAGACCTGGGAGTTGGGGCTGGGCAGGGCAGCCATGGGGGTGGTGCTGGGAGAGCAGGCGGGGAGCACTCAGGGGACTGGGGGAGCAGGCAGGGGATGGGGCCTGGCAGGGGTACCCCCATGGTCCCCTCCCCCGCCCCCTACTTACGACCAGAGAGTCCAGGTTCAGTTCCCTGCAGCAGCGAGTGGGAACTGCCCAAATCTCTGAAGCTCTCTCAATCTTTTCCAAATCGATTCGGAGAACTTCGAATAGATTTGGACCTTTTTACTGATCTCCCAATTCGATTTAGATTCGGAGATTCAGCCACCGAATTGGGCCGAATTTCCTCCAGATTGAATCAGTACCCAAAGCTTCAAACAGCATCTAATAGGGACCTCTTATGAAACAAAGGGCAAAGCTGGTGGTTTGTCTCATTAAACAGAGGAAATAACTAACTAAACTTGATCTTAGCCAAAAGGCCGAGAAGCGACATGGCCAATATACTCAACAAGAAAAAGTACAGTACTAACCTTAGTATGGGGATGTAAAAAGTGTCATTTTTATTTAGGGGTAAGTGTTGGCTGACCATATACCATATATTATCATTGCCAAAAGTAATGGCTTTACAAATAACCTTTCCTGAGAACATAGTGATTATATTTTTTATACAAACATCGGACTGGTGCCTCCTGAATCTGGGGGGCATCTGCAGAAGCCGGCAGTGGTGGCGGTTAGGGATAGGGCTGGTGAGCACCCGCAGAAGCCACCAGCAGTGGTGACAGTGGAGAACAGCCCTGTTGGGGGGGGGGCATGTGTCCCCCCCATGTTCCCCCACCAGTCACCTATAGATACAAATGTCTGATTTGCAAATTGAATAGAAATCTAAGAGGGATTTAATGGTTGTAAACACATAACGTATTCTACAAAACATAAGTTCAGCAGATCAAAGAATAGAACTAGACTATGTATAACTCACTCTGATTAAAATAAACATTAATAAATAAAACAAAATGTTCAGTCTGTGAAATGTGTACTTTAGTTACCAGGTTTACTGCTGAGTATGAAACCCTGTGGAAAGTAATTAAACAATTAACACTGAGTAGATAAGACAGCATGTTATCCAGCCTGATGATCAGTTTAAGAGGCAGCTCTTAGAAGAGATTTAGTTTAATTTAGTTTAGGAGGATGATTCCTGAAACATTTCAGAAAAATATGTTAGAAAGGAGACACAAAGAAAATTCAGGATTGTAAATTTAAGAAAAGAGCTAGAAATGTTTTACACTGGCCTGAAATGAACAGTGCACTGTGAAAGATTTAAAAGATTCTTGCATATACAGGCCATGTCAAATGAAAGTGTTGTATGCAAACAACGGAGCAAAGATGACAGATTTGTTAACCTCAGCTGGAAGGGAAAAAAATCTATGTATTGACATATAGCCATTTCCCTGAATTAGCCTTATTTGAAGATGCCACACCTAAACAGGTAATTGTGCATATCAAATCCATATTAACAAGATATGGCATATGAGACTTTGTAATGTCTAATAACAGACCATAGTTTGGTAAGTTTAAGTAATCTGCAGTGTAGCACTAGTTTAAACACATCATTGCTAGTCTCCATTATTCCAGGTCAATGGGCCAGGGGCCAGGTCCTATGCTGGCCCACCCTTCTGTCTCTATGGGGCAATCCGCTGTCTCACCTGTCACAACTTTGCTGTTCCCATAAATAGATAGTAAATGCGAGAGACTGCCCGGTACATGCCTTGATGCCAGGGGGAGTTATCTGCACTTTTGACCTTCTGTTGGCTACAAATGTCCAACTCGGGATCCTTAAAATTCTAGTTTATTAGGCGGATTGAAACACTGTAATGAGTTAAATCACAAACCTTGGGGCTGGTCCCCCCCCCCCCACACACACACACAGTAGCAAGCTACAGAGTCAGGTATACCTATCCTACAAGCGCTGGAATCTGCTGTCGATGGCCAGTCGAGGCTTCTTTCAGTGTGGTGTTATCCTCCAGAAGGGGGTCGCCAGCTGGTCCTTCTGGCTGGACAGGTATGGTCAAGTTGGAGATCAAGAGGGCGCCACTGAGGGTCACTTTTCACTGCCTTTTATCTGTCCTTGGCAGACTTTGGTGACTCCCCAGTTTTCAGGTTTGCCCAATCCAGGGGTCATTGACCCTCGTGGGAGTTCCCCCCCCTCGGTGGCTACTGGATGGCATCTGTCAGCCCCAGGGGTCGCCCGCATGAAAGTGCAGGTTTGGGAGTCCGTTGATGAATTTTGAATACGGCTCTGGGAGTGGTCGATCTGGAGATATTCAGCCCAAAAGTTGGTGCCCGGCGTTGATTAACTCAGGCCAGGGCTTCTAGCCCTTGATCAGTGACGTTCAGAGATTTCCCGGTTGTTACATTGTCTTCTATTGAGTTCTTTCGTTGGTTGATCTGCAGTCTCCCATGTGTTAATTGCTGTCTGCTACCATGTTACACATTCAATCACTGATTCACTCGCTCTTTCAGGGGCCAACCTGATACAGGGAAGGACAGTTTGATTCCTGCCCTTGTTAACATTGTTACAATGTATAATTTACTTATGAAACTAAACACATTCAGTTGAAAGTTGAAAGGTGAGGAGTAGAAAATATAAGCTACAAATGCCATGGCACACAAATAGATAAAAATACCAAACTACAAGGGGAGATACAAAATGCACACACACAAATTTTAAAACACAATTCCTTATCTTAAAGTGAAAGAGAGAGGAAGGAAGAAAAGGTAGAAAAAGAGAAACATATCCAAAGAGGGGAGAGCAAATGCAGGCAAGAGGAAAAGGGGCTTTCTGCTACACTTCCCTACACTGCAGCCCCTCACAGATGGCATCACAGTTCTTAATGTCACCAACACCATACTGGGCCCCATAATCCTCCAGTCCAGACTCTAACTGGATCCCTCCAATCAGGTGGCGTAGTCTGCCCTCATTCTGGGCTACCTAGCTCCCTGTACTCTTCCCCCTCTTGGGCATGGCCCCCCGGGACCTTTGGCCATACAGGCCCTGGCCTCACCTCCAAGGCCAGTCAGAACCCCAGGTCCTCTGTTCTGGGTGCCCTTCACACTGGGCCCCTGGCCCTTTTGACCCTTCTGCTCCTGGCCCTAGAATTGACCAGTCAAGGGTGCCTCAAGTCAGGTTTCTTGAGCACCTAGTCCACTTTCTGTCATGGGTCTCCCTTCTTAGTCCTACGGTTACCCACCCGGTTGTGGGGGCTGGGGCTAAGGCACCCCTCCTTGCCTTTCACTGGGGAGGTAACTGGCCTGGCATTTCCTGGGGGCTCCCACACCACTAGCAGCCCCACCAGGCCACCCATCCCCAGCATGGTGCAGTTTTAGGTTGTACCCAGGACCAAGAGTCTCTAGCTTCTCCCTGTTAGATGTTCCATGCAGCTCAGCCAGGCAATGTTTTGGCCTGGTCTGGCAGCAGCAAACTGCTATGTTTATATAGGCAGGCAGTGTTCTAAAATGGCTGCTGCAATCAAGCACCTGCTGGCTGCCTGACTCAGCCATTAAAGTGGCAGGTACTGCAAGTACATTGCCAGAGTCTCAAAACAGGGACTAAACTTCATAACAAGAGAAGACGAACATAAGAAATGTCAGACCATAGGTACATCTAGCTCTGTAGACTTTATCTTGCAGCGGCAGGCAGCGGATGCTAAGGGGAAGTGTATTTGTGTTAAGCCTGTCCATACTGATCCTGCACCTCTTCCCTCACAGCTTTGAGCTTTCAGAGACTTACGAAGTGCTAATTTGGAGGTTGTGCTACGTCTATCATGTTTAATACCCACCATTGGACCTAATAGGACTGTGCAAAATTTCACTGGCTGTTTTGTTTCAATGCTGTTTCAATGCGTTTTGAGCTCGAAACAGTGAAATCAAAATGAAATGAAAGGCTTTGAAACAGCTTCAAGATGAAATGAGGGCAGTCAAAATGTTTCAAAAGTTTTGAAACGTTTCAAGTTTTGAAGCTGGTCTTGCTTGCAGGTAAAGAGAAACTAAGGGGAGGTTAGGGGGAAGGCGGGGAAGGATTGCTCTGATATTGACTGTGTAGCTGGCCAGTGACCATGATCATTCCCTGAGGTCCCTTCCAATCCCAGTGCTTTGGGGGAGGGATGGAAAAACAGCATAAAAAGTATTGTTTGAACTGAGCTTTCTCTGTGCCTTCACACTTATAAGTGTCACAAGTTTTGCTCTGAATAGTTTGAGGTACAGTTTCCCAGAAACCCCTGCATATATCTCCTTGAAACTTGTCAGGCTTCATGGCCTCACCTGGGGCTACCATCACTGCAGTTTTCACCCTGCTGTGCCTTAACACACACACAAAGTCACACGTCATGAGTTTTGCTTGTCAGCAGCTTGAGGTGCAGTTTCCCAGAAACCCCTACACCTTGTAGAGAACCCTTACACCTTGAAACTTGGCAGGCTTCATGACCTCAGAAGGGGCTTTAAGTTTCATCTGAATCAGGCAAAAAATAACAAAGTGATAGGCAATTTCATGCTTTCCCATTATAGCCTATGGGCGAAACGTCAAAACAGTGAAACTGTTTCAACAAAATGAAACGGTGCTGTTTTGCACAGCCCTAGGACCTAACCTGTATGAATATATTAAATTCCCTTTTGAGGCTAGTTAGCAGCTTCAACAACGTCTTGTGGCAGTGAGTTCCACAGGATAACTGTGTGCTGTCTGAGAAAGAACTTCCTCTTGTTTGTTTTAAACTGGCTACCTAATGATTTCATTGCATGTCTCCTAGTACTGAGAGAGATTGTAAATCCATGTTCAGTTTCTCCATGCCATTCATGAATTTCTCCAGTTTTCTGAGGTTTATGAAATGTTTTGAAGGCTAGCCAAATGAATATGCATAACAAATACCATAACCCCATAAAGAGCATGACTCAGAACATGTATCCAGAAAAAAAAATTGAACAATCAGGTGGGTTAAAAACATATTATTCAACCATCTCTATTTCTAAGCACCAGAGGGATGCATGAAATACTGCTCTACTTCTCTGAAATAGTTGTTAATGTTTGCAAACTTTTTTTCACAGAGGAGAAATCAGATCCCTTCGTGAGGACAAGGAATTGAGACATTCAAGATCAAGGTCTAGCATCTCAAGATGACAGAATCTTTTATTCCCTTTCACTTTAAGAAACTCTAACAATATGTTGTATCTCAAGGTTTCTTTTTGAGTGTTGGGGGAACACATTATGGAGGTGTCTATTCATTAGGCTGGGGAAAATAGCATTTTTTCAACTAAAGGGGCACTGCCTCCCACAGAGCTACATAACAAGGGAACACTGAGCTAGTGAACTATTATCTACTGTACCACATACAGTTTTGTGGTATGAATTTTTTCCCTTGTGTCATATGAAAATAGCTTTTTGTTCTGTTCATAACATTTATGTAACTACTTCAAAATCCCTTTTTTTTTATAAATGCATGATCTAAACAGAGCTGAGTGACTGAGCTACCTTCATTACAACTGTATGCCAAGCTCCATTACAAAGTATCTGTTTCCAGGCTTGAGGTTGTAGAGCTACACTTAAACTGCCTCAGTTGTCACACATAATTCTTCCAGTAACAAAACTATAGTAAATGGCTTGTTTATCATTTTGGATTCATAAGTTATAGAGAAAAAGAAGCACTTGGAGGTTGTGCCCTTCCCTTTCATTATCTTAAAATTATTCTCTCTCTCCTCTTGGAATTATTGAGGAATAAAATAAATGTTGACTATTTATTAAGGATGACTATAAGCCACTCATTCAATGTGGCCATGAAAGAGTCAAATTAAATCTTAGGAAGTAGCAAGAGAGATGTTTTTCACTAGCAATCTCACTGCCATTGGTAGAACATTTCTAGTCAACCTGGGTAAATAAAAAAAAGATGAATTCAAGCTAGAGAAGGTATAGAGGATGGCTGCTACAAGAACCAGGGCAATGAAAAGTCTGTCTTATCAGGGGACTAAAAGAAGTTGGTGTGTTTATGCTAGCAAAAGGAAAGCTGAATGTACATGATGTGAATATATCAATGAGGTAAATGCCAGGGAGGAAGGATAAGCAGATATAAATTGGATTTTTTAAAATGTTGACTAGAAATTAGACTTGTAATCATCAGAGCATTTTGGCTCTGCAATAGCCTTTTCATCACAGTGGCACAAAAGCCTAACTAATTTTAAATTGTAGTTTAAAGAGCTTATGAAAGGAATTACATGTTATGATTGCTTCATATCAAGGAACCGATTCTGTGACCAAGGATATCCCTTCTATTTTTATGTTCTTACACTCCCAAAGCCCACACTTAATTGTAATAATTTATTATTATTATCATTATTGTTATTATTATAGCATGTAGAAACTTAATCACTGTGGTGTGGCCCCACTGTACTAAGCACTGTAAATTCACCTAATAAAAGCCAGCCTTCTAATCTCATCATGGATATAGGCAAGGCTGGGAGAAAATGATCATCATCATCTTCATTTTACAGAGTTCAGCACAAATTCATATAGGAAATCGGTGGCAGAACTAATAATTGAACTCAGATATTCAGAGTACCATACCAGTGGCTTATCCACAAGGCTATTCATTGTTCCTCTCAAACTATCTAGCTCCCAACAGGGCCAAAACGAATGTAGTCAAAAGTCCAATGGGTATGTTAGCCTGAGATATTGAGGTCCACATTATGGCTACCAATTATTACCAAATTCCATCACTTCTAATATGCACTTAAGGGAAACATCAATGTCAAAAGTTCAACCAAGCCTAGCATGGTTGAGACACATCAGTTTATGTAGCTAACAGTACATGAGGGAACAATATGGCTAACATCACATGCTTTGACTCCCTGACTAAATGAGCAAATCAATTTTTACAACTGGCAGCTTCATTATGAGTGTGGAACAAGGCTCGACCTCACACCCCTAGAAACACAGCAGGATGCCTTACTTTCTCTGCCATGACACCCTTTTTGGGGAGCTTGTAGTTGTGCCAATAGCATATGTGAAATGTAAGCCAGCTCTCAGAATAAGAGCCATACAGTTCTCTTTTGTTGGTACCAGTCTCCTCCATGCACCCATAACAGAAATGTACACAGGAGCAAACAGGAAAGTGTCCTCAATAAAGTAAGAACACTTCTACACATTAATGCTGCTGATACTTTCACAGGCTTGAAGCTTGATTTAGGCAAGCTTCCAAAAGTTTCAGCCCATGAAAAGGGTACCAGGTCATGCCACTACTGATCCCACGTAATCCATTCTCCTCTTCTAGCACATGTTCTGCTTTTCCAATAACAATCCCTCATCACTCCTCAGCTGTACTATATCAGTGAGGGCCAAACCTTTGGCAGCAGTGCCACAAGTTAGCCCTGTAGTCTCCTCACATGCCACTTTGATTCCCTTCCACTGCCTGATCTGCTGCTGTGGTTTTTGCTACTTACCCTATGCTCTCTGGCTGATCTGCTGTTTTGCTTTCTGCGGCTGTGCTGTCTGCCTCCTCCCCAGTCTGCTATGTGGCACATACAGAGACTGCCTGTGCCATTTGTGGCACCCATGCCACAGGTTGGTCACCCCTGTATAATATCACCCATGATGCACCACAGAGGCCCCCATGTTGCATCTCTTTTCTGCTCCAAGAGGGAGACAGTGATGCAGCATAGGAGATATTGTCTGAAAGCCTGCTTTTAGGCTAGGGACAGAAGTTACACATAACCAGTTTAAGTGCTCAGAAACTAGTTTAAACCTATAACACAACAGAAGCTCAGTGCACATAAACCAGTTTCAAAATGGCTAAAACTGGTTTAAGAGAAATCTGCTTGAATGTAGTATCAGACTTAACTGATTTGGGTCAAACTGGCATATGAAACTTCTGTCCCAGACCCCTTTCTGGTTCAAGTTAAATCACAGTCCCTTAGCATCCCAGCATGCTTTCCAGCCCTAGGCTGGGTTGTGCTGTCTGCTCCAGAAAGCAGAGCTGGCCCTGCTCCTCTGCTTCCTAGCTGAAGCAGTGAGGGCTGGCTGACAACAGGGGGAGGGGGGCAAGCCTGGCTGGGGATGCACCCAGTCTGCGGTGGGGGGCTGCCTGCCCCCCAGGTAAACCCTGGCTGGGGCCCAGGGCCATGGAGGGGGGCTAAACACCCCTTCCCCCACTCAAACTTACTGCTGGCTGTGACTGGACTACAAATCCCAGGGGCACCTGGAAGCAGGAAGAGGAAGCGATTAGAAACCATGTAGAGTCCTGTTGCATAATTCTGGACTGCAAATCCCAGAGGTCTCAGGAGCAGGAGGAGGAAGAAATGAACAGATGACTAGAGTTGTCAGCTGGGGGAGCATACCATGCGCTCCCAGATGGGAGTCCCATCAGCTCATTGGAGTGCTCAGCCAGGGAAGTTCATGGTGCACTCCCATGGCTGGGAGCTCTGATCATCTGACTGAGACTCTCAGCTGCAGGATCACATGGTGCAGGTGACCAGGGCACCCAGCTTTGGGTGTGCAGGGTGATAAGGTATGATAAGAACCAGCCAGAAAGTTATTACATATGTATTTTGCGTAATAACTTTGTGGCTTATTCCTAGTTTTATCACACCATTAATTCATTAAATGTGTGGCCAGGTCAGTACATAAAACGTAATTAACCAGCGGATCAAGTCTTAAGTGTAACTTCTCTCTGTGGCCTGAATGTCTGCATTAACCTTTTTCAAGGCTTTATCTGTGATAAACCCATGAAATAGGGGCTTAGTTGTAACCACTTTACAAGATTTCACAAATTATATTTTTGTATCAGGTGGTAAATTCCAGCACAGAGACACTAACGATAAAGTGGGATTTTCTTTTTTTGTCAGTGCTAGGCTTGATGTAGGGTAGTGTGGTGCAGCCCAGCCATACTGTACAGCATGGAAGAAGAAAGTTAATGGACCCAATAAACAGCAGTACAAGAGAACTTATCTGAAGCCTTCCTCTGATATAAACAATTCCATATGCTTTCCATGGTTGAAGATGATGCCTGAATTTTGCAACTAATTGTATTCAGTTTGCTCTTATAAAGTTAAAAAACTGCATTCAAATTCATAAGAACAATCAGAGAGAGCACTCTAAACTGGTGAGCATACAATGCTAGTTTAGATCCTACCAAAAAAACCCAGCTGTTATAGGTCATTCAAACCCAGTCCACAATTCCCCTTTACACCTTTAAATGCAACTCAGTTGCCTAAAAAGTAGATGCATAAGTGGCACTCACTACCATTAGCATGATTTTTAGATCCTATTTCCACTTTTGTAGCTATACTTGGCCTTCTGAGTATGCTGAGAAGGGATCTACTGTAATGGTTTAACACTTGCAATCCCATTCCCTCAACAGTTTTATGATTAGGGCATTTGCCCAAGAAGCAGGAGACCCATATTCTAGGTTCTTCTTAGGAAGAGAAGATTTGAAGCCATATTTCACTTCACAGGAATCTGCCTAATCACCAGGCTATGGGGCAGGTAGGATGAAAGAGAAGCCTCCCAGCCATCTGGTTGAAGATGGATCAATGGGCAGCCAAAAGGGGAAAACAGAAGGGACCAGAAGAAGATGAAGCTCAGTGAGGGTATCCTGGGTCCTGCCCACTCTCAGTGCTCCCTTGAATATCTGTTATTTGTCTACCATTAGATAGCTAAAGAGCAGTTACAAGACAAAAGTTGAAATAGAATATGGGGTATGAGAATATGTTGGCTTTTTTGAAAAAAGATTTCAAACACAAAAGTATGGTAGAATTCTCCCTACTTTTCATTCATTTGTAAAAAAGTACCTAAAAGCTCACTGAACCGGGCTGGTAACCTTTCCATCTAAGAGATTCAGGGGACATGAATTTTACACAAGGCTTGTCAACATACAAAACAATCCAATATCTCAATAAATTATTTTTGCAAAAGAGAAGTGGTCAAGAATGACTTGCCTGTAGGTGGACATGATTAGCAAAAACAAAATAAAACAAAACAAAACAAAACAAAAAACAAAACAAAACCTTACCAGCAAAATCAAATGAGCATATTTAAAAAAAATAAATAAAAATTAAACTGATAAAATATAATTAATATTTCTGGCGAGTAATGGGGACAGAATGCTTTTAAAAAAGATGTTCTCCTCGCCTCCCATAAAAAAAGTTTTTGAACACCATATGCTGAGCTGAAAAAATGGAAAAAATCTGTTTGATAAAGTGTGGGTGAGTGGTGACACAGAATGCATTCCTAACAAAGGAAAGGATTTTTTTTTTTGACTGCAGTACAGCAGTCAAGTGATTGCAATGGCAAACTACTTAAAAAAAAACAGGACAGTTTAAAGACTCTCTAATCCTCTTCTAGGAAGATCATCTTTGTTGTGTGGCTACTTACTCTACCTTAACAGTCAACTGTGAAATAACATTAGCTTAATGATCTGATGATCACAGTGTGATTATTGTTTTGGTCTTTGTGGTAAAATGCATTATATACACTCTGTGGCAGGCGCCAAAGACATAAGGAAAAACGTGTTAGAATTATAAAAAGTGGATGTGATTGCACTCTTCCTTTCCTCACGCTACCCTTCTAGTGATCTTTGTCCTGATCTGTTGAGATTCACCCTCTTGGGGTGTTGGGAGGAGGGAGGATGATTCGGTAATCAGTATCCTTGCTCACTGGAGCCCTGAGGCATTACCGGCTGCCAGCTGTGTCAGAATGCAATTCATTCCATACTGTGGTCCTGTGATGTTGATGGAGGTCCACTAGGAAATGAAATGTGGCTAACAAACTGATTTCAAGCTTGACTGAAATTCAGGTGCTGGAAACCCCCCTGAAAATGCCTTTCTGTACACTTCTAGGATTTGGAAAGTATCTCTTTTCCCCTTGAAATGATACACTCAAGTAATTCAGGAGTTGTACAAGATGGAAGACAAGCAATGTAGAGCTGAGATGACTTTGCATTTTAAAATGTTACTGCCAAATTAAGAAAACAAGTCTGGGATTCTACCAGTTCCTTTAACAGGGTTTGAAAGATTTATAAGAATCATCCTTCTGTTTCCTAAGGTTGCCATAGAAATGTTTAGATAGATGACACAGCTATGCTGTGGCACCAGGGTGTCCCTCTGAAAATTTTCAGATCTGAATAGTGTTTAAATAATTAACTAGTACTGCACAGATTTCAAAGACATTTTAAAAGGTTAATATACTCATCCTCCCCTAAATTGCAGAGAACCAAAGGACATCACATACTGATGGCAAGATTGCATCATTGTTCCTCGGATAAAATTAATTGATTCATATTTTTTAAATAGTTTACATTTTAAATCTATTGTTTATATATAAATGGATTACATGTGATAGCTTTCATTTATGTGCTATTCTTCATGCCAAGCTAGGACTAGGGAGTACAGTCTTCTGAGATTTCAGTTAAAGGATTGAGATTTTAGTCTAGGAGTACTGTCTTCTGAGATTTTAGTTCAACTCTAAGATTAAAAAAATAAAAAGGATTTCATGATGCTGCTGTCGTCCTTCCTCATGCAATCCTCTTCAAGTGGATATTCTCACACAAATCATTTAATAATTATATTTGGTAGATGAAAATAATCCTATTGGTAAGTAAATAAAAACCAGATGATTGCGACCAGACTTTTATTTATTTTTATTTTTTGGAATTGCTAGCAGATAATTCAGCAAATGACCTCCTTGTTTTGTAAAATAATGCATCAGGCAATTCCTTAACCAAAGGGATAGTTAAAGAATTATCAGCTTCCTGTTATTTTTAAACCCTTTCTGTTTGCGTAGTTCATTGTTGTAATTTTAGCAAGGCACAGAAGAGAATACACTGAAGAACACTACAGATAGCCTCAATCCCCCATGGGCAGACTTCCTATTAAACAGTGTTTGTCAGTACCAACCTAAATGCCATACAGCATGGTAAAAATCTGAGATGGCTGAACTAATTCAGATAAAATTGAAATCTGCCTGACCTTTGCTCTGAAGCTAAACAGACAAACTTATCTTTTAGTCAAAAACCTTTGGTTACCATCTTAAAATATTTTTCCCTCTACATTGTTCACTCCGCCATTGTTTTGTTTCAACCTTTACTGAAGGCTGAACTACCCGAGAGTGGCTAGTGTCATACTTCAGGACTAATGAATTCTGGTCTCCTGAGGTTTTAGCTCAAATTGAAGGCAAGGGAGCAGGAGGACAGCAGAAAGGCTACATGCCATTGTAAGCATGGATTTTCTCCTTCCAAGAGATGGTAGCTGCTTTAGGCAATGCTGATATCCTGAAAGACCCCCCCCACCTGCCCTTAATTCTGGAGGTGCCCAGACTCCACAGATGCCCTAACCTTAAAGTTTCCTAGGTGTCTGGAAGTGCTACTTCTATGATCCTCTCCTAACAGGGTAGAGGAGCTCAGCACATTGCTCACATGTACAGAAACTAAACAGTCCTTCAACTTAAGTCCCTAATTGAGTAAATTCTCTGAGCTCACAGCAACAGGCTCAAGCACCCTCCAAAATGCTGCTCTGTCTTCAGTCATATGGGATTCTGTTACTGCCATTTGCCCAATAGCTCATGTGGAAGGCATGGGTGGCTTTAACTCCTCCACCTGAAGGGATTCCAGTGCACATTTCCCTCATGTATGTCCCCTAATCATGAAATGGCCAGCTATATCCAACCCCTCTTGTTGAAGTTATGTCACTAAACATCAAAGAATTCTTGCTTCATTGAACCAGAAAGAGAGGGAGAAAGCATGTGAGGAAGTGTGAACGTAACTCTGTATTCTAGTGGTTCAGGTACTCATGTAAAGTGGAAAATTTATAATAGAAAATTATAATAGAAAATTTATAAATTATTTATAATAAATTATTTATAATAGAATATTTATAACTGTTCTTTAACAGGCAGTGGTACCCAGGTCAGCCCCCTTATATGTACAAATATTCCATTGAGTAAGAATGTCCTCATTTTCTTTCTTTCTCTCCATCTCCCTCCTCCACTCCCCTTATAAATATTTAAATATTCCTTGTAGTGTAAAATAAAGAGAGATTGAAATGTGTGGTATGAGTGGCTCTTATTCTCTAGAATACTTTATTGGTAGTTAAGAACTCTTGTGGGAGCTGGGAAATGTGAGTCAGAGGAAAGAATTGGCTATGGGTCTCCCACACCCAAGATGTATGCTGCAACTGTAGACATCTGGGTAAAAGAAGGGACAAGCCTCTGTTTTTATGCGGAGCCCAGTCCAATAGACATTCTTGGAGAACACATGGGAGTGGCCCAACAGGCAAGATAGGCAGGAGAATGCCTGGCTTATGGGTCCTGGCTGGGCCTAGGCATAAGTGTCAAGCTGCTCAGCACTCTCAAGATAGTGGTGTTTCTGAGAATGCTTACGGGATCTTACCAGCCAGAACTGAGGTGACAAGGAATTTGGCACAGCTCCAGGTTTGGGCAGCAGAGTTTATAAAAAGCAGAATTTTGGACTATTTAAATGTCTAAAACTGCAGTTAGGCTGGGCTTAGGCTTGTCTGTACTGTGGCAGTTGCATGCCTTGTCCACCCTCCCCATAGAGATACTCCAACCTCAGTGAAGAGGCTCTGAGTCATTTCTCCATGGGATCTTAATCTCCAGCATGGTTCAGGGTGATTTCTGGGAAAAACTCCATTGGAAAAAACCTCAGAACAGCCTCAGAGTTATACTGAATTTGAAGTGTGCAAGAGGGCAGGGCACCCGAGTCTCTTTTAGATTTAGTTCTATGTTACTACTTATGAAGATATATTAACTACAAATGTAGACAATGAAAAATGTTTTGTTAAAAAATCTTCTCCAACCAAACTTTATATTTGTTGGTTTAGTCAACATTTTTCACTTCAAAGGAAAGTTTTAAAACAAAATGGAAAAAAAAATCCTTTCTTTCCTCCTTTCTTGTGTGAGTGCATGTGCGTGTGTGTATGTTTGCATGAGTGTAAAAGGCATATTTAACTTTTCTTTGACTGCCTATAGCTAGAAGTCATTGGATCATCCCAGACTCTAGCATACTCTCCTCCTTAGCAGCTAACATAACAACAATACTCACTCTTTTCCAATAACTATAGGGACTATGCTACTTTCTCTAATTACCACTGCCTCCAGCCATTTCTCTTTCCTTCTATTCTTGTAGACAGAATTATAATACTTATTTATTCTTTCTGTATTTGATTTATTAATTAAAAACAAAAACAAAATAGTCTCATCTTTGCATTTTATCCATTTAACTTTACAACAGTTAACATCTTCATTTACAGTCTGAAATTGGAGCCCATTATTTCACCTGTACAAATGTCCAGAATATATTTCAGTTTGATGCAATGAGAGAGAGACTTTAAAAACACTTCTCAAAAGTCCACATCTGGCCTGCAGAGCATGATACTATCTACTTCCTTTACACAGGAAAATGAACAAATGATCTAGCTCTAAAAGGCTGAATTTACATGAACTATAGTTTGTGCCCCAATGCATTCTTGTGCAGGTTTTATGTTGCACTGCTCAGCATTTGTTTCAGTTTGGGGAAATGATATAATGTAAGGTGTGCAGTTTTGAATGTGGAGGGGCATACATAGTGAAAGGGAAAGCCTAGGGAAAGTGCTTTAGTCAATGCTGACAAGTAAGGGACTCAAATTCAACAAAAGGACTGAAGGGATCTGAGAAAAAACTGCTACTGGAATGAGAACTGATTCTCTTTGTTCTGTTTGGTTTGTTCTGGGTCCAATACCTAATACATGGGACCTGATTATATGGGACCTGATATAAGCGGTGCCATATCAACAAAGTTTGGCACCTGGGACAAAGGCCAGAGCAGTGGCCCATCCTTGTCCCAAGCACAGATCCATGGGGCATGTGCCCCCCACCAATGCTTGTCGAGGAGTGCACGCAGTGGTGAGCGCCACCCTCCCCCCATCCCCGCACCCCCCCCAACGAGCCACTCACGACTCTGTCCCACGCCCCACCCTGCCTGAGAAGCACCTGTTGTGCCCCTACATTTTGGCACCCAGGGCAGTCATTCTGCTTACCCCCCCCACCCCCCCTTCCTACAGCACTGGACATGAGTTTCTGTACTGGAGTAAAACTGGAGGAGGAGGAAAGTCACATCATGATGGTCACTTGATTTCATAAAAGTAGTGGTGGATCTTAGGTAGAACATAATTACAAAATAATATCCCTCCTGAGGTGGGGAGGCTCCAATCCACCTGCCCCACCCTTCATTACAGGCTGAGCAAACCCCAGACCAAGCTCCCTTTACTCCCTTCCTCCCCTCCCATTCTGAAGACAGTACAGGAGCTGGGGGAGGGGGGCTAGGGGAGATCAACTGCAGACAAGTAGCCACTCCAAAGTGGAGCTCAATCTCCCAACCTTATGGACCCAACAGCAAATGTCATTAGGAAAGCTGTAACTCATGGTGCTTCCTGCAAAGCACCATGAGTTACAGAAGGAAGCACACATCTCTCAGTACCCACATAGTTAAGCATGTGCCCTAGACACTCTGGAGTTGCTTCATTTCATTTCATATGTTTTAATCAAGTTCTTCTGGAATAAAAAAATATTTGTGGCTTCATGTTCCAAGAAATCCTGAGCGTTTACAAGTTAGGGAAAATATTACAAATGTCATCCAGGGTTTATTAGTTTAAGCTCCTAAAACCTAGGAATGGCTAAGGTTTTAGGTGGGGACCTGAAATAGACTCAGAGATAGCAATGAAACCAATGGCTACTCCTGCTGATGATAAAATTAATCCATGGTGTTTTAAAAAAATCTGAAGAAATCCAAGTTTTTCAGAACCTTATGAATTTTATCTCCATTTGCTCTCAAAACATCATTTTTAATTGACTGCACAAATCAAGGTACCAGACAATTTGATTCTGGGTGATAGTGTGCTTTACTGATTTTTCTCCTGAGCAATACTTGAAATTCCTTGGTAACAACTGAAGACTATTATCTGAAACCATCTTTTAGTAACTTATACACAGCAAGGACATTCCACAATGCCTGGACAGCCTTAGTTTCAGAAGCATTTGTAATGTACATTACTTCTGGAATAAGCTGTAACTACTTGTTTATTTCTTCTACAGTGGCTTTATGGCTTGTTTCCATCAACAACATGGAACATTTTCTGGCATGTTTGGTGGCTAATACATAATTCACACTGGCAAATTTTATTTTCTATACCTTGATCTAATTATAAACCCTCCCCCCATACCAAAGACTTCTAACCAAACACTTCATTTTTATCTCCCCTTAGTGATGTTTAGCTTTTTGCTATAACTGCCTATAAGCCCACTGGGAACCAATCGTTCTCCACAAATGGTTCGATTTTTAGAAAGAAAGAAAGAGCTACGATACATCCACATTAAAAAATTTCAGTTCCATGACTCCCTTTTTGCCTGCCATAACAAAGTTCCCTAGGATACAGATTCTGCACAACAGTTTTTTAGGAGTACTTGGTGTCATGCCTGTTTTTCTGACTAGTTGCTGTACTGCAATGGTTCCATACTATCTTTCCATATTGGAATCCCCTGGAATCCTATTCTCATCTATCTGCCACCTCTTACTTAGCAATATGGTAAGGGCAGACTATTCATGACTTGTAGTATTAATATAAACCTAAGATTCAAGTGGATGTCTACATCCTGGCTGCTTGCAGATGTGGGATTGTGCCATTTAGATGCAGTATCTGTACTAGTTGTTTGCCATCAGTGATCAAGATACTCATGAACTTTAACCAATTTACAAGTTATGTCTATTGCCTTTCTCTAGCAGTCTTTGGTACCATTCTAAAAGTAAATTCCAGAGATTTCCATTTCCATCTTCTCGTATATATGAACTGCTGCAATCTGAAGTCAAAACAAACAAACAGTAGCCAAAATAAAATCCTAAGGAATACATAGTTCATGTACGACACAATTGTTTACAGAGGGTCCACAGTCTTTGCAGATTCACAACCCATTTCCCTTCTCATCCACTTACTCTTCCCTGACTGATATACAACAATGCAGGTGTAAAAGCCTTGTGTTGTGTTCCTTTACTGTGTATAGAAGGTACTCTCTTTTTTGTTTTCTGATGGGAGAGCATGGATGTCAGAGCAGGGTATAACATTGTGAACTTTTCTTTACTGAAAAACGTGCACAGAACTATAGTACTGTCATTCTTAAAAGGAATCTACAAAGCATTTCACGTCAGTAAGTATACTTGGAAGATTCCAAGTTATTAATGGGCTTGTTTGCCCTTCATGGTTTTTTCAGGGGTATGTCACTGACTACTGGGGATTAATATTTGCACTTATAAACAATATGAGTACAGGGTTCTGAATGACACATAACTAGATAGTCTAAAATAAAGTATGATAATACTGTCTTTTTGTTTGCCTGCCAAGACTGGAATTCAGAGTTCTACATTTCCCCTGATAGTATCAAAACAGTGAAAGGATTGCAGTTTCCTGCTAGTTTTAGGTGTTAGCAATGTCATCAACTGTTCATTCATAAACAACACAGCAGCATGAACTCAGGTCCTGGCAGATAAGAAAGCTTTTCAAGTTCACCCTTTACTTAACCCATAAGCCAAATTATAATTTACCATCTTGCAGATATTACCAGTAAGAAGGAGAAGAAAAAGGAGTACTACCACTATCACTGAGGTTTCAAAGAGATTAAGAAACCACTGATACAGCTGAAAAAACATGATTGGAAGGGGAAAAAAAGCCCATATGTTAGTTGCTAGTGGATGCTGAATCCTGCCATATCAGTGTGAGTGTTTAAGAATAAGACAGTATACACACTCTGTAATTGAATGTCAAGAAAAATGAAAATATATTGTTTTATTGCTACTGTTCATTGATTTATTGAAGTGATTTATTGTCATTGGACACGAGGTCCAACAAATCATTTTGCTGACACCATCAGCTGCCTTAACTAGGTTGTCAGTTCACGACATTAAAGGTAATGGATGGTGATTATTTTACTGTAATGGGTTTAATCAGCGCTTTGAATGACTTAGCAGTCATGTCATAGTATAGCCAACTCATCATTCATCAAGGCAGCATTTTGTTTACCAACATCATCTATAATTCATTTGATTGTTGACAATCATCAGCAAATGTCTCTCAGGCTAAGTTTTATCAGAGATGAAAATCCGCACAGCTGTAGCATACTAACTTATCTCTTACTGTACTGTTAGGGCAAAACATATTACCATTATCATGTTTCCACACCCCAATATATGAAAATGGCAGGCAAAGTTTTACATGTTCTCTCTTTCTAAATCTAATCCTTCACCCTAGGATTCATAATACTAATACACGGTGCCTTCAAGAACCCCAAAATCCTATGTTAAACATCACAGTTTTTCTATATTTCAGAAAATGAAGGAAGAACTGATACTGTGGCCACCCAGTACTGAGAAAGGTAAAAATATATGCATAATGGCCATGCTGTCCTCTCCCCTCCCTTTTTTCCCGTGGGCAGGTAAAGTTAAAATGTATTATTTTCAAAGACATTCTGATTTATCCTGGAGTATTCAACATTTCTTGAAGTATCCATCATCCTACATAAAAATGGACAATTGCAGAAGGTGTTCTGATGATAGCAATATGGGACACAAGCTCTTTGTGTTTAAAGGAGAACAACAAAAATTACTGAAAATGTATCATATTAAACTAACAGGTTAACCACCTTAATTCTACTAGAAGATGTATTATTAATACAAGGCAATAGGACGTTTTCACAATTTTAACAGCTTCTAGGGCACCATTTTTTCTGAGGTCGGTAGGGCAGATCTCAGCATTGGTATTCTTCTACTGATATGGAAGCAGCAAAATTACTGTTGGTGGAGGGATAGGAGAGGTCTGTCTTTCAGGCCTGATGGAAACGTTTAGATATTTGAAGTTTCAAGTGATACCAATTTTGGATCCCTTACCTCAAGAGGAGACTGTTTCAAAGTTCTGAGAGATTCATAGAAGCTTGCAAAAATGGAATTTAAAAGAAAATAGCTTAAAACTATTTAACCAGAAAAAAGCAAAACTAATTTTAAAGCCAACATTTTGGTCTACAAACTCAGATCCTAAGCTCAGGAGAAATGAATGCATATTGTATAGTCTAGTACAATTCTGAAGATGCAAAAAGGAGAGACGATAGATAAGGAAGAGAAATAATCTTCAAACAGTACAGTTAAAGGTCATTTGTAATCACAAACCAGAATTCAAGTCAGATATATGTGAGAGTTACTGAGTGAATGAAAATGATATAAAAATTGTACACTAAGTTACACTACTGAGAATATTAAATGTGGTTTGTACAATTCAAGAATGGAAGTAATAGTACTTATTAAAAAAATTACATTCACCATATCATTTGGCCCAAAACAAGCAAACAATGAGCCTGAACAGCAGCAAGGAACAATTTGGTTAAATACATGGAAACACTTAACCATAAAAAAAACTGAAGACAATGTACCAAGCAACTGGCAAAATTGTAGTTCAGACACAGATGGTGTAAGACTAGAGAAGATACATTTGCTGCAGTATCATTTCCAGTAGTGAGCAGGTAACTGCCTTGAGCTAGCCAGTAGGAAACATTAAGTACAGGAAACATCTAATTCCTTCCCTTCTTTGCAATTTCAGTACCTAAGGCAGAGCTGCAAGAGAAGTACATCCATCCACTTGGGATCCACAACACAGAACCTACTCTTCAGGGTAGGTTGCAACAACTGTCCCTTCAAAGGAATGAACAAGGATTACACTTTATAAAATGCAGCCAGAGTAAGAGTAGATTGTGGTTCCTAATATTTGTTAACAGCCTAGTGGCTGGAGCACCTCCCCAGGTAAGAGACTTCGGTTAAATTCTCTCCTCAGCTTGACAGGATTCAACTCCATGGGCTCCACCTCCCAGGAAAGTATCTTAACTACCAAACTACAGAGAAGGCAGAGTGGGGGACACCTTTCAGTTAAAGCAGAAAGGTATGCAAGATTCATGGGGCCAGAAGGACAGCAAACAAGAGGGAGCTGAACTCTACAGCTGGGAAAGGAGGGGCCTAGGTTCTGGTTTCTCTTCCCAAGATTATTTCTGGTCTTTTTGTTTGTTTGTTTGTTTGTTTAATGCATGTTTAATATGAAGTATGTATACAGCACAGGAACCAGGAATCAAAACTTTCACTACCACAGAATCATTCTTCCTCTTGCTTACTTTCCTCATCCTTTCTGCATCCTTGGCATCACAGTGGCCCAGGTCAACAGGAAGTGTAGAGTGTCCCCACACAGCCTAGAGATTCTCAACCAGGGTGTCATGGTACCTTGAGATCCTTTGAGGGGTGCTGCAGGGTGCCATATAATGTAAGGACTGTTAGGTTTGCAAATATGATCCACAAGATAAACTCAGAGATTTCAGATTGGAACCCATAGTTGTGGTGTCTCTGCATTCTCTGCAACAGAAAAACTGCTGTATTACTTTTCTGCACCTAAGAGTGAAAACTAAGAGCTGGCATTTTCTGAAGGGTGCCTCAAGTCTAGCCAGGGGTGCCTCCAATTTTCAAAGATTGAGAACCACTGCTATAGCCTGGCAGTCAATGCACTCTCTTGTGAGGTGAGAGATATGATGTCTTGGAAATTAAACCCAGGTCACTCATTTAACTGGGGCAGTGTTCTAAGCTTTTTACTGTCTAAAAAGGTCAGTGACAGCACAGCTGTCTCAACTAAGTTTATCAACTGAAGTGGCCATAGTTATTATGTCGCATAATGAACTCAATGCTGTCCATGTTAATTAGGTGTGCTGTTGTAGCAGGGGCCAGGCTGAGCCCCGTACTCACATGGAATGAGGGCTGCCGGCACATTCCTCTGGTGGCAGATCCCCAGCCAGGCTTGCCCATGGCATGCACACAGCAGGTACCCCCCAGGAACACTCCTAGAATGGTGTGAGGGTCAGAACCCCAGCCCCACATGGACTTGGGCTATAGACCCAGGAGGAAGACAGGTGGCCAGCACAGGAAGTGCTGCTTAGGGCCTGGAGACAACAGGTGCAGGAAATAATAAGCTCCTCTGGAACTCTCAACACCTGTCAGTGGCAGCGGGGCACATGGGGGCAAGCAAGGGGCCAGATTGGATTAGATCAACCAGAACCTACTACGTAAGGCTGCAATGACTCCAGGAAAGGGGGAGTGCAAGCACAGGCAGGGCCCCTCAACATGCTCTACCACAGAAGCAGAGGACTGGGAACCAAAGACCTGGATCACCCCAGCTCTCCAGACAGATGACTGACTACTGTACTGCCATAGGAGGCCAGGTACTCTGAGGGGCTACTCCGAGGGTTGTGATACCCCTGGCCCCACATTACCCAAAGGGTTTGGCCCAGGACAGACTGGCGTATTTGGATCAGGCTCATATACAAGGCAATCCTGGAGGACTAGGGTTGCCTGATGAAAGGTGGCCAAGGTACACTGCTGAGCCAAGGAAAGGCCCAAAGCAAGACATGGGCACAACCATTTAAGTTATATTAGTTTATTTGTTTCTTTATGTGGGCCATACACCGCTGATCTCAGAACTGCAGTAAAAACCAAAGGGCTCAGCAAGCCAACTCCAGGCAACGTGGTTTCTGTCCATCCTGGATTCCTCTGCCTGAACTACAAGGCCAGATGCTCAAGATGACCAGGCATCTGTACGCAACATCAACAGGAACACCAAAGTGGAAAGGGGTGGGGTTTAGGGCAGGAGGAGCCCCATGGAAGATCCAGAGACATCGTGACCCACACCAGTCTCAGCGAACTCTCTCTAATCAGGTACTACCTCCTGATGCCTGTTTTCAGTTACAACAAGTCATGGTGGGCAAGATTTGAGAATAAGAGCGTGAGACACCTGCTGAGCATGTGGCATGCGGGCCCCATCCCAGTGTACCGGTTTGACCTGGGTCCCTCTACAGTTATCTTTGTACCTACCAGCTTAGGCCTGTCAAGGAAGTCAAGCATGCAGTTCTACGTGTTTTATACATCCCAAGTAGTGTTAGGTGGAAGCTAGGAGCCCAGGTGCTCAGACAGATGTGTGTGCACAAATGATAGAACTACAGGTACCTAGAATTTTTACGTAAAAAAAAATGAGGTGCCAAGGGATTATAGATGCCACAATAATAAGTGACCACTGTATACCATATTTCTGAAGTGCAGGTTTTTACTATGGGCTGAGGCAGAGTTTAGATAATATTTTTTGGCATTTAGTCCTTGTTTGGATCAGGCTTGAAGTTCAGTGCTAGACAAATGGCAAGGAGCTGTAGTTAAGAAATACAAAATCTGGAGCTTCTTCCAAGATGCATGCCTTTTATACAGAATGGATACCTGCCCTACCACAGACTGTTTTCTGGGTCTTAGACTAGATTTTTGATACCGCCTAGCAGAAGGGTTTATGGAGGATCTGTGAAGAGAAGATGCCAGGCATTCTCAAAATATTCCATAAACCCTTCTGCTAGGCACTATCAAAAGTGGATGAGATTAATAGAAAACATCTACAATAACTTAATGAGTGTAGAAAACTCAGTAAGGTCTGGTAGACTGAAGATAGCTCGATAAAAAGGAAAATCAGAGTATACAAGATAATTGCTGTGCTGATATTGTACAGATGGGATTGCTGGAGTGTGGGGAGAGTTGATGAACGAAGATATTGACTACAGAAATGAACTGTCTGAAGAAACACCAAGAGTCGCAACAGAATTTTATTACAGAAAATAAAAAAATTAAGTGATAAGAAAGTACCTACAGCTAGAAAAAAATGCTACTGAATATGATTCAAGGTAGATGGTTGCAATAGTTTGGAGAACAAACTCAGAAAGAATATCACATATGGAAAAAAGCATCAAAATGCAGAGAATGAGGAATGGAGGCAAATTAAGGTTTTATTCACCAGACACAGACCTAATTAATAGGAAAAGGCAAGATGAGCAAACCTATGCAGATAGTATAACATAGAAAGCTATAGAAAAGCTACTTTCAGCTCCATTACTGATGTTGAGCTGATGGCTGGGAATCAAAGACGCTAACGACATTGCAATTTGGAGTTATAAGTATGGTATGCATACACAAGCTAGTAAGCTTGGGCAACAAGAACAGTGAAGATTCAGTATCACTAATTTCATCTCCCCAAGGGTTAGTATTTACACTCTTAGGTAAAATCCTACAGTCTATGCTGAAGCCCATGTAGCTGTAACTATGCATTCTTGTGTCTCAGTAAGTCTACTGCATGCATGGGGCAACAGGTCAGAAGAAGGAATTTCCCAATGCATCTCAATAGAGTTAAATCAGATACCAATGGGTGGTAGTTAACTATGCTGACACTGAAGTTATTTCACTCCACTTCTCTAGGAGAGGGAAAAGAGCAAATAAGCATGTTTTACTATGAACCCCAGGGGCTCGGTCCTTGAGCCCTCACTGTTCAATTTCTTTATCAGTGATTTGGACGATGGGGTGAAAAGCAACCTGTTTAAATTTGCTGATGATACCAAAATTTGGGGTGAGGTGGGCATGCTAGTAGGGAGGGAAAGACTGCAGCAAGACCTGGATAGGTTGCAGGGGTGGGCTAACAAAAACAGGATGTATTTCAATACTGACAAGTGCGGGGTGCTGCACTTGGGCAGCAGTAACCAGCAGCACAATTATAAGATGGGAAACTCCTTTCTTGAGAGCACGGAGGCAGAAAGGGATCTTGGAGTCATTACTGACTCCAAGATGAACATGGGCTGACAATACAAGGTCACAGTCGGCAGGGCTAACCGGACCTTATCATGGATCCACAGGTGCATCTCAAGCAGGGCCAAGGAGGTGATCCTCCCCCTCTATGTGACACTGGTCAGGCCACAGCTGGAGTACTGTGTCTAGTTCTGGGCACCCCACTTCAAGAGGGATGTGGACAACATTGAGAGGGTCCAGAGGAGGGCCACCCGCATGATCTGGGGACAGCAGGGCAGACCCTACAATGAGAGGCTACGGGACCTGAACCTGTTCAGCTTTCACAAGACAAGGTTGAGGGGGGACCTGGTGACCGTCTATTAACTCACTAGGGGGGACCAGAAGGTTTTGGGGGAGACCTTGTTTCCCCTAGTGCCCCCCGGGGTAACAAGGAATAACGGCCACAAGTTGTTGGAGAGTAGGTTTAGATTAGACATCTGTAAGAACTACTTCACAGTCAGGGCGGCTAGGATCTGGAACCAACTTCCAAGGGAAGTGGTGCTGGCTCCTGCCCTGGGGGTCTTTAAGAAGAGGCTTGATGCCTACCTGGCTGGGGTCATTTGAGCCCAGTTTTCCTCCTGCCCAGGCAGGGGGTTGGACTTGAAGATCTACAGGGTCCCTTCCAACCCTACTTCTATGATTCTATGAACCCCTTTGGTGCCAATAAGTATTTAATTTAATTCCTCTTTGAGCTTCATGGAGAAATTCACCCCATTGAATTGACTCTTCCCACCAGTTTTTCACTGAAATAAGATTATGCTCACATTAGATGGTATGGATTCTGGGTGCTCTCCAGGTTTTCCACTGGGGTCCCTCTTGGTAGGATCTGAGAAGTTCAGAGGTGCTTTGGACATAGTACCTATCTTGCTATCAGGGCTCCCAGGTTCAACAATACCATACTTCATGGGCTACCAGAAACCTGGTCACCTTAAAAACTCCAGGAGCTCCTGGTTCTGCTGTGGCCTGCCAGCTAGTTTGAAATCAACGTAATTCTTGTTAATTTTGCTGCTGTCCACCACTGATTGCCAGACACGTGTTAAATATGTGGGCTACTGAGGATCACAGGGAGTGCATTCAGTTTCAGAAACACCATGTTTTAGAGTTTCTGAAGCAAGATTCTGGGGGATTTCTATTCTTCAGAAATGTTCAGGTTAAACTTTTTGCCTATCTAGACCTTTACATTGTTCAGAACTAAAATCCAGTTTCTCAATCAGCTCCAACCTCAGGCTCCATTTTTCATTTCTCACTATTCAGATGTATACAGATTAGACCTACTAGTCCACCTTCAAGAGTAGTATGATGTTGATGCAAGATGTCCTTGCATACACAACCCCATTGTGTACAGAAATGTCATCCCTATAGGTGCTATATTTTTTTCTTATGTATGGAGATACATGGGAAATTGCTGAGTTTAAATCGCATAGGCACAATTAGGTCCAAACTGGAAATCAATTTGTTCCCAAAATAATGATGTTTAATGAATATAGAAAGTCTTGCAAGATCTAAATATGTAAATACCACTGCTTTGACAGATTTCTAGCTGAAACTAAAACAAATCATGATGAGTGCTGCTAGACACCTAACAAACTATTTCAATAGACTAAGATGGGAGCAAGTAAAAATGATAAAAGTTTTCTATGCATCTAGTCCAGTGCATGTGAGATTTGAATTGTGGTTGCCATCAGATCCTTGGCTATATACTCAGTTTAGAGTGCAGTCATTTATGCTTTTGCATCCCTGATTGCTGTAGGCAGAGGACATGATTGATCCATAAGAGTGTGGGGGCTCCTTGACTTCTTCCCCTACACTCCAAATTCAATGGCAGAGGGAAAACAGGAGATGAGCAGCAGCCATGCTCAACCCTTGGACTCCAGAGCTACATACAAGCAGGGTCTGATCACTGCTGCCACTTGTCCACTCTTTCCCCCTGTTACTGAACTGGGGAGTAAGGGAGAATGGGGAGGACAAAGGCAGTGGTGTTCACTCCCTGGGCTCCAGAGGTGCAAGAAGGCAGGGGCTCTGGCCAGACCCCCTGGCTGACCAGGTTGTGAGCTCAGAACTCAAAGCACATGCAGAATTCTCAGAGAGCTCACTGGTGTACTTGGTACCCATGTTGGTCTGAGACAAAAAGACATACCAAAAACTAGAACTCTTGGTTCCAAAATGATACCTTTTATTAGACCAACTGGTCTAATAAAAGGTATCCAGTTGGTCTAATAAAAGGTATTGTTTTGGAACCAAGAGTTCTAGTTTTTTGTATGCCAGAGAGCTCACTGGTATCCAGGGTCACAGTCAAGGTGTGTGTGGCCATACCCACCTTGGCTGTGTGGGGCATGTAGAGTAGTTCTTTTCATTGTTCATGTGGCATATATCAAAATGAGGTCTGGCTGCACTCCCCCCTCACTGCAATCCTGGATCTGCCCTGGCAAAGGATGAGGTAAAGTGGCACAAGTGTGACTCTTAAAAAGCTTTGCCTTTGGCAGACAGATTTCCTTCCTGGAATTAGCCTAGCCTGGTATCATACGAAGTCATGGTTGGCCAGGTCTGGGGGTCACTCAATGTTCAAGGGCCCAACTAGTGTTGGGAGTGGAAGGATCAGATGGAGTGCAGAGATAGAAAGCCAGCTGGGTTGCATGGCAGGAGCCCAAACAGAGAGTAAGCAGAGGTACAAGCTATAAGAAACAATGAGGCAGTCTGGGTAGAGGTTAGGCCCTGTTGCACAGACACTTCCTTTTCTGGGTCAGGGATTTATATGGGAAGGAATAAAAGGTCAGCTTACCTTGGGCAGCCACTCCAGTGGCTGGGAATGTGTGGGTGGCTAGACCTAGATGGAGGTTTCTGGCCAACTTTGCCTGCTGAAGGGGTAGTAGACTGGGATTAGTTTATGATCCAGGCAGGCCAAGGCCACAGGTTTGAGGCTGTAGCCTGACAGATGATTGAAGGAAGGCACTCTCTTTATTAGTTTCACAAGCAGAGAGCTCACACTAAGATTTCTGTTTCTGGAATCATTCAATCCAAACTGGGTATGCTCAGTAGTTAGCACTATGTTGCCACTCCCATACTTGCACCATGGTACTTACGTGCATACCTCCCACATGTAGTATACCATGGGTCTACAGAGCCTAGCTGTAAGCATGATTTAAGTCATCCAGCCAGTTCACCTGCAATGTAATATCGTACCTCACAGTACATTTTTTTAGTACTGAATTTGAGAAAGGACCTAAGAATATTTTTTTCTAGAAACATTTGTGTACAGAAGTTAGGTAAGTCCTCAAATGGAATGAAGGCAAATGGAGCTGGGAAAACTGAAAATACCCAAAGGAAGCCTTATCCTCACCCTCAGGGAAATTATTTCTTTTTCTCATTTGACTGCATTTGGAAAGCACAACAGCCCTGAGTTTGTAAGCGTTCATGTTTGGCTTAATAAGAATACCTTTGGCAGAAAAAACCCTGCATGTTTTTTCCATCAATTTTTATTGCTGGCAAAATGTCATGAGAGTTTCAAATTCAAGCAATCAATGTAAAAGAGAATAGACCATAAAAGCAAGGTTTATTGTTTAAGAAACAGCTCTGCTTCCCTTACCTTTCAATACAGAAGCAAGAACTTTCTGTAAGATGCCACAGTGATCAGCATGGTATAAAGAGATAAGACAGATAGAAATGATTCTATACCAGAATGGGGGTGGGAGGGGGGAGAAAGAGAGAGAGGGCTCTTTTTCCTTTGTAAGCAACATCTTTTTAAATGTATATATGCAAGAATGTAGGGAGTCTTTTAAAAGCTGAGCCTCTTAACACTTATATTCTGCACAGAGAAAATTAAATTTACTTTGACAAAAAAGTACAAAAAGTCAAATGTATTCTTGCAAAAAATGTAGTGCGTAAATTGCATTAAAATGAGATGTCAGTTACTAAATGGAAATGAAAGGAGTGTAAATCTGAAGCATGTTGCTCACATGCTGCTAAGTAAGGAGAACCAAGAGACGTGTACTGTGAGCCCGAATTTTACCTCTTTAATTCCAAGGAAATATAGTTTGCCTCACCTGGAAACTGAAGGCCTACTTCAAACAAACAAGAAATCACTGACAACTAAAATGAACATTTACAAAAGCTTGTAAGATAAGGTTGAATCCTTAAAAAGTTCTTGGATTTTTCTGTTCACAAAACATACCTCAGTTTTAGAGACAGAGAGATACAGAATTGGAGCTGATGGGAGCTTTTTTGTTCCAAACACTTTTTTGTTGAACAATGCTTGTCTCCAGTTAAACTGAATCATTTACAAAGTGTCTATTTAGACAAATTCTAATGGAATTTCAGAAATCTTTGATGTTTCATTTCATAGTGTCAGGATTTCAAAATCCCAGTTTTACTTCTATGCTATTTTTTGTGCATTACTGCAGACATGATACAATGTTATAATTGATTTTTAATTAAAAAAAAAAGCAACTGCTACTAATATTTAAATTTTCGAAAGGTTGCATCATAACACCAACAGGAGGTCCGTAAGTCTAGAAAACATGAGGTCAAAGTCAATATAAACAAACAATATTTCAGCTACCATGACATTTGTAGTGACTTTATTATTACACTACTAAAAGAGATCATGAAATAACATATAAAACTCCAGGATTTTTAAATGAAAATTTTGCAAAACATGTTTTAATTTCTATGTAATAGGAACTTGAAATAATAAATGCTTTTGTTTTTAATAAAGGTGAAAACAAATTTTCAAGTGTTAACCTTTCTCACAAAACAGACATTCTGTATTTAGACCAGCTGTACTTATGAGGAGTTGGGGTTTTAAGTCACCTTTGAAAAAAATGATCTAAGTCATGTGGGGACGGATTAAAAAATATGTGTAGGTCCCTAATTCCTATTTTTTAAGACCTAAAACCCCATGGATTTTTTACTATGGCCTTACACCTTCCAACACTGATTGATGCAGTGCTTAAATATCTTTAAAATGCTGGGCTGTGTTTTGAGTGCCTCAGTTCCCCACTAGTACAATAAGAAAAAAATGCATATCTTATGACCATATCCAGAGCATAAATATACTTGAGTAAGATGTAATGAGGCTATAGCAAGGGGCTACTTGACCTCTGAACTTAAAAGCGACTAATTTGAATCCAAAATAGAACCAGAAATATATTGAACGTCTGGCTGAAAAAACTAAAACTCTTCTCTCAGATTTATTATGCCATAAATTTGGGATGTAGACATAACAGCTCACCCAAAACATTCTAGCTGCATTTTTTAATGCAACATATTTATTCTCTTATGTTGATTTTGTTCATCTCAAGCTGGAATTTAGCAGTAGATTAGATCACTTTAGAGCTTTTGTTACTATGGTAACACTGTACTGCAGTTGTTATATTTCTTCACCTCCAATCTTGATTTTGAGGTGACTGGTTATATTTATTCCTGTCCTTTGCAGAATCCCAGTGTGATGGAAAAGCATTAAGAATGAGAAGAATGTTAGCATAAGCTCCTAGCAGAAGGTATGCAGTCCAGACTGGTTAATGTGTACTGTACATTAAGTATACATTGGGTTAAATGCATTAGCTTCACCTCAGAAAGCCTGAGTCCAAAGTATAATTAAATTATAGATGAATAAAAAATGGATTTTGGTTAGTTTTCCCTACACATCCTCTCTGAACGCTCAGAAATGCCACACCATTTACAGAAATGACTCTCTGTTTAAGATGCCCTCAGTCCACATGGAAATCAGGAGAAAAGTGGCTTGGCATTTGTAAGATGACCAACTCAGAGGTCAGAGCTTCAGATAGTCTTCAATAGCAGCAGAATTTCAGTTTATTTCTTCAATAATGAGTTTATCTGCACCAAAGCTATCCAGTGCACACTTACACCAATAAAGCAGGCCCAATACTCCTGCCCTCCTAAAGTCTTCCTAGGAGAAATATGGCTACTACTTGCATAGAAGAAATTTCCACTCCAACTCAGCTTCATTGGTTAACAAAACCCCCTTCTGAGTCCTTTTCTCTAAGCTTGGGTCTGTTCTCCCAAGTGTACTGCTTGCTGATCTTTTATTTAATTTAAGGACACATAGACTTACAGGAATAGCCCTCATCCTTGATCCCCATCCCATCTCTTGAAAGGAGGTAATTAGTGACAGTTGGGCAAGCCACACTAACCTGTTTCATTGAAAACACCTACAGAGTTTGCTCGTGCTACTGCCCATTTATGGCCTTTGTAGTGCTGCTTATGTCCCACATTCACAAGCACTACACACCTACAGAAATATATGCCAGAGGCAGGGCTGGTAGAAGTCCTTATTATTCAGGTGGCCCAACACACCCTGTTAGAGGAGCCTGTTTTCAGTCATGTATAACTTTGCCAAATGAATGAATAGGGTAGAAATTTTTACAAGTTGAATTATTACTTCTGGGTGTAATTTTCTAGAAAACTGGGACAAAATAGTTCTACAGTTACCAAAAAAGGGGCAAAGGAAAATAAATTTTGTTCAGGTTTAAAAATTCAAGGGACTTAGGGACTTTTTTAATTTTTTGGAAGGCTAGCTGTCCTCACACTCTGAAGCAGGGACATAAAATTTAGTCTGGGAAGGAGCAGCTGGCCTGTGTGTCATGATTGTCTTCATCCCTTAAAAATCCACTTAAGTGTGGCCAGAGCAACAACCTTTGAAAAAGCGCAGTTCAGTTTAGCTACTAAAATGTCTAGATATTGCATCCTCACAGAGGATGCTTGAGCCTTTCATACAGCTCTAAGGGCTGTGCCATTGCCATGGAGCAACTGAGCATGCTTCACCCTCTCACAGCTCCTATCTTTGACTAGAGCACACATAATATACACTAGGCAGTGAGAAAGAGTTAATTACCTTTTAATTATGCAGAATGTTACATTAGTTCTATCAGCAACCACAGGGTGGCATTCACGTTCTTTGCTATCAAATTAATGACTGATGGATTACAAGGTCACTTTACATGGATACACATTCTATAGACCCTTTTCAAATGAGATTCTTTTTTGATTTCTTTTATTAATGCTGATGAATTGCAGAGCTTATCACATCCCACCTGCACCTGATTTTACTTACTGTAAATCTGATTCTGTACCTGAAACAGCTCAGCTTATTCCATCAGTTGGTCTTGTTTCAATATTTTTCTCACTGAAAAAGTCTAATGAAAGTTATCACATGATACTGTGTTAGGACTCATTTTAACCAAGCAATCATTTTAAGATTTGCAGGCTACCTTCATAAAGATATCTGATTGAATAGTAACTGGTAAACACTAAACTGCATATCAAGTAGCATAACTCACCCCAGTGGCTTGCCAAAGCTTTGCTGGGCTTGTCCTTGAGGCAATGAAAGTAACTGTTTAATAATTAACAATCTCTTTGATCATTTTTTAAAATTTATGTACCCAGGAAAGTTTAGCACAGATGCAGCATCTGCTTGTCAGAGGGCTCTGCATTTTTTTAACCAGCCCTTGTAGCAAGATTGATTGAGACATGAGGAAGCTGAATGCTCCCCTTCCCCCGGCCATTCACAGTTCCTTAAAAAAATAAAAATTATAGGGTCTGACTCTTCTTTTACTCCCATCTTACACCTGTTTAAGTAATTCCACTGAAATTACTGGAGCTGCAGCCATGTAAAAATGGATGCAGTGGAGCAGAATCAAACCTACAGCTGCATTTAATGATCAACTGTGTGTGAATCTAGAAAAAAACAATTATCTTTTTTACACTGATCCCGTTTTGTTGAGGAGCCTTGTGGATGAGACATATTGTCAATTTTGTGAATTTATTTCCAAAGATACCAGTAAAAATGCAGTGGTGCTGAAAAGATATAGCATTAACAAAAAGAGTCTGATTCTCTGCCAGACTGTAGTTGTTTGCACCTCTGTAAGGATGGTTGCAAAACGCTACAAGATCAGAGTGGTAGCTATTGACAATCCTTCGCATAGGTGCAAAAGTAAATTTAAAATATGAGGCAGTTGGGAGTCAAGACTCTGCCTATTCATTCTGTCTTGAGCTCCATAAGTTTAATTGATACTGCCAGCAAAAGTTCAAGTGCATACTCACTCAAGGCCCCTCTGTGGGGATGGAACCCTCCAAAGTTACCCCACCTCTGCTAAGTACAGTAAAGCTTCAGCTGCCATTTGGAATGTGACCAAACACAGGTGATGACATTTTTTGCCCTCAGTTAGCTGCCATGCTCTATTCAGTGGGTGATGCTACCTAGGCTGCACTTTACACTCAGGTACATAGGTGCTCTAATGCCTTGGTGGGGTTGTCTGCTGTCCACCACCAGACTAGGTGCAGACATTCAAAAAGGCAGAGGTGGATTCTAATTAATTTACACATGTTTCTCTAAGAGGACTAGGTTAGTTCAGGAGCGAACAGAACACTAGTTCACCCTTTAGTGGGGGGAGAATGCAGGCTGCCTGCGTTGACCGAGGTCAGCAGGTTGGGGTGCTCTTGCACGTCTCCCAGAACCAAGCACACCCAAGCGGATGAGCCAGACCTGACTGGCTGCCAGGCACAGGTGATCAATTCCTTCTTCCCACTGCTGCAGGCAGGTGAGGGGGGAAGAAGGAATGCTTATGTCTGTGTCCCTGCACAAACCTCATCACAAAGCACCCCAGTGCCACTGAGCCCAGTGTCAGATCTGTGCATACAATGTGGGGTGCTTCATGATGGAGTCTGTGCAGGGACACAGATACCAGCATTCCCCCCTCCTCCCCTGCCACCTGGCTACAGCTGACAGCTGGCCATAGGCAGGAGCTGGGTCTGGGGACAGAGGCTATGCTGGCTTTTCTCTATAACAGTTCGGGGGCAGGGTTGGCTGGGCACTCAGCTGGAGCAGATGAGCATGGGTCAAGTTCCAGTGTGCCTCCTTGGGGGTGGTGGGCAGCAGGAACCCACAAAGGAAGCTGGGATGCTGGAGGACAACAACCTAACTTGATTCAATAGGGGATTTGGTACAGAAGAATCATGCACAAGACTAACCTAATTTGAATAAGTTTGAGTGCGCATCATTCCAGGACTATCTTAGATGGGGTTCTGCCATTTTTAGTCCAGATTATATGCCCCAAACTTCTATACACTTATGAGTTTGGTTCCAATTCCGATCACTTAGCATGGATTACGTGTAATGTCTTTACATAGCCCAGAAGTTCAGATGGCCAACGTAGCTGAATGTAGATACAACCATAGTCCTTGCAATGTGATTTAAAAATAATATTAAAATCTTAATATCTAGAGAGAGACTTACATGGTAAAATATGAGTGAACTGTGCTGATCTTGAAATGGCAAGAATGCCAATTAGGAAACAGAAGGTAGTGCTTTAAAGGAAAACATTAAAAATGGCCAATGTATTGAGCATTCAAATATTTTGACATTTATCTAATGGTTTACTTGGCAGTACTCACATTTTTCAAATGTCTTTTAATACAAACTGCTGTAATAGATCTATGCAAGAGAACCCCATCATATCAATGAATTCCACTTGATTGTGTTGTGGGACCATATATCAATCTCCTATTTTATCAAAGGGGACATGTTTGTTTAAAGACAGGAAAAATGCCATGTATTGAGGGTTTTTTTGTAGGTAAAGACACAAACACTGATGACTTTCTATAGCTTTTAAGGCCAGAAGGGATCTATGTGATCCTGCTTCATAGTATAGGCCAAAGATTTCTACCCAGTAATTACATCAGGCCCATAAGCTTTAGCATGCAGCAAGTTGGTGCACGGCAGGTTTTAGCATGCTGCAAGCACTGGGCTGGCCCTAGCAGCCTTACCTGGGAGCCTCCTAGGGCTGCGGCCATGGCAATTCTGCTGCATGGAGCCTGGCTGGCAGCTGAAAAGCTGGTAGCCCAGCTCCGCTTTTCAGCAGCGTGCACTGGCCGAGTGTGCATTGCTCCAGTTTTGTTTTCCCCTCACGGTTATCCAGGGGTAAAAAAAACCCGGTGCAGCTCATGCTTGGGCAGCGTGCCCTTGCAGCACGGAGAGCACCAGACTGTGCAGTATGTGGCACTGCAAATATGTTTGCAGCACCACATACCACATGACCGTGCTCATCTGGACGTGTCCTACCTTTCCAGCAGCCACTATCAACTAGGTAGGACCTCACTAGATGCAAGAAAAAATGTCAAAAAACTGGGTAGCAAATATCTGCCTGTTACAGATCATTTGCCTAAACCTAACTCAACAAGGCAAGATGCTGTTGTCTTAGCCCCCTCTCTGGACTTACTTGCCTCTGAATTTTTAGATAAAGATATCTCACAGTCCTGGCTGATGTGTTTCAGTTGCATACCAGAGGGTAGGGGCCCAGTTATGAGACCCTTATCATAATAATAAATACTTACACAAGGGATGTTATTAAAGATGAACTAACCAATGAGAGTTCACCAAACAATTCACCAAAACAATTATGTGTTGCATAATCTACTCTTCTGTAAGTAATGTGCCTGAAAATAAATCCACAGAAACTATCAAAATATATATGACCTAGACTTCCAGTTGGTGCAAGTCAATGGGGCCCGACTGAAGTTCATGGTACCATATGTAGCTGACCTGTAATTCTACACTGCTCTCCATTTCTCCCTGAAGTAACTAGATGCCTCCTTAGCCTAACCAGCACAATGAAAGGATAATCCTTTTTGGAACATTCATATTTTGCTGAATTATCCTGGGTCTGACTGTCATTCCTATCCAAGATGAGTAATATCTTACTCCAGGCATATCCAATTGATTTCAAGGGCACTGGGCCCATAACCCCATGGGCCCAAAATCTCTTGTAGTAACTTCTCTTCAGCTGCTTTTAGAATGGCTTATTTCTGTTTATATTAAGCCTGTTCTCATTTGACCTAAAAGAAACCACAATGACCCCCAAATCTTAAAAGTGAAAGAGAACTGTCTATACATGGTTTTATGTTAGTTTAATTAAATTGTAGCTTTCCATATGTGGACAAGGATTGAGTGTCTATACTGGTATCTATACTTGGACTGTGTTGGTACACAATATATCAGACCTGTCTGTCTCTTGAGTCTCTATCCACGAACGCTGGAAATAGAAGAAACTTAAAGGATGTGACTCTCTCTTAACTGAAGAACTGAAATTCTGTTGGGGCCAGATAAGAACTAATTCCAGAATAGGTGGGCAAGGAAAGGACAGCATTCACTGTCTCACTGTTAAATTGCATCCTCTTTGTAGGGGGGGCTGGAAGTCTCAAAGCATTTGAGTGATTTCTAATGCACCCTGGGGAGCTGATCACTGCCACAGGACAGGTAGGATTAGACCTCCTGTTCACTAAGCATCAGAACCAGGGCCAGAAGAATGAATGCTGAGCCCGCCTGACACAGCATAGCAGCAGGTTTGTCTCCATCTGCATCCTGATAGATTTTCAAAGCACTTTTCTTGGTTGGACAGAAAAGCTCCAACACAGTTCCCAATTGGACTGTATGGATTGTAATTCTATATTGTTTCATTTCATCACACAGAGACAAGGTCTAAAGTACGTATTCCCTCCTGTCTAGGGAACTACATACACCAAGGGTTTCTCTATATAGCTAACAATTCTTTAAAAAAAACGTATTTAACTCGCATGTATTAGTTATCTTACAGTACTGTTTTAGAGGACATGAAGCTTTTTGTGTTTTTTACCATGAACTAGCCAAGTGAAGTCAATACTATACTTCTCCCTACAACTCACCTCACCGTTCTCACTTCATAGTTAAAAATGTAATGCCTTGTCTTGTCTTCCCTCGGGTTTTACAATGGTCTAGCTAGCAAACATTAGTAATTTCACTTTAGAACAAAAATAATAGTTCCTTAAAAACAATATAGTGCATGTGTGTACGCACTCACGCAAACACACACACACACACACACACACACAGAGAGTTTGTGTAGTAAAGGCAGCTTAAAAAGTCTACAGAGAGAAAAGTTTGTTCATACACTAATGTTAGCCTACTCTTCACTAGGAAACAAGGCATATTTTGGTGCTATATTAAAGTCCTAGGAGAGACAAGGTCATTTATACCCTTAACACACAGTAATTGGCTTTGGTTGATGTATACACTAGTCTCCTCACTGGGCTTTACCTCAACTAGGTTACTATATGCTAAATTGAAACTTAACTTGTCTTGATTAAGTTTTCAGAAGGTATTATTTAGTTCAGGCTTGCTAACATAATCTAAGGAATCAATGCACAAATAAACCCTTTGGAGCCCATTCAGCTAGAAAAGCATCATATATATTTCCTGTTTGCTCCTCAGTGGTCTGATGAGAGAATATTCACTATAAAAAAATAAGGAGAAAGAAAAACTGATGGAGGCCTTGAGATTCATACACATATTAACTGCTTTGAAACTCAGGCAATAAGAGACAGTATGTGCCCAATGGTACAAGCAATACTTGAACCTCCTCCTGGTTACCTTTGATTTTGAACTGAGACAGTTCTGTTTATTTGTGGAGAATAAAGACATATTCCTAACCCCATGAATGTTATGAAAGGAAATGTATTTCCAATTCCTTTGATCATGCATGATGAGGTAAACTGATATGATCACACATGCTTCAGAGGTGAGTGAAAGTTTCCATATTTTACTTTAAGTGTATTATCCATGATGGGCCACTCCTCAGCTGGTGAAAATTGGAGCTAACTTCCTATTCACCAACTAAGGAGCTGGCCAAGCAACAAGAAGTCAGGGATTGCAATACTAATCTCTCTTTATCTTTAGTGATCTCATGCACCTTTCAACAAAAGTGAAATTATTCCCTGGTCACAGGTGTTTGAATGCAGTTGTTTATATATGGTATATGTCATCTGCTTTAGCCTCTTTAAGGTATGAAGAAATTTTCATTCAATATTTAGTATGTTGCTAAGTCTGTTAAGGCTGTACTATTGTGTTCCTTGACCAGAGATATTAAACTTCCATTCAAGTTTTATTCTTTAGTCTTTCACTCCCTTGCAGTTGATTCAAAATCAGTCACAGTAGGTAAAACCTCTTTATGCTGAAGGAAAGAATGCAAGGGTTTTTATAGCAATCCTTTCTAACAGTGGGATTCAGAGTGACAACTGAAAATCCTATAGCGAAAATGCACCAAACTCTCATGTATAAACAAAAATCACCTATTTAAAAAACAAAACAAAATAAAAGATACACACAAGTTATCTGTTAATAATGTACATTACATTTCAATTATGCAACATATTACAAATAGAAGATTTCATGATTCCTGCTCAGGAGGCTGTATTGTTTTGGCTTGGGTATAGCTTTGGGTGAAGAAAGTATCAAAACTCAATGTATCAGGCCTTTGAATGTGTAAACACTGGGGCACAGGGGCCCATTTACACAGGAATTATGCAGTGCAACATAGCAAGAGCTTCTTTTTAGGTTGTTCCTCCCTTGAACTTCAGAAGTAAAGAGGTTAAGATGATTTCATGTTTCTTTGTTTCTGACAGCGTGCTTCCTAGGGCTACAAAGTCCATCTGTGGTAAAGTACTTAGCCACAGGCAATATGGTCTGGCTGTTTTTTTTTACATTGCTTAGAGACTCCAGCAAGGGTGATAATAAGATTAGCTCCAAGAAATTAAACATTTGACCACTGTTTTGTTGCAATGTTTTATATACCAGGGAAGTGTTAATTATGATATATGACAAGATCCAGTAGTCTTTAAAAGCTAAAGTGCCAGAGGAAGATGTACCTTCTCAAGGGCCATCTTCTGCCCTTGGATAAATATGCACTGCTGCAATTGAAATAAATGAGATCAATTGAAATAAATAAGATATGCCCATCCATGAGAAGAAACTGACCCCTAGCAATTTCTGTTTGGAGAAGCCATAAGGTTAAAAAAGACATTCTTATACTGAAGGATCAGTATAATCTAGTATCACACTTATACATTATTCTCCTAGTGCAGAAGTTACCACTACCTGAAATAGTCTTTTTATGAATTTGTTTTTTTGGTGGTTTTTTTATTATTTATGGTTGAATTCAATACTTGAATTTCTTTAAGTCATGTGTGCCTGTACTTATGCAACCCAGTGATCCCTACAAATGCGATTTTCAGAGGTCAGAAAATTTCAGTCAGTGTGACATGTATTTCTAGATTAAGAGTCTTGTACTATAGGGAACAACAGATTGACATCCATAAAAAATGTCTCTGGAATTCAGCAAAAGTGGTTTTATAGATAGAAGCCCTTTATGAAATGCTCCATTAATACTAAAAATATACACTGGAGGCTATACTAATGGCCTAGGTACACAGAAATCTACAAAAAACAGCAATTTCACTGTGTATACCTTATCATATGGAGACCACTATGCTTTGGTTTAAAGACTTGCCTTTCATCCTCACTGCTTCACTTACAAGTGAAACAGTATCACACTCTCAAGAACTAATGTAATTTGCCTGGCTAAGGAAGTCTTCACATAGATCTTTAGTCATAATGCTATCATTTCACATACGGCCAAGAGCTTGAGCTTGTATTATTAATTTACATGCTTTGTGTTAGTACCTTAGTACAAGTCATGCCAAAATAATCCCATTTCCAATGCAGCATATATTTAGCTAATAGTGTTGGAACCTAATAGAAATACACCCATACATTCTAAATATATATAAATGGAAAGAAAGAGGGGGATTTTCTTCACAATATTCTGACATATAGTCTGTATTTAAACATAGAAATAGATAGTTACAATTGATAATGGATGGGACACAGTACTGTATTTGCATAAATGCATCTATAACAGGTAATATCACTATTACTTCCTTATTTGCTTCAGGGTTGCAGCAATTTGCAAATGCATGATATCCTCTTTTCTTTTAAAATAATTTTTGATGCAGCTCAACCAAATGCAATATGTAAGGGTAGTGATGACAGTGTGTCAGGGATACATATGGGCAGCAAATTATTAACAATCTGCTCATTAAAGTTCAGGTATAGAAGTTGGAGGTGAGTCATTGCTAAGAACTTCCATAATGGGTCTACTCTATCAATATTCATTGGTCTACTATCTGAAGAAATGATAGATAGCAATCCACTGATATGAAAAAGAAAGGTGGAAAAAGAAAACTACTTTGGATAACACTATTTTGATGCAGACCCAGGCTGAATACTACCATACATTTGCTGAAATTCCATCACTTTTAGAAGCCATATTCTGTCATGCTATTAGCAACTGTAGGCTCTGAAACTTCATCGATTTGATCCTATGAAATAAATGTTGATTTTAATCTATTCTCTCTATGGACGGCATCTTGCCATTTTTAATATCTTTGTTTTTATATCATGTAGTCTTGAACAATACTTTTTGCATAGATGCATACTAAGAGATGCATTAACTCAAGATAGACAAGCCTTGATGACAGTTGGAGACCTGTTGCCTGAGGCCATAAGTGTATTTCAAATTGACCACCTGTCTTTGGTTAACTAACAAAAACCCTGAAGTCTAGTGAGAAGCTTTGTTTTTATTGTGAGTTTCTTAGGTAATGCTTCATTTTTTCAAAAGAACAACTGCAAAAATCATTGTACATCAGCACATAGCAGTGATTAGGCTATCTGGAATGCTGTGAATAACTTCCAGGATATTGAGAGATATAGGAAAGGACACATTAATGGATCTCAGGAAGAATCCTGCCTTTCCCCTAGATGTGTAATTATTTTGTGCATAGCCTAAGCAACTATGATTAAAGGTTATCAAAGTGGTTCCAAAAGCTTCCATTCTAACCCCAATCTGAGTTGCTTGTAACTTTTTGAAATTCTGGTAAATCTGGAAAAAAAAAGTTTGCTTAGCTATTACTAAAAACAAATTACTTAAAAAAAAATAAATCTTGCAACTTAAAAAAAACAACAAAAAAGACTAAAAGCCAGAACTACTGCAGGTAGAAAGCTAAAATTTGGCACTGAAGAAAAGAGTCTTCACCTACTCAGAGGTTTTTGAACTGGCTGAGATAAGAGCTGTTGAAAATACCACTTCATGAATGCACTGAAATTTTATTTATTTATTTATTTTAATAATTGCACTTAAGCTTCAAAGTATTCAAAGCTAACTTACCAACTTAGTGAGCACTGAATATGTATTGAATGAGGCAGGTGTGCATTGAATGAGATTGGGATCCACAGGGAGCCCAGTCTCATCAAATACAAACTCTTAAGATTCATAATAAATACTGAGTTTTGCTTTGTTTCAACATACATTTCATATATGGCAGACTGAAGATACAAACCAATGGTCCGTGAAATAAATGAAAAACCTCCCATTGACATCAATGAGGATCGGACACATTTCTGAACAAAGCCTGGTTCATTTGATTATAGATCTTCTAAGGCATGCACTGGACAGGGTAGGATGCCCTAGGATTGCTGATTCCTCATATCTAATCAAAGACTAAGTACTGTGCTCACAAAATAAGTCAAACTAAAGGTTACATTGTAATCTCAGCTCTGCAGCCGATCCTGAGTTTTGAGTGAACTACTTAGACTTAATATTCTCTTATCATATTGTGGGGTCAGAGCCTCAGTGTGATTTAGCAAAGTACCACTGATGGAGTTATTTACACTGGAATATGGCCCACAGTGGTTTTCCTTTTTGATGGACAATGATCATATAGTTCAGTGAGCTCAAAGACGTGTTTATTGACAGCATTTCCACATACTCTCAGAAAGATTATTAAAGTTCTCCATAGTCAGAGAATGTCTAATGAACATTTTTGTTTCTTCTAAAAATTTCTAAAAGATATTGGTCCAAATCCTTTGCTAGTCTAAATGGACATGGTTCAATTGAAGTCAGAGCAGTTTATTAATCCTAAGGTCTTTGGATGTGTACAATAAACATTTATTTCACTAAGTCATATGAATAACAGCCAAAAAATATAATAATGGCCAGAATAATTATTGCATTTAAAACAAAGTAAACCAGGGATTGAAACATATCAGCTTGATTGGTGACTTCCTTGGGGTGAAAGAAGCAGATATTCTATCAAATAATCCAAAAAGGCATCAGAGAGAGGAAAGTAGAATCAGTGTAACCTAATCATCCCTTGCCTTTCCTTCAAGAAACATATCGAGACCTCTTTATATCAACATAGCATGGCTCGGATATGACTATCTGATCTAACTATAAGCCTCATCAAATGAAACACTTAAATTGCTTCCTATACAGCTCCAATACTTCTAAGATATCAACATGGGCAATTCAAATGGAGAATTGTATAACAAGCTTATAGCCAAGGAACACCAGTATTCAAACACTATGGATGCATCTACATGAGAGGTTTACTGTGGAGAAGACTAATTAGCTGTGCAGTAAACATTTCACATCTACACATGCAGCCTTATTAGGCCACAGGAAACTAATAAACTCTGCAGCAGGACAGGACTTGTATTTACAAGTTTTTTTACACATGTAGATGCTGATGCAGCTGGCTGGGGTGTGAAGGTGCTTCATGTCACAACCCAAAGTTGTGATTTTTTGTTTGTGTGTGTGCTTCGGCAATGCTAAATTATTTCCTGCCAAATTTGTCGCTTTCTTTGCATGGTAGAGCTCTCTGCTGCTAGAGAGAGCTCTGGTGCAATGGGGGATTTCCCGCCAAATTGTAGCTTCTTTGCGGTGTGCATTCCTTTTGCATCCTAGTGATGCACGCCGCAAAGAAGTTCCTGCCATTTGTATTAGAGTCCACGCCATGTTATTGGCCGACTCCTAATTTAGGCACACGTGGCGGCTAGCGATTGGCTTGCTAGCCGTACATAAGGCTTGGGTAGTTTCCGCCCAAGCTGGAGGAGGGAGGAGAGAGAGATGTTCTGTGTGAAGATCTCCAAGCGCTGTGGACTCTCGCGGACCCGGCGCGCCTCCCCTAAGCAGGCAAGAGAGGCAATAGAACCGAGCCTACGGAGCTTTCGCTTCTCGCCTCTCCCTGTCACCGAGCGGAATCCCTGGACGTATCCCTTCCCTATAATTTCGGACCCCGCGGAGCCTAGCAAACTTCGGGGGAAACTTATCGGACCCGCGGAGCCTAGCAAACTCCGGGGAAGCTTTTCGAACTAAATTTAACCGGACCCGCAGAGCCTAGCAATCTCCGTGGGAGCAATCGTTTTGTCAGAGTCCTCCAACGAGGGTTCAAGTGGGAGCTGTGCCTGGAAACTCATCCAGCCTACACCGATACCATCTTCGGGTGTAAGTAAACAATCTTTTCAATCAACCGTTACGCCTCCGTGACTAATTCTAACTCGCGTGCACAAGATCATCCCGCGGTTTCTCCCACCCCGCGTGTCTGGGCTGACGGCCACAGCCTGCGTGCACTGGAGACGGGTCCGGTACGACCCCGGTTCACCCCCGGCTTGCCCATGGCGGCCAGAATGGGATCGGAATCACCGCCGCGCATGGCGACGAGAGCGGACTCGGGGCCCAGCCCGCACACTTCAGTGCAGGGGATGCCTGCCAGCTAGCCCTCGTGCCCCAGCCAGCCCTTCCACTGAGCACATTGAGCCAGGTTGGAGAAGCCCTGGGCTGGCAAGCTGACTTTCTGGGCTCCATGCCAGCTGGGGCTACTCCAACCCAGTTCAATATGCCACAGTCCTGGGTGCATGTGCAAACATGGAGCCTGGGAGCAATAAACTCCAATGCAACATGTGCTGGAGTTTATTGCTGTGCACTAATAGCACGTGTAGATGCACCCAGTATTTCCAACTAAGCTTAGAAACACATTCTGTAAGTTTATAGGCAAAGACACAGACCACTGGGTCACTTTTCATTGTTAGTTTCCCCAAAATTCCTGACCAAATAAATGATACTCCTTACAGTTTTAAGTCCTACTTTATGCTCTTTCCTTTTTCCCAATGGAAAGCTGTTGTGTACCTGCAACTCACTGACCATTGGTACTTTGGAATTTTTCAATGGAACTTTTTTCATGAGAAATTCAAGTTTGTCGAAACCAGTAGCATAACTGAGGGTAAGTGACTGCAGGAACAGCTCAAGGCACCACTTTTGGGTGTGGGGAGGCACAAAAATAACTGCTGCCACAGCCACTGGCTGCACATCTGCAATCATCAGCATGGGAGCTGACACTGCCTAGAGCAGGAAGCTGCCTTATTATGCCTTTGGTTGAAACTAAAAGCCTTTGTGAAAATATATCCATTTAAAAATTAGACAAAACAAAAAAAACTTTTAGTTGGAAAGTTTCTCAAGTCTAAATGGAATTTCCAGTCAAAACTCAAGGGAACTGCATCCCAGAATTGACATCTGAGCTCTAGCTCATTTAAAGCAAGGGTTATACTCACCTCAGGTGAATGTCCTGACCTTGAGACTACTGGCTAATTGGCACCAGCCTTTTTCTTCTACCTCAAAAAATATGCAAAAGGAATTCCAATGTAGAGGGGGGAAAATACAGAAATTTCAAAAGCTTGCACAAGAAACTGAAGTGAAAACCAATTCTTTGCTAACTTTCACTTTTGAATATACCCTGGAGCCAGGGAAAACAGCCTTAGGAGTAGGATGGATGAGCTTCTGGGAATCTTGTTCTTTGACTCTCCATATCTTATGAAATCCCCTGAAGGTACTTAGGGACATGCAGTCAACAGTTTATATCATCCCCTTCCACCCCATATCCTCAACAACTGTAATCCACTTCATTAAACCAAGGTGCAGATGGAGTTTTCCACTCATTTCATCTCCAGGATGAGATGATCAGTCCCTTTGTTTTAAAACCTACTAAGTAGTGTGTGTATCTATATATAGACATGTATATATCTATATAGAGATATAAATATTGCAGGGATTTCAGAACTATCCAAACCATTGTACTTATTATGTCTAGCATGAAATATACCATAATATTCTTCACTGATGCAAAGAAGATTGAACTGTATTTCATGTTTCCTTTGCTTTTGTTGGTATAAGGAAGATCATAACAGTATCTCAATATAGGTTTTTTGGTGATTTAACTGAAGATATTGCTGATCAAAGTAAAATTGAATAGATGGGAAGCAAGCAATGCTGAATAATTCCCTGCTGCTTTCTCTCTAACATTATGGCAAGCTTCTCTGAAAATGGAAACTTGTTATACAAAAGCGATTTTCTCCCCTTAAAATGTTGTCATAATTATCGGCTTTTTGGCCCCATTCCTTCACTTCCTGAATAACTACACCCCTTCAAATACAGAAGTATTTATTACTCTCCAGAAACACACCACTCTTAACTCCACTTTGATCTGTTTGTAATTTGTATTCAGTGTTCATATTACTACACTGACAGATCCTTTAATTCATGTATGGATTAATTAGCATTAATAGAACCAAAAATTAAGATTCTGGAGTTACCTCACTGTATATCAAGACAAACTTCTGTTTTATTAAAAATATGTTTGCATAGACATTTAAGCTTCCCCCCCTTCAAATCCTTAATATGTAAACAAGAAATTCAACTTCCAAGTCTCTTTCTGCATGTGAATTTTCCTAGTTATGCCTTGCATTTAGGCACATAGAAACTCTAGATATTAGTGATATAGCAAAGGCTGCAAAAGAGATGCCTAGCCTATGAAAAAACAGTTATCTAAAACACTGTACTTTACATAAAGTTATAGGACAAAAATGTTTTCTTCCCTCCCTAAAGTGAATATAGTGCTCATGAATGTTGCCAGACTGAGAGATGTAAAGTCCATCCATCCTCAAGACACATATAATAGGAAGAGAAGCACTGCAAGCCTCTTTTGAGCTAGACTTCATACAGGTTTATAGGATTCCTTTTTCACTGAAGGAATTCTGGGTACAGACAGAAGTGACAATTTTGTGCCCAATCTGGTCACAGAAGGTGGCCAAAAATGGTTGATCAGGTGAAAATCTAAATAAGGGTTCAAATGAAGACATTTAAAAAAATATCATTTTCTGTAACTTGTTTCTGCCTGCCTGCCAGCCTCTGAGCTGTTTTCAAAATGGGAAGGGGAAAAGGGAGCAGCAGGAGTTTGGTCTACGATTTTTTCAGGCCCTGCGGGAGGGTGGGGCAGGTGCATTGGAGGTCCTCCTGAGGTGTGGGGACTCCAATTCACCCACTCCACCCTGCAGCACTGGCTGGGGTCCCTTAGCCTAGAACAAGCTCCCTCTGTTCCCGTTCTCCCCTCCCATTCTGAAAACAGTACAGGCTGGCAGGGAAACCAGCTGCAGGCTCAAACTAAGCAGCTATATTCCCCTCTCTCCTGGAACCAACAGTGAACTTCTGTTTGGTCCAGGTGATCATTGTAACTCAGAACACTTCCTGCAAAGTGCTTTGAGTTACAGCAGGGAGCTCCACTTCTATATGCATCCTCTGGCCCTTCAGCCAGCTTAAGATCAATGCTGGTATAGTACCACCACTGACTTCAGTGTAGTTACTCTGAATTGCACTGGTGGCAGTAAAAAAAATGTTGGGACTATGTATTCATAGATTTTAATACAAGCAAATTGGTACATCCAATATTTTGTTTCACTTCTTAGCATTAAAATTTCATTTACCCTATAACCAAAAATTTTAGCATACCATACAAACACCTTAGCTAGAAAATACAGAAAATATATTTATAAATGAATTAGCCACTGCTCCATGAAGGAAAGAAAGCCATCAGTGCTTTTCCTCATCAACTCATAGAATAGAACTTTTAATTTAATGCTTTCATTCATAAAGCCAGTTAGTTGTTAAGCTTTATGTTTGGATGTAACCAATGAACAGTTGAGGTTGATTTCTTTCAATTAAGTAAGAACTTTTCAAAACCATTTTTAAACATAATAAAAACTTGGAATAATCTTTTCCTGCCAATGTTTATTTAATTCTAAGTACTAAAAGGCAAATTACTTGGCAATAATTCTTCAAAATGCTTGAGCCCACTAGACTTGTAAATATTATACTTCCATCAAGATTTTCTACATGTTGTGGCTGGATAATTTGATGCTAATGCCTAGATTATGGACTTGAGATATAGTATTTTCAGAGTCAAGAAAGATGAGTTGAAACCAAATAGCAACTAATTGTCCTATATATTAGGGGTGTGCGAAACAGACCATATTCGATTTGGATTCGGCCCAAATCAGGGACAGTGATTTGATTCGTTGATTCAGATCACTATCCCCAATTTGATTTGGCTGAATCCGAATCTGAATATTCAATGCTGATTCAGAGAATCAGCGATTCGTGCATAGACACAGCTTTAAATGTTTTTTCTACATACCTTGAGGTACCAGGTGTGGCTCATGAATGCTGTGATGCTGGGATGGATGGAACATCCCAAAGGAGTGCAGGGGGGCTCCCTGCATGCTTGGTGGCAAACCTAGAAGTGGACTGGAAGTACTTCTGGGTCCACTTCTGGGTCCTCCAGGGAGCATGCTGGGGGGCCCCATGGGCCCCCTTGGCTCAGCGATTGGCCACAGGGGGACCCTGGGTGCCCCCCCCAGACCCAGGAGGCACCAGTTGCTGAGCTGGAGGGTGTGGAGGGGGCCCCCTGTGCACTCCCTGGTGGACCAGAAGTGCTTCTGGTCCACTTCTGTGTCTGCTGCCAAGCGCGCTGGGGAGCCCCCTGCACTCATGTGGAACACTCCATCTGCCCCACCATCACAGCATTTATGAGCCACCTGGTACCTTGAGGTATGTAGAAAAAACATTTAAAGCTGTGTCTATGTCCGAATTGTTGAATCTCTCTGAATTGATTTGGAGGGTTTCAATTAAATTCAGAGAGATTAAAGGGTCTCCTGATTTGATTCAGATTCAGAGATTTGGCCACTGAATCAAGCCGAATGTCCGCCGAATCGAATCAGGGACCGAAGCTTCACACAGCCTTGCTATACATGTCCATGGAAACAGGGGTTAATAAGAGATACAAAAACACAGAAGTCAACCTCGCTAGTCTAATGATATTTGCAACTACTGGTATTTACAATTTGCATTTCAAATGTGTCCAATATCTTAAATGCAGAGACTTGGGTACCTACCTTTTTGTCCAAAATGACTTTTTGTTTCAATAATAGTGACTCTCACTGTGATACTTTACTTTGTTCTGTTAGCCCATATTTAAATTATGCAGTTGTTTCAGAATTCAAAGGTTAATGCCTAGGGCCAGTTTTTGTGCTTTTGAAATCTATGCTGTGATTTTCATGTGGGATAATACCTGTATTGTTTACAGGGTATGGCTGCAGACAGCTATGCTCGCTATCACCTGCAGGCTGTGAAAATTAGAACAAGTACATGCTTAATCATTTACCAGGAAAATGGAACTGTTAAAAGAAAGGTTTTCATCACAATAAAATGATGCTATGCACAGTGCTTTCTGACCAAACTGTCCTCAAGCAGTCTACCACACGAAACATTAAAAAAATTGTCTTTTTATCCAGTGTACTTGTAAAAGTGACTGAGAACATTTAAAGAGTCCATTTGAAACTGCAGTTTTGAGAATATCATGGAATCACAGAAAATTAGGGTTGGAAGGGACCTCAGGAGATCATCTAGTTCAACTCCCTGCTTGAAGCAGGACCATCCCCAATTAGATCATCCCAGCGAAGGCTTTATTTAACCAGGTCTTAAAAATCACCAAGGATAGAGATTCCACAATCTCTCCAAGTAACCTGTTTTACTACCCTCCTAGTGAGAAAATTATTTCAAATATGTAACCTAAACTTCCCTTGCTGCAACTTGAGACTGTTCTTCCTTGTTCTGTCATCTACTACCACTGAGAATAGGCTAGCTGCATCCTCTTTGGAACCACTGTTCAGGTAGATGAAGGCTGCTATTAAATCCCCCCTCAATCTGCAGATTGAATAAGCCCAGTTCCTTCAGGCTGTCCTCATAAGTCATGTGCCCCAGCCCCTGAACCATTTTTGTTGCCCTCCACTGGACTCTCTCCAAGTGATCCACATTCTTTCTGTAGTGGGGTGCCCAAAACTGAACACAGTATTCCACATATGACCTCACCACTGCTGAATAGAGGGGAATAATCACTTCCCTTGACCTGCTGGCAACGCACCTACCAATACAGCCCAGTATGCTGTTTGCCTTCTGTGCAACAAGTGCACACTGCTGGCTCATATTCAGCTTCTTGTCCACTGTAACCCTCAGGTCCTTTCCTGCAGAGCTGCTGCCCAACCAGTCAGTCCCCAGCCTATACTGATGCATGGGGTTTTTCCATCTGAAATGCAGGACTTTGCACTTATCTTGTTGAACCTCATGAAATTTATTTGGCCCAATCCTCCAATTTGTGTAGGTCACTTTGAATCCTAGCCCTACCCTTCAGCATATTTACTACTCCCCCTAACTTGGTGCTGCACACAAATTTGCTGAGGTTGCACTCTATGCTATCTTCCAGGTCATTGATGAAAACATTGAATAAAACCAGTCCTAGGACTGAACCCTGGGGCACTCCACTTGATACTGGCTGCCAACTAGACATTGAGCTATTGATGAATTAAATTTGATTAACATAAGGCAGTGATATTTTCTTATTAAAACTTTCAGTATGAAAGCAGTTGGTAATTGTTCTTGATTTAATACAGTAGACAATTTGGTTAACTATAGTATATGAGAAAGACCAACAGGTGTATGCCAGATCACCAAGTGCCAAGAAATTCACAGGAGCCCAACTAGAGTCTCCATCTCCATAATTAAAACACTGACAGTGAAGACCTGTTTTATCCTGAAATATAGGGCAAGTTACTTCATACAAATGCTGCCTAAAGATACTACAAAGATAGAGATAAGAATGCAGCTAAAATTTTTTTCTTGAGAATTTTTGGTACAGATATGCTTCAGAGCCAAAAAATGTGTGAAGGCTCAAATGACTGATGTGCGAGATTGGTATATTAAAAATTTCCCCACATTTATCTTCTTTGCAGGATGAGGTGCTAAGTAAAAGCAAAAGAAGATTAAAACAAACAATGAAAATAACTCAAAAGTGTCTAATGTGACTATATACTAGATGTATCTGCATGTGCAATTAATTCAAACCAAGAAACTACAGAGCAGTTTGAGCTGGAGTAAACTACTCCTGAATAGAGCATCAGGGGGAAGAAATTTTGAGCCAGGCAGAGCTGTTCACGCTTGGACCACTCACCCCCAAGTTATGTGTGGCAGTGTTGGGCAGTGGAGGGGCTGGCTGGGGCACAAGGGTGCTGAAAGTACATAGCCATGTAGCTAGGTGGCAGGCAGGAGTCTGGCTCCCCGATAGTACTCTATCTCCAATAGTACTATTTTACTGTGGCATTAGTTTACTCTGGCCTAATACCATCAAACATGTAGACAGTGATGCTTTACTCCACAACTAATTAGGCTACTCCAACTTAAGTGTATGTTAAGTGCATGTGTAGATGCAGTCATTGAGGCCACATCCAGATGTGCAGGCACGCGCAGTTTCTGGTGCTGCAAACCTCTATGCAGCACCAAAAACTACACAGCCAGAATGTTAATATGTGCCCCACACGGCAAATTTGCAGCAGGGGGGCAAAATTTGCTACCGGAAAAGCCTAATAGCAAAAAACAAACAAACAAAAAACCAGCAAGGAAAAAATGGCATGCTATACACAACAGGAGCATACACCAGCCAACATGGAGGCTTGGCCCTCCAGGGAGATGCTTTGGCTGCCACCCAAAGCATCTCCACTCCTTTAGTTGTGCACTGGCTCCTCCAGCATGCTGAGAGCTGGGAGGAGTGGGGAAAAGGCAGTTTCCCTGAAGAAGGGCAATTTGCCCCATACCAAAGCACACATAGAGGGGTGTGAGCTGTGGCAAAAAGTAGCAGCACAAATTTGTGCCACTACTATTTTTGCCACTGCGAGTACACACCCCTGTATGTGGGGACGTGCCCTGAGAGTTTATTTATTCCATTGCTCTGTTCTCTGGAAACCAGGGTGTGAGGTAGGTTTGTTTTTTTTTTTCATTCTCTTCTCTTACTTTCAGTTAAACATAATTTAAAAGCAAAACTTTCTTCCTTTTTCTTAGCAGATTAATGCTATTATAACAATCACCATCCTTTAGTGATTATGAGATGATGGTAGTTCCTCTGGGCACTTGTATACTTTTGGCCTCAGGGTTTTATTTTGTGCCCCCTAAATTGAAATGGTGGTTCTCCTGACATGGGGCAATTTTTTTTCCTGGCAGAAATAGTTATTCTGGCAAAGCAGTATAGGCTTGGGCTCATCAGATTCCTTCTTACCAGTCCTAGTGAAACTAGTTCTGGTACCACCGAAATATAGCCATCATATTTATGTAAAATAGGTCATGTTTACACATGTAAATATCATATGTACAAGAGAAATTGTGCTACCAAAGTCACTAGTTACTTATAAAAGTCCTGCATAAATTCACACAATCATACATGTGTATACACTGCCTATGGCTTTCTTTTTTTGGTTATTCAAATTGTATTATTGAGTAGCAACACCAGGTAGATGGCAAGAGGCATCCATAGCAATTGGCCCAGTTTAGAGGCTTAATGCTGCAATTGTAAAACAAAGTTAATTACTCAGAAGAGATCAGATTTTTCCCAGGATTAGGTGGCTCTTCAGGGTACAGAATTCTGTACACCTAATTTTCAACTTTCTTTCTTTCTTTTTTTTTTTACTTTGTGCTCTACTGATGCACATATGGAAGAAAAGCTTTTGAGACCTAGGTGAATTTCTGATGATCAATAGGTCATTTGGGAACAGAGTCACGATTTGTGTCCTGCTGCTACAAGTTCTGTAGCTTTTGAGAACTTTAAAAAATAACAAAACCAACTAAAGGCCACTAAGAGCTTGTCTTACTTCTTACAATGAAGTAACACCCTGCAGGAGCAGAAATAAATTAGGTGAAAAATTAATAGGTTTCTTTAGTCTAACTAAGTAAGTGTATCACCTAAAGCTAGACAAACTACTCAGGAAAAAAGTACATGATGTTTTGTTTCTCAGTAGCTGGGAATACTAATGCATGAGCTGAAGGCAAATACATTAATCCCCCTAGCTATGCAGAAATGAAATGTAATATGCAGCACTGCTTTCTTCATTGCCATTTTAACAAGCACGTTTTCCACTAGCTTCTTCTCAACAACACAAATAAAAATAAATTACACTTAAATGTTATAAAAAAGAGGGAATAAAGGAACTAGTAGTGGACATTAACAATAGAATGATACAGTAGAAAAGAATTCATGGCTTTGTTTTGAGATGGAAAAAAATAATCTTAGTACAAAACACATATTTTTATTCTGGGTGCTAAATGGCCCACACAAGATTTAGAATTCACATCGGGGGGAGGGGGGGGGGCAGCAGGGGAGATCATGCTCAGGGGCAATCAGCATGGGTTCATCAAAGGCAGGTCCTGCCTGACCAACTTGATTGCCTTTTATGACCAGGTAACTAAATCCTTGGATGATGGAATTGCCGTGGGCATAGTCTTTCTAGACTTTAAGAAGGCCTTTGACACTGTCTCTCACCCCATTCTCATTAATAAATTAAGCGACTGTGGCATTGATGCCTACACAGTTGGATGGGTAGAAAACTGGCTGATGGGGCGCACCCAGAGAGTAGTGGTGGACAGGTCGTACTCAACCTGGTGAGATGTGAGCAGTGGGGTCCCCCAGGGCTCAGTTCTCGGGCCCTCACTATTTAACATCTTCATCAGCAACTTCGACGAGGGAGTTGAAAGCACATTGTCCAAGTTTGCTGATGACACTAAGATGTGGGGCGAGGTAGACACACTTGAAGGGAGAGAGAGTCTGCAACTAGATTTAGACCGACTACGAAAGTGGGCTGATGAGAATAGGATGGGGTTCAACGTAGACAAATGCAGGGTGCTGCACCTCGGGAGAAGGAATCCACAGCATATATACAGGCTGGGCAGTTCCCTTCTTGAAAGCACAGAGGCAGACAGGGATCTTGGAGTCATTATTGACTCCAAGATGAACACGAGCCACCAATGCCAGACTGCAGACAACAAGGCCAGCCATACTTTGTCATGCACCCAAAGATGCAACTCAAGACAGTCCAAAGAGGTGATACTCCCCCTGTACGTGACATTAGTCAGACCACAATTGGAGAACTGCGTCCAGTACTGGGTGCCACATTTTAAAAAGGATGTGGCCAGCCTGGAGAGAGTTCAGAGGAGGGCCACCCGCTTGGTGAGAGGGCAGCAGGACAGGCCCTATGAGGAGAGACTGAGGGACCTGAACGTGTTCAGCCTCAGCAAGAGTAGGCTGAGGGGGGACCTGGTGGCTGCCTACAAACTCATCAGGGGAGATCATCAGCAAATAGGAAGAGCCCTATTCTCCCCAGCACCACCTAGGGTGATGAGGAACAATGGTAATAAGCTGACAGAGAACAGGTTTAGGTTAGAGATCAGGAGGCAATATTTTACAGTTAGGGTGGCCAGGATCTGGAACCAACTTCCTAGGGAAGTGGTCCTCGCCCCTACCTTGGGTAAATTAAAAAAAAGGTTAGATGATCACCAGTCTGGGGTCTTGTGAACCCAGCATTCATTCCTGCCTGTGGCAGGGGGTCAGGCTAGATATTCTGTTCAGGTCCCTCCTGACCCTAGCTACTATGAAACTGAATTCAGTGAAGTGAAATGCAGTTGTCTGGATATCCAGAAGTAAGAAGGCCAATATACAACTAGAAAGCAGGGTACATCTCCCAGCAACACTGAAAAATAAGTTCATATGTACACAGGTACACACAACATCAGCTTCTTTGTAATGTAAGAGAAAATACATTACAGAAAAATCTCATCTGTGCATGTCACAGAATCTATTTAATGGGAACCCTGATAGAAATGGCACATGTAAAGGAAGAAAGGCCCTTTTGGTTTCTTCATAAATGTAAAAAGGTCCTTAGGGTTAGGGAAAATGAGTTGAGGGTTTGCTTTCTTCCTATTAGAAATAGCAGGAGTATCTCCCCACTCTAGTTGGAGGACTCTGAAGTTTGCAGCAAGAAGAATGAATATTAAAGGTATGTACAGACATTTGGGGAGGTTAGGGTGAGGTTAAATTGAGTTAAAAATGGCCACATAATCTAAGGTAAATTGGGATGAGGGAGATAGTGGGAAGCTTGAGGGGGATCAGGGGGCAGGTGGGGTTCCACAGGGTAGGGAGTTGTGGGGCAAACAGGGTTGGCAGGGGGGATGGATGAGCAAATGGAGTTCATGGGGGAGTTGGGGGGATCGGGGGGGGAAGTGGGGTCCACAAGGAGGATCGGGGGGTCAAGCAAAGTCCACAGGGGGGTTGTGGGGATCAGAGAGGAAGTGGGGTCTGTGGGGGTCTGTGGGGATCAAGGAAGAATCAGGAGGTGTGTGGGGTCCATGGAAGAGATTGGGGGAGCTAGTGGGGTCCACAGGGGAGTTGGTTGGGTCTGGGATGATTTTGCAGGATCAGTGGGGATTAGTAGGGTCTGCAGAGAGGGTGTGAGGGGGGCTTTCTCCCCCCAAGACAAGGGGATAGTTTTAGCCCCCTGACCCTGCCCCCACCTCCAGACAAACAAGACCCCCTTGGAAACCAGTCCCCCCCACCTCCAATCCCGCCCATTTCTTCCCCGACCCTGACATTTCTTTGGCTCCCAGCACCAGTGAACACCAATATAACTGGCACCAGGAGTGGCTTATTGGAAGGGGGTTTGGTTGGCTTGGGGAGAGCTGGCTGGTCTGCAGGGGTGGAGTGGAGTGAGGGGCTGGTGGGGCTAAAATAGCCCAGTGCCAGTGCAGGGGTAGGAAGAGCACAGCTCCAGGGCTGGGGCCAGTGCTTGGGCTTTCCCAGCCCCATGGCTGCACTGGGAAATGTAAAGCAGTTCAATTAGATTGGTCTTGCTGGATCACCCTGGAGAGGTTAACTTAGATCGGGTTGGCCATTTTTAGACCAATCTAACCTTCCTGAACTTCTGTACAGCCCACAATTATGTTGCCCTAACTAGGGATCTAAGTGTAAATCTGCACATGGGTGAACTAAGTTAGATCAGGTGGCTATTTTTAATGTAGTCTAACCCAAATGTCTGTATGTACCCTAAGTGAAAAGCTAAGTGATCTTTAAAAAACACATTTCTCCCAAGTGTTTCTCATGTATCCCTATTAAATAGAAGCTAACAAGTAGATGTAATTGGTCTGAATAGCAATCACTTCTTTCAATTAACTGAGTTATACTTCTATGATATCTCTAGTGCATTAATCCTAGCTGTTTACCAAACAGTCGTAGTGTTTTTCAAGGAAAGCAGCATAGACAAATACCAGAGCTTAGATCAAGAAATCAGATGGAAATACCAACTCGCCTGCTTTGTAAAGAAAAAGGGCAGAAACTCTATATTTTTATCCCTCTCTTTGCAGTTCACCTTACATTGCCAGAATTTCCAAGCAACAGACAAGATTCACTTTTTCAAGTGTTTCAGAATAATGGAAAAGTGACACACATGCTCTTTTTTAAGCCCTGTGTTGTCTGCAGGTCTATTCACAGTTATGAACAGGTGTGAATGGATGTTTATTAACAAGCTTCCCCCAGTGAGGCATTTATTCATTCCCTACTCTATTATGGCTGCTAAACAAGTCAAGCTTACCATTATGTGGTTATTAAAAATGTTTTGTATAGCACTTACAAAACTTGCATTAGTATGGTTATTAGAACACATCCATACATTCCACCACCAGAGAATGAGAATTAAAGGCACTAGCAGCATTTGAAGCAAGTCTTCAGAAGACATGCACTGCTGAAAATCCTTATTAAGCTAATATGAAGTTACATAAAGCCAACAGGGTTTATATGAAAAAAAAAAATTGACACCAAATAAATAATTGTTTGGTGAGCTTGCAGTGCCTGTACCTAGATCTGAACTTTAAAAAAGCTGGGGCAGTTATATATATTATTGCTGTAGGCTTCTTAGAAAGGAAAAGTGAATCTTCATTGATGCAATCCATCCCTCAGGCTTCAGAGCAGGTGTGCCTCTGCTATGAGGAGAGTACTCTAGCAAAACTGATGGAGAAAATCTTATATGTGCTCATTTCCTGCAGGTGGAAGGCAAACATTGGTGCCATAAGAGACAGGCATAGGCCTATTACTAGCAGGTGGAGCTGTGCAATTACAGCAGTTTCACTTTTTATTTAACAAAAATGTAGATTTTGACACGTTCTAATTTTAAACAAAAGCTCAAAAATAGGAAATGGGTAGAACAAGCAGTCATATTTGCCTGAGAAAAAGTTTCAACCACTTGCACTGTGGCATTAACTCCTTGTCAACATCACCCCAGCAAAGTTGCTGTGATAGCAGAAGAAAAGCTGAATAGTTCTGGTCCCTCCCAGAGTTTTATAAACAAATGCAACCTTAGGTAGGACCTGGCATCCCCCTATACCCATTACTTTCTGGGTAAGGAAAAGGAGGCCTTAATACTGCCCTAATTATTCACGATGAGAGAGGCTCTCTCTACAGGAAAGCAAGTACACAACGCAGAGAGGTGCAACTATGGGCACAGGAACATGGGGAGACCCATCCCAATATGTGCTTGTGCCCCAAAGCTGTCTTAGGTGAAAGACTCTATACATCCTCACTCTTGGCCTCTCTTTGGAACAGGCTTTCTGCCGGGATGGGCAATTATATGGGTGGCTTGGCTCAGTGCGTGGAAGGCAGCCAGGAGCTAGAGCCGTAGCCCCAAGTGCTGGGGCAGGAGCTACCTGGCTGAAGCTTCCTCCTGGCTCAGAGCAGCAGAGGAGGAGGAAGAGCTGCCGCTGTAGACAGGGGGAGTGGAGCGGCACCCAGATGGCTGCAGCTGCACCGGGAGCAGCCCTGCCAAAAGCTGTGCATGCATGCCTGTGGCCGCAGGCTGGAGCATGGTGCAGGGTGGGCTGGGCTGGACCCCATGTGGAGTGCTGCGGATGTAGCCTTGGGCCAGATCAAATCAATTGGTGGGTGCCCCCCTCAGGCTGAATCCAATCAGTTGGTGGGCTGGATCTGGCCCATCAGCCATATTTTGCCCACCCCTGCTTTATGTCCTGCTGGTGGTGGGGAGGTAGTATGCATCCCTGATCTAGACTTTTTCTGATATAAAGGACAATTCTGCTCAAATGGCCTGAGAAGCAAAGGAACAAAACCCAATCATAATAAACAATGATGCTTTCAACCCTCAACATTGCACCCAGGATGCTGAGTTTCTTACCCCATTTGGGGTAGGAGCACACAATGATTCTATAGTTCCCTTTAGCACCAGCAGCTGAAGCATCCAATATGAGATCTAAAAGAATCCGAAAAATGAGAAGCTGTAGTCAGGATTCACTGAGTTAGTGCATTTCTCAGCTACTTGAGCTGCATGACCCTTTCCTTTCCAGCCAAGCCAACGGTGGAAGTCAGTATCCCAGAGTACAGTGGTTTTGTGCTTGTGCTCTCGCACACTTCTCGATCACTTTTCACTCCTGTAGGATGTTAGTTCCTAGTTTCAACTGCCAGAACCTGGTGCGGATTTGCTTAAATCTGGATCACAGGAAGAATAATGGGAAAATACCACACAGTGTTTGTTCAGTTAGGCCTGACTCTTTGCTCTGTTTTCATGACATTGCAGATTATATATAATATTTTTAAAAGACCTACTTATGAACATTTTAGTTAGAAGAGATTCATTCAGCTGGTAGGGATAGCATGGTTGTCATGACAGAGTGAATCAAATGCACCTTTCAGGAAAAAATATACAAGTGTATGTGTCTAACGCATTAAATTTCCCCTATGGCAGATATTACTTTACTTTATGTGCAGTTGAGGAAGCAGTCCAACAATTGTCCTTTCTTTCAGCTTTAAAAAGAGTCATATAGACACAGAAAAATCCAGTCATCAGCTAGCAATCTGCCTTGGAAATGAAAGCATAAGCTATAAATCTTAAACATTTCCCAAGTAACAAAACAAAATAAAACAAAACAAAACAAATTCAAACACGGAACCATAAAAAATATGTCACACAACAGAGGTAAGAGCAATTATAATTCAAGTCAGAATTTTCTTCTTATAAAACTTATCAAATCTTTCCAAAAACAAATAAATAAATACTGTAAAATAAGTAATGATACACACAGAAGTAAATCTTGAGGTCTTAGCTCACATTATACTTAAACTCCCACTGAAGTCGGCAGGAATTTCCTGGAGCTTAGAACTTGAAGGTGAGATTTGGAATTTGAATTACTTGCCCTTAATAGAGTAAGAACTGGTGCGGTATCTTTCAGAACTGGGGACACAAGGGCTTGATTGATTCATGCAATGCATTAGCTTAGTCTTATTAACAGGAATACCTCATTTTGTACTGCAGGTTACATTTCAGTCTGAATAGCCTACTTTTTCAGGAAACATTTAACTCTGGTGAATTACAGAAAGAAACAATGACATTCTAATGGAACCAATGCTATTACATGGAAACAATGACATTCTAATGAATCTACATTATTAATAAGATAAATTAATCTACATTAATTCTGATTCGTAGGATGTTAGGAGGCAAAAGCCTCAATCAGAATCAGAGCCATGTTATGCCATATACTAGATAAACACAAAAACAGACATCTCTTTGACAGATGGTATGGACAAATACACAAACGATACAGAGTTAAAAGGGCATGGGTGGGAACTTCCCATGTGTCCACTATTCTGCAATAATCATTTTCCCTGTCTTCTGCTATCCCACAATAAGTGGAAGGTGAAGTAGAGCAGCTTAACCTTGTTTCATTTCAGAAGCTAGCTGCTCAGGCTAAGCTTCCATGAGATAGGAGTGGACACATTAAACAACTGACATGGTAAGTCCTCCTGCTTTTAAACTTGGTATAATTTGTTCATCTGTCCAAATGCAGTTTATATTCTGACATATATACATACCTACAGAAACTGTCTAACACATGTTGCAATGGCAGCAGCTGGGAATTTTTTTTAAACTCCTCACATCGGGAGATAATCTGCTCTGTTCCTGGCAACCCCCCTTTTCTTTCTTTGCTCAGCAGTACCTCCCCTTCCCTCCCCTCTCAGTTCTCCCCTCTCTACTTACCCCTCTGGGTGCAGAAAGGAGAGACCTGCCTGCTGTGACTGCAGTCCCAGTTACTCTGTTCCATTCCTGACTGGGCCCGTGGCAGCAGTGAGTGGGTTCCCTCTCCCTGCACCTGCTCCCAGCTGGGCCAATAGATGAGCTGGCTTTGCTCTGCTGAGTGTTGGTGGCACCAAGCAGATAGACAGCTAATGCCTTCTAATAGGCAAACTCTTTCCATATCTTGAGTAAGGGTTTTTCACACTTTCTTTGGGTCTCAAACCAGCTGTTGCCATTTTGGTAGTGCTATGCAAGTCATTGGGAAACCAGAGAAGTCTCAGTCGTCTGCATGAATATTAGATCAAATTCTACTCTACCTGCTGGGCATCTTAGTGAATCTATGCACTTAATAGATATTCTGTTTCACCCTGTTAAAGTCCTGAAAATCCATTAATGCATCTAATGCATCCACTTTTGGAACACATTATCATCTTACCCTTAAGACTGTGTCACAAATAGTGAAGATGATGGGATCCCACTCAATTTGTGCATTAACTGCTTTTTTGGGGACTCGAGAAGGATGGAATAAGATTGCACTTAGGTGTTTTTGTCCACATGCCCAGTGAAATAGAATTTAGACCATACATTCTTGATTCTGACTCTTGGGACCAGAATCTCTTCTACCTATAAGGCTCTAAGTGCAATCCTATTTCACCTTGCTAGTATCCCTGAAAAACCAGTAGCATAAACTGTGGGTCCTTCTTCTCATCACATTTCACATCTTAGTCTTAAGGCAAACTTGAGGGACATAAAAAAGGAAGAAACATTTCACAGTTCTTCATGGACTCAAGCAAGGTAGAAGTACTTAGATGCCTAACTGATGAAATAGGATTTAGTCTTGGGTGCAATTGACTCTAGAAGTTCCACAAAAGCAAGTCAACAAAACCGAAGTACCAGCCCCTTTTTGGCTATGTATACACCAGGAAAGGAGGAATCAGAGCAAAAGTAGAGCTGGAAGGGACCTCAGAAAGTCATATAGTCCAACCCTCTGTTCAAGGCAGGATCATTTCCAAGTAAACCATTCTAGACAACTGCTTAGCTAACCTGTTCTAAAAAACATGAGGAACAACTCTTGCATGCAACTACCAGGCATAATGCCCAAAACAGAAAAAAGAAACCCCTTTAACTAAGCCATTGGTTCAGATTGTGTGCCACCTCTGTTCTACTGGAGATGGCTGATATATCTGTAAAAGCCAATGGATCCTAACAGGGATGATGTAGGGCAGGGGTTCTCAGGAAGCCCTCCATAACTTTTGTTTGTGGCAACCAATTTAGAAAACTAATGTATATATTACAGTGTTTACCTCCTTAGAAAGGGACTGCGGGATCATTCAGGCAGGGACAAGTCTGAGCCTACATTTATCTGCTTAGCTTATCTCCTCACACCTCATTTATCTCCTCACATCTCATGGCACCCCAGGGCATCCTGGTTGAGAGTCACTGCTATAGGGCAAGCTACTGCGGAGGTGGCACCGTGTCAGCAGTGTCAACAGTTGGAACTTTGTTGGATCCCCCAAAAAAGAACTTACAGCTGCCAGGTCCCATGCTGGTAAAGCCCTACAGGGTGCACAAGTCACCACCAAAGTGCCAGGGAAAATACAGAAAGAAGTATCTCAATATAGCAACAATGTGTTATCAAAGTGACAGCAATGTTGGGATGCCCTTATTTCTTCAGTGAGATTTGAAATTGCAGTGAAATCTTTGCAATTTGCTTTTGTTTATTTGTTCTCCTTCTCTTCCTTCCCCTCCCCCACCTCTCTGGTATTTTACTAATAAGTGGGGGTAGGGAAGGGATATCAAGCTGTTATCTTACGCAGTTGCAGCCATTAAGTCATCAACTAATGCAATTTTCAGAGTGAAGCTATAACACTTATTTCCTGACACCATAAAAGTGTGCTGCAAGTCAAAAGCATGATGGATTTGAAAGTCAAAGGGTAAGCTATAGCTCCCTGCATCATTTGATACACATTCAATGTGCTTCTTGAGTTCCTTGACTTGAGTGTGTCACTGTCAGTCACGGAGTACAGCAAATTAGAAAATGACACTGTGTGTGTGAGGGTGGATGGGAGTTGAACGGCTCCAGCTGGAACAGAGCTGAGAGATGCTAAATAACAAGCTAAAGCAAAGCTCTGGCATGGGGGAAGGGGCACTGTGTTACTGGAAAAGTCATGAACCCAAAGTTCTGATCATTTGGAGCATTAAACAAACAATGACACTTTTTGCAACAACATGGGTGTAGCCCAGAATAAAAATTCCAATTAGGTAATAACATTGTGCCTTACTAAAATGCTGCCATTCTCTCCAACTAGAAGAGACAATTTTATTACTGGGCCTGTTGCATGTTGCTTAAAGTCTGCCATGTTCCACCTCCCCAAGGATGAATTTCAGTAACATGCACAGTGATTTGTTGTGAACCCAGGGTCAGACCGTAGATGTCCCTACCTGCATCCACTAAAGAAGAACCAGGGAAGCCTCTGGCTGAAGGCAGACAAAGGTACAGGAGTCCTAGACTATCCAGGGACATTACACTCAAAAGGATTAGAGCAAGGCCAGCCAGCAAGGGCATGGCCACCTGTTGCACCTGCCAAGTTTCAAGAGCTGCAATCTGTAAAGCGTTCCCAGAATGCCTCAACTTGGTGCAGTACATCTGTGTACTGAGTAAGGGGATCCTCTTAACATGGACCGAGTTTAAAAGCATGCTTATAAACGCAGAGCACTGTAGGATGTTTGCATAAGAAGTGCTATCTAAATATTAGCTTGGCACTATCCCGTTCTTGCTACAGTTAATCCTAGGTACTGTGCCCATCTCCCTCTGACTTTTCTTCCTCCATCATTTTTCTGAATAAGGGATTGCCTTGACAATGGCACATTCACACCCTGCTCTCCCAAGCACAGAATCAGATAAAATCTGTAAGAAAGCTTCTTTCTCTCATACAAGAATATAAATAGCATCAGTTTATAACCTGCAATTATGAAGGATCCCTATGAGAGACAATACATATGATGTAAAGTGTGTGATGGTTCATAAGAAACTCTCATGCCCTGTAAGAAATCAGTATGTCCCCTTTTGTGACAGCCCTGTTTGGGCACACATCACAAGACTTCACAATGTTCCCCAGATTTATTTGAACCTACACTCCCTTGAATCATGATACAGACAATACAGATGGTGATATTTCATTCTGAAACTGGTGATATCCAGGCAGAGTCCTGTGGGTGTGTCTGCCTATTTTTCTAATTACGCAGTAGATGTAAACGTTACAAATCTCCAAAGTCCAATGTTAAACATACATAGGAGCATTAACTGTTGTCGTTCTACCAAGACAATATTGTGGTGCTTAGACTAGTGGCAGCCATAGTAGAAAACCAGTTCATCTTAGAGATGAGAAAGCTGAAATTTTTAACAAATTCTTTGCCTCTATCTTCTTGAACAGGGACCAGGACAGCTCTCCCACAGGTAGGGACAATCTTGGGGATAGCACTGCCAGGCCTCGGGTCTGTGCAGATGTAGTTAGGGATCTTTTGGAAGGGCTGGATGTTTTTAAATTTGTGGGCCCTGATGCCTCCACCCACGGGTGTTGAGAGAGCTGGCGGGGGACATTGCTGTGCCCTTGGCCCAGCTGTACGAGCGATCATGGTCCATGGGCCAGGTGCCCAGAGATTGGAAAATAGCTAATGTGGTCCCCATTTATAAGAAAAGGAGAACCCAGGACACTATAGGCCCATAAGCCTCACATTGGTCTTGGGAAAAATCCTTGAAATAATTATCAAGGATCACATCTGTGGGGGGGTCAGCAGGGGAGATGATGCCCAAGGGAAATCAACATGGGTTCATCAAAGGCAGGTCCTGCCAGACAAACCTGATGGCCTTTTATGACCAGGTAACTAAATCCCTGGATGATGGTGTCACCGTAGACGTAGTCTTTCTGGACTTTAAGAAGGCCTTTGACACTCTCTCTCACCCTATTCTCATTAATAAATTGAGAGACTGTGGCATTGATGCCTACACAGTTGGATTGGTCAAAAATTGGCTGATGGGGCGCACCCAGAGAGTAGTAGTGGATGGGCCGTATTCGACCTGGCGGGATGTGAATAGTGGGGTCCCCAGGGCTCGGTCCTGGGGCCTATACTGTTCAACATCTTCATCAGTGACGTGGATGAGGGGATGGAAAACACGTTGACCAAGTTTGCCGATGACACCAAGATGTGGGGAGAGGTAGGCATACTCAGAGGGAGAGAGAGGCTGCAATTAGATTTAGACAGACTTCAGAAATGGGCTGATGGTAATAGGATGGGGTTCAATATAGATAAATGCAGGGTGCTGCACCTGGGGAGAAGGAATCCATGCATACATACAGGCTGGGGAGCTCCCCCCTTGTGAGCACAGAGGCAGAAAAAGGATCTTGGAGTCATTATTGACTCCAAGATGAACATGAGCAGCCAATGCCAGATCGCAGCCAGCAAACCAACTGCACCTTGTCGTGCATCCAAAGGTGCATCTCAAGCCAGTCCAGAGAGGTGATATTCCCCTTCTATGCGATATTGGTCCGGCCACAATTGGAGTACTGCGTCCAGTACTGGGCACTGCACTTTAAGAAGGATGTGGCCAGCCTTGAGAGGGTTCAGAGGAGGACCACCAGCTTGGTTGGAGGGCAACAGGGCAGGCCCTATGAGGAAAGGCTGAAGGACCTGAACCTGTTCAGCCTGAGCAAGCAGAGGCTGAGGCGGGGTTTGGTGGATGCCTACAAACTCGTTAGGGGAGATCAGCAACAAATAGGAAGAGCCCTATTCTTCCCAGCAGCACCTGGGGTGACAAAGAACAATGGCCAGAAGCTGCTGGAGAATAGGTTCAGGTTAGAGATTAGGAGGCACTGTTTCACTGTTAGGTTGGCTAGGATCTGGAACCAACTTCCTAGGGAAGTGGTCCTCGCTCCTACCTTGAGTAAATTAAAAAAGAATTTGGACAAACACCTGTCTGGGGTCGTCTGATACCAGCATGTGCTCCTGCCAGTGGCGGGGGGTCAGACTAGTTGATCTGTTCAGGTCCCTTCTGACCCCAAACTACTATGAAACTACTATGAACCTAGATACTGAGTGCTTGTCAGTGATGTAGGTCCCTGGAGGTATGTGGTATGTCCCATACAAGTCCTGGAAAGTGGAGTGATGCATTTAGCACGGTGTATGCAAAAATAGAAAGTAAAAAGTGAGGATAAAAATACAGGTAAGGATAATGTTCTGTAAGCAGAAAAGTAAACTCCATATCGACAGGCATTTTATTCAACTGAACTAAGAGTTAAAACTAAATCAGGCTTGACTACTGAAGCAGAAAGAAGGTGTGAAAGAATCAGCATGCTGAAGATTAGTACTAAGGAAATTATAGAAGGTAAATCACCATGTATCAAGGACAGAGACCCCCAAACTGACCTAATCAGCAAGTCTGCACTAACTATACTACAGCATCACCGGTTTCTATTAACCAGAATAGGGCAACTATAAATCTGCAGACCATAATATATGGTGCTTTTTTAGTGCACAACTAGAGACATAAAAACCTACTACATTGTTCTCTATGAATTTATCTTGCTCTGTACATAAGAAAGTAAAGTTAATGCATCTGACAGTATATCCCTTTATTTCTCTACCCTGAATGATAGCTTATCTCTGGGAAAATTACTGTATTCAACAGACCATTACTTTAATTCAGTCTCAAGTTGATTAATTTATTTTAAAGAGGAAGAGAGATCACTGTGACCTCTTGCATAACACAGGCCACAGAATATCACTCAATATTTCCTGTAAATCTCCCAAACCTTGTGATTGAAGTAGAGAGTCTCTTAAGACAGATATCCAGTCTTGATTTAAAAAGTTACTATAATAAAGTTACTACAGGAAGATTATTTTTATATAAACATCTTGTTAGTGTTCTTATACTAACAAGTCTTATTTTAAACAACTTGGTTGTTAAAAATATATAACTTGCTTCTAGTGTGTATTTGTCCAAAAGGGAAGTTGGCCCCTCTCTCTCTTTTTCCTTCCTACAAAATTTTCGATAGGTATTTTCTCTCATGTTTAGTTTAACAAATGCCCCTTCTTTCTAGCCATAGTATCAATTTGGGGTGCACTGATACATCGGTTGGCTATTGGAACAGCACTGATAAAAGGAGAAATGACCTTATCAGCTATCAGCTTTTTTGGTCGTTGTAGCCAATTATGGCCACATGCCCAGAGCACCCTGATGAATGTAGTCTGGTTCCCATGCCCCATTGTGGGCCCAAGCCTGCAGCAGACTACAGGTCTCAGGAAGCAGAGGAAGAGGGAGGGGGCTCCGGGGAGCAGACACAGGGTGCCACACTCAGCAACAAAGGGACCATTACTGGCTCCTGTTGCTGGTGCTACCACAGCAATGCTGCATTTGCAGCAGAGGCCTGAGCACTGGGGCTGCCATGGAGACACTGGGCTGTGCCTGGGCAGGGTCAGGCGCTACACAAGGGACATTTCACTTCGCCAGGCACTGGGTGCCTTGCAAAAGCAGCTTCTCCCCAGCAGCTGTGGGAGCTTGCCTTTGCAGGGCACACTGACAATGAGGCAGCAGCATGCTCTGGGGCTCCACCATCCACCTGAGGATCTGCCCTGCCTGCCCAGGACAGTAGCAAAGGTTGGACGGGAAGTGGGGCTGTGGGTATGAGCCATGGGTGAGGGAGTGAAGTACATGGGAATAAGACAGTCACCACCTTCCTCAACAAAGGCCAGAGCAGGCAGAAGGCTCTGTGTGTGTGTGTGTGTGTGTGTGTGTGTGTGTTATAAATGCAAAACAAGCAAACACAAAGGTTTACTTATATTAGTAGATAGGAATGCGTTGCACTATTACTAAATATTAGTTATTGGATTGCCTCGGGCAGGTGGCACCTCAGCTCTGGCTTTGTGTTAGGTCTGGAGGTTGGGCACCCACCTACATCTAGACTAGTGGTGCCCTGTGGGCAGGATGAGTGACATAGGGTCAGCTCTCTTATGCAGTTTGTGGGCTTGATCCAGTGCAAGCTCAGCATATGGGATTGGTCTGTGGGTTCAATCTCACACACCAGAGGATATCTATACATGTGCTCGGGGGGGGGGGGGGAGGGGTGCGCTTTAATTAGAACAGCTTTTGGAGCTGCTCTAATTAAAGCGCCTACAGTGTCACATGTATTCAGCATCCTATGGTGGCAGGGGTGCTTGAACTAGAGCTTGTTTGACAAGCTTTAGTTCAAGCACCCACACCCACATTTTGAAGTGTAGGGATGCTGAATAGATGTGCTAGAGTGCATTAATTAACATGCTTCCGCAGACTTGATTAATCAAGTCTACTTTTACATGTGCTAATTAGCATGCATCAGAGGAGATGTCTGGCATATATACAGGTGCCCAGAGTGACCCTGCACACTGTGTCTGGCTCACAGAACCATGTCTTCCATATCACAGGGCTGTCCACGGGTCTGGAAATCCTGCAGCATGGGAGGGGTGGCATTGTTATTTGCTGTGGTTTTGAGTACAATTAATGCTGCCACCACTCCCCCATCACCAAATTTTGAGACCTGTGGGGAATTCTACAGGCTGATTGACATGGCTCAGTAGGCCAGATCCAGCCCATGGGGCAGAGGTTGAGCACCACTGATCTAGACCATATTTCTTTAGCTTGCCTGTGAGCTTGATTTGTGGGATATAGGACACCATCTGCATCCCTCTTATCCACTCAGCCAACTATCCAATCAGAGAAATATTGGTTTTGACATGCTCTGTTCTTGAAAACACATTTATTGGCTACTTTTCTGCCCCTTTATCATCTTCCATGCACTTGCACACCAGTTGTTTAACAATTTGTTTTGGAGTCTTTCTGAACTGACCTGTTGGTCTATAATTTACGAAGTCCTCCTCCCACTACACCATCCCAACACTATCCACAACTTCACCTCTCTCCCACCAGCTCTCCAGAAGTTGTTTCACAACTTCTCAAAGATAATTATCAAAGGTCATTTGTTATGATTTAAAATTTACCCTGGTTAGGTCCTTAAGTACTCTAAAGTGCATTTAATCAGGCCCTGACTGGAACATAACTATCTTGCCTAAGTATCCTGTAACCTGTGCTTTTTGTATTTCAACCTAAACTCTTATATGAATTTTGTTAGGTAGTTGGTCACAATTTCCTCTTTTGTAAAGATGGAAGCAAAGAAGAAATCAAATACTTCAGCCTTTCCTTTCCCTTTTAATAATAGCCCTAGATTTCCTTTTGTTATCTTTTTACTTCTATGAAATGCACAGAATAATTTTTTGCTGCTTTTTCTAACCCTTACTAATTCAATCTCATGCAGCACCTTATTTTTTCTGATTTTGTCCCAACGTGCTTGTCCTGTTCCTCCAGACCCAGTCTTAGTTATACATCCTTATTTCTACTTTGCATACAATTACATTTTGATTTTCAGGTCGTTGTAGAACTCCTGATGCAGTCATAATTGTCTCTTACTACAATTCTTATCTTTCCTTCAAATCAGGATAATTTTCCATTACAGGTTTCATTTTGCTTTGAAAGCTGAGTGACAACCTACTGTTTCTTAACATTGATACTGTATTTTCATCAGTGCTGATACTTAATTACTTAAAATATCTTACAGACTTTGGATAAGCTAAACAAAAGTACATTGGTTGTTTAGTTTTTCAGCTATAAGATATTTATAGGCAAGGATTAACCCAACAACTTTCTGCATTCAGGTAGTTACAGCTTCAGGATACACTGCTGTAGAGTGGTGACAATTCAAAGGTACTGTTTTTACTTAACAGAGCTATCCTTGTCCAGTTAGTCTTTGGTCAGGCCTGGCTGGCTTTGAAAACAAAATCTTTGAGGAACAGGAATTAGCTCCTGTGAAGCAGAGAACTCATTTTTGCAACCTTTTCTTCATAAAGGAACAGTTCTAAATATCTCCGTGATAAGGTATGTAAGTCTCCTCCCACTCATTTAAGTCTAAGGTGGTTATAAGATTTCAAGGGCTACTTATTGTGAAAAAAGGCCCAGATCCATTGACACAGCACATCCACTGAAGATTATGGGGCTATGCCAATCTGCACCATTTGTATATTTCTAAATTACAGTAACAAGAAGTGTACATATGTATACAAAGGGATAGCTGTTCGATCCTGCAAGAGGCCACCATTTTGTGGTAGGTCACCACTTGGAGGTGCAAGGGAAAAGAAGGTGCTAGTCTCCTTTTTCTACTTTCAACTCCTATTCTGAGGGCTTGTCTATACTTGCACTGACAGAGATAATGTTCTAAGACTACCACTATCATCATTTGAAAACTAAGATGTCTACTCTGATCTTGGCAAGAGGACCTCAATTGGCAACATCTCAGTGCTAGACTGTTAAACATGAGATTTCTTCTTTGTCAAGGTGTGGCTTATTCTCAGGAACTGAAGACAAGCCAAAGATGGTTTCAGTTCTGGTCATTTTGGCATGCTGGAAACTGTTCTGGAAAATAGCTGCAAGGGGCTGCTCCCAGAGTGGCTTCACAGCTGTATTTAGGGTTGGCATGTGTGAGCTGGATGGGTAGGCAGTTTATACTCACAGATGTCCCTCCAAGGACATGTCAGGATAGGGTGTCATCATAATCAATCCCTCAATTTGAGGATGATTTCTACTATGGCTTGTTAATGGGTCTTGAGGTGACTTAAGAGTCCAATCCTAGAGCCACAGAGCTATCTGTAAAAGTTGCAGGTCTTTCCACATGGGAGAGCAGAATCATAGACTCATAGAAGAGCAGGGCTGGAAGGGACCTCCAGAGGTCATCTAGTCCAGCCCCCTGAGGAAGGATCATTCCTATCCAAACCATCCAATACAAATCATAATCTAAACTCTACATAAGATTACCACCAACCCTGACACAACACAGACCTAACACCCTAACCTGTCACTGGCAAAGCAAGGGAACCATGGTATCCTGTTTCTATGAAATATTGTCAATATATGCTCAAGAGATTGTGGCTAGAGGGCTATGCCCCCCACTACAGAGGAAGGCAAATCCCCCAAAGTCCATACCAATCTAACCATTTCTGTTCCAAAATATAGCAATCAGTCTGACTTTGAATGGAGGGGCAAGATCCTCTAGCCAGGAACCTCCAGCTTTGCTCCCAGAAGGAGCATTGGCACAGCCCAGTCAAAGGCTCTATCCTTGGCCCTAGCCAACACCCAATGCCTCTAAGGAAGGCTAAAACACTCTGACACATGTAGCAGAAGGGGAGGGGGGCAACCAGAAAAGCCAAGGAACATGGGAAATACCCACAGTATAACAAAGACATACCAATGCCTAGATCATCCCTGGCCAGTAGCTGTTCAGCCTCTTCCTGAACACCTCCAGTGATGGAGAGTCTATACATTCCCTGGGCAGTCTATTCCACTGAGTCACTATTCCAGCAGTGAAGAAGCTTTTCCAGATAGCCAATCCTTGCTTTAGGAAGTACTAAAAGATGACACAGTAATGGCTGTCACTGCCCCATCCCAGCGATGCATGAATATTTTTAGCAGTTACATCACTGTAGGGATGAGCCATAGCGAGGTAGGTCATCACTACAGTGATGTAGCATTAGCATCACAGTTTGTGCCTGCCGAATCTATGTCAGCATAGCAATAAGCTATGTTGCCATAGTGCATCATTACAGTGACATAGCGTCACATGCCCAGTTTCATGTAATCTGCAAACTTGCTTAAAAAGCTTTCTATGACAGCACCCAAATCATTAATAACATGAACAGCACCAGGCCCATCACAAACTCCTGTGGGACTCCATTAAAGCTTCCTACCAGTCTCCATACACCTGACAGAGACCCATTAATAATTACCCTTTGGTGGCAGCTATAGAGCCAGTTATGTGTTCACCTTATAGTAGTTTTGTCTAGTCCACATTTCTCCAATTGGTTTACAAGAAGGTCATGAGGGACCTTGTCAAAAGCTTTGTTGAAGTCCAGATACACTATATCCACAGCTAATATACACTATATCCTTGATCCACCTAAGTAGTTACTTTGTCAAGGAAGGAGATGAAGTTTGTCTGACATGATTTTTCATAAATTGATGCTGGGTACTTAAGATCAGCCTTTTCTCTTCCAGATGCTTGCAAATGGCCTGCCATAGGATATGCTCCAGTAACTTCCCTGGTATTGAGGTAATGCTAACCAGTATGCAGCTCGTTGGCTTCTCCTTTTTGCCTTTTTTAAAGAGGGGCACTACGTTGGCCCTTTTCCAGTCCTCTGGTATCTGGCCCATCTCCTGTGATTTCATGAAGATCACTGTCAAGGGCTCCAAGATTTTCTCTGCCAGTTCCCTCAGAGCCTTGGGATGAGGCTCACCTGGCCTTGCTGACTTGAATTCATTCAGACCCAACAAAAATTCTCTGACTCTCATTTGTTATCTCCTCCCTTAGCTTCCCCCCTTCCTTATCCAGATAATACTTATTAGGTGTCTGGCTGCAACTTAATTTTTTTTTTTAATGAAGACTAAGGAAAAGTAGCTATTGAGTAGGAAACTGCATTTTCAGTTAGGGGTTTGCACTGACTTGTTAACAGAGGACCCACAACTTCCTTGTTTCTGGCCAATGTATTTATAGAACCTCTTCGTGTCCTTACCTTCCTTTGCCAGGTATAGCTCATTCTTTATCTCTGCCTTCCAGATTTTTTCTCCTGCAGGTTCTTGCTATTTCCTGGTATGCTTCTTTACTGATCTAACCATTCTTTCATTTCCTGTATGCTTTCCTTTTGTATTTGAGGCATTTTAAAAACTCCTCATGCAGCCACATTAGTCTCTTGCCATTCTTCTTGTGCTTCTATCATGTTGGGACAGTTTCTTGTTGAGCCTTCCAATATTGTGCCCCTTAGAAGCTCCCAACCCCCCTGGGCATGTTTATTCTTCAATCTATCCTCTCATGACAACATGCTTATTAACTTCAAGTCAGATGAAATCTGCCTTTATGAAATCTAGCATCCTAATTTTGCTGACCTCATGCTTTCCCTGTCTCAGGATCTGGAATTCGATCATACCATGATCGCTTCCTCCCAAGTTACCCATCCTTCCTCCCAACTTACCTTCATATCCTTCATCAGTTCTTCCCTGTTGGTCAGGACAAGATCCAAGAGAGATGATTCCCTAATTGCATCCTCTACTCTCTGGAACAGAAAGTCGTCCTCCACACAAATAGGTATCTGCTTGACATTTTATGTTTGGATGTATTGTTCTGCCAGGAGATGTCTGGAAAATTGAAGTCTCCCAATCAGTACCATTCCATAGCTTTTGGATAGATTTGTCACCTGCTTGAAGAGTCCCTCATTCACCTTTTATTCTTTATTAGGTGGCCTATAATAAATCCTCACCATTATTTTGGTGCTGTATCTTTCATCTTTCCCAAATGGATCCTGCCTTGCAATCTTCTTCCTCCTGAACCAGGGAACAAGTGTGTGCATTTTTGACATACAAGACAAAATCACCATGTTTTCTCCCAACCCTGTCCTTCTGAAATAGAGTGTAACCCTCAAAGTGATGCCAATGTGATGTTAGTTTTTTTCACAGGCTGTAGTTTCCAGCTCATTTATTGCCCATTTATTGCCTATACTTCTCACATTTGTATACATGCATTGGAAGTATTTTTCATTTTTATCTCACTTCCCTTTTGTGCCCTTGTTACAGACCTTTAGCTCTTTGGCCTTTTCCCAGAGTTGGGTTGCTTCTTTGAGTCCTTTCCTTGCTGGACCATGTGCTCTGTTGCTGGAGGGTCTTGATCACCTTCCCCCATAGGGCTGCAGGCTAGGCTTCCTCTCCTTTTCCTTCCTCCTCTTTTTCTTCTCTACTTCAAGGGCAAGGTGCTTTACCTGGAAACTGGTTGCTGCTTGGTTGAGGTTGTGGCACCATTAGAATTCGTTGGTAGCCAGCTCTTCCCAACTCTTAACCTTGGCTTCCATTTTCTTGAGATATGTCTTCAATGTGTCCTTATAGCATTTCCTCTGGTTACCATAGGATTTTGGGGAATAGAACACTTGTTTTGGGAGTCAAGAGTTGGCCATCCACACATAACATCTGGTCCAGCAAAGTTGGTACTTGAGGATTACTGACTCAATGTTGGTAACATTTGCTTCAGTACAGATGCTGGCATTTGCGTGGAAATCATCCTATTTGGTGTGGAGGATTTTCTGGAGGCATTGTTGGTGATACCTCTCCAGGCTTTATCAATGATGATGGTAGGTTCCCCATGTTTCACATCCCTAGACGAGTGGGGATGATGACTGCTTTGTATGCCTGGATCTTGGTGTCTTTCTGGAAATCATGATGAATATAGACATGCTGAAGCAATTTCCCAAAGGACGCACTTAGGAACCAGATACTGTGCTGGATCTCCTCATCAATGCTCACTCTCTGAGAAAGGTGGCTATCCAATAAAGGATAGTGCACAGAGGTACCTTAGAGCAGGGGTGTCAAACTTACTTTCAGCCCTAGGCCAAATCTGAACCACAGCAGCTCCACACAGGCCAGATTTGGCCTGGGACATGGTGTGATGGTGATGACTGCTGCAACAGTGGCAGTGATTACCATGGTGGCAGTGACTACTGTGACAGACTGTAGTGCAGCAAGGCATAATGGCAGCTACCATGAGAGAGGTAAGGCATGCAGCCATGAGGACATGCAAGTTACTGTGGGCCAGGTGGTGTCAGGGAAACCAAGGGCTGTGTGTGTGTCCCAGCTTTCACGTGCCACCCCTGCTGCTGGGGACCATGTCCACCATGGCCCTGGAACCCTGGATTCTTTGACAGGCTGCACACACAAATGGCCATGCCTCCAAACTATATGGGCACCTAGGTGCCTGATGGGTTGGATTTGAGCTTTGCAGGCTGAATCAGGCCCTAAAGTTATTGTGGTTGTTGCCACTGCTGCCATCGCTGTTTGCCTTGGATGCCTAATAGATAGAATACGAACTGACCCTTGCCATCCAGCGTGAAAGTTTACTGTCCAATAATACAGAATACCTAACAATGATCATTAAAAAACAAAAACAAATGTTGCCTCAAAATTATGGGCATAAAGAGAAGGTCCCTACATCCAGCAGCAAAACAAACATGGAGACTTAGGTACTAGTGCTGGGTGCTGACCAGGAGGGGTGTGGGGGAGGTGAGAGTGAAAATATCAGCAGCTGTGCTGCTATCCTGGCTGCCTCAATGTTGCTGATGGCAGAGTCCCTGATGCTGCCATATGTCGCTGCCACCCAGGGCACTCAAGCATTCATTTATGTGTCTACTTAAATCTACACAGTCACAAAAGCCCTTTTAAAGTTGGAGGGTTGGCACTGTGAGAAAGGCCCACTTAGTGAAAATGGGCATAGCTTTATAGAAGCTTAGAGGTGATCCACTAAAGCTCTGCTAAGAAGAAAAGAAAATGCCTTTACATTAATTTCCCCACAGTTTGGTGAAGTCAGGACATCTGAATTAGAATTAGTAGCAATTTGATAAGTAATGCCAGCACAATCTTAGCCTCCAAGCCTAAAAACATCCTCTTCAGGAAATCGCGATGTGGCCTGCTGCACTTTGGCATGTTGTTCAGCCATCAGGATAGGAGGGATCGCCATGTGGGTGAGGGGCTGGACTAGAAATTTTGGTTTCTGTTGTTGGTTCTGCTTCTGCTTTCCTATAAGATCTTGCTTAAGGCACATTGGCCCCGTCTGGACTTATCAACTTAGTGGAATGTGGCTATTCATTACTGCTTTAAGCTGCTCAGATAGTACAGTGATGAGTACACTATAGAAGTCTATAAAAAGTGAATTAGGTACATTTCCTTTTCAACAGAAAGCAAAAGACTTAAATAGCACGTCAATTCATGAAAGGATTTTCTGTTGCATAGTACCACAATAAACAGTAGAATAACAAACATTCAAGAAATAGGCTAGCAAGTAGTTTGTTTGATATATTTCCAAATAGATGAGGGAGATAACTTAGCTATTTTACATATACATGTTAAAGAGAATACCTTTAATGGATCAGATGCTCAAGGAAATTTGACTGGAACTGGTATACTGTTGTATCAAACAGGAAATATTACTTTCCTTATCAGAGGTTTAGAGAAACAACCAAGTCTATACAGAGGTCTCTAGGGAGAGGGACCACACTGAACACAGAAATAAATTTATGAGGTTTTTTGTCATTCTAAGCTTAACTATGAGTAAATACTAGTCTTGCTTTTTCACGTTTCCTTTTCTTAGGCATGCAAATTAAGATCTGTTTCCTGCAGGTTTCAAGTGGATGAAAATGAGCCTCCAGTGATGAGCAATTGAAAACAACACACAAATGCAAATTCCAAATTTGAACCACAACCTTCAGTGATCAAACACTATGGAATTCAAATCATAAGCAAATACAAAGATGTTTCAGAGAATGTCTTTTCCCATGAGCTATGGAGATTTTTTATGAGCACCTCATTATGGAGAAGCATAAGTTGCAACTTCCTACTGATTATTAGAGAAGGGCAGGGAAGGGCAGAGCTGTTCTTCTCTGTTCAATGATCCAAGCAACCAGAGCAATATCCATTGTAGGCAAATTCAAGGTAGCGGTGAGTTGAGATGTACAGCATGGCAAACATTTTAAATGAATTTAGTTAGGGTTGAATTGAGGCAATTTGAGAAAATGTGCTTCAGAAATGTTTCTCTGCAGAATACGGAATGCACGTTAACATGCTTCCTGTAAATGTTTTGACTAGAATCTTAGAGTTCTAAACCAGGAAAACTTGGGCTATACTGAGTTTACACAAATCAAGAGTCACTAAAATACTACTTAATAGTATTTATTATGTTGCTGAAACCAGAAATGGACGTTAGCTTTGTATTTTCAGTTGCTCCAGCCTGCAAATATTCATTAAAATCATATTTGACAATCATAAAAAAGTGGGCTAATACTGGAAATTAGAAGCGATTACTGCCAGTGTTACGGCATTTGAAACACTACTGAATACATTTTTAATGTGGTTTGAAGCTACACATACAGAGTAATATACCCCTACTGTGATCACCTTCCACATTCTGTGCTTTAACAAATCATTATCTATGAAGTGCAGAATTTTTTATAGTGCCCTTAATATTTTAGTTTATTCTGGAAAGATACTGAGCTGCTCTTGAGCAGCGCTGAGTGGGAGCTTCTAAGGCTCCAGGATGAGGAAGTATAACTAATGTCACTCCCCCACAATAATGGAACTACCTAGAGAAAGGGCAAATTTCACTTATGTGAGACACAAAGGTTTCCTGAGATTAGCATATGATTGCGAAAAAGTCCCATTGCATTAACACTTTCTGGTTTGCCCCAAGCCCCAACATTTTCTGCAGTAAGCTAAAACATTCTTCTTTCTGCTTTTGTTAATGAAAACGCAGAGCACACCCTACAGAAATTTAACAAAAACAAACCAGGCTGGGAAAAGAGAGACAAACAATCACAGTAACAGATGTTGGTCACATCTCTTAAGGCACCACTGAAAGGCACTCACTGATGGGCAGGATCTTGGAATTTGAATAGAATAGAATTGAAGTCAGTAAGGGCTTAAAGAGTTCAGCACATCTGAATGTTCCATACCTGATTAGATCAAGAACTTGCATATCTTTCATCTCAATCAAAAACTAGCAACATTTATCTGAAACTTGTCAGCCTGTATAATCAGTCTGGAAAACACTCAAGAAAACCCTTTTCTTAAAAAACGATGCTTCCAATCAGCGTTCAGGTAGGTTTGTAATACCAGCAAATCTAATGCTGGCTCAGATTGGGAACTGAAGGAAGACACAGAAAAGACAGGTATCCACTTCTTTTCTAAAGCTCAGCTGGTTTGGTTCAATCATAGAAACATGGATTTGGGAGAGAACTTGAGGATCATCTGGTCCAATCCCCTGCACCAACACAGAAATGCTATTCTTAAATCATCCCTGAGCAATGCGTATCCTACCTCTTTATGAAATCTTCCAAAGAAGGAGATCCTACTACTTCCCGGGGCAGTTAGTTTCATTGTCTTGCTGTTCTAACAGTAAAGAATTTTTTTTCCTGATACCTAATCTACACCTACTTTGCTGCAATTTGAAGTCAGCAAACCAATTGTTTTATGTATAATAAAGCCATTGCTTCAAATAGAGCATTGGTTCTTTTATGATGCAAACCAGCTGCCTTATCTTCTGGGAGGTCAAACTAGGGCAGATGTGAAGCAGAAGTGGAGCGGAGGTTAAGGAAACATGACAGAGACTCACTTTGAATCTCTTCATTTACAGGTCTTCCCAATAACAACATACTGTACTAATTTGGCATGAATAAAAGGGGAAAAAAGTCACATGCTTCCAAGGCTTAGGCTCTTTTGAAAATACCACTAGGATCACAGATATATTTGTAAATTTGACCCTTAGGGGCTTTGCATCACATCTCAGAGAGCATCACCAGGACTTGTATTCTGCATAGTAAATGACTGATTTTTCATTGGGACAGGCTGTGGGGGAGAGAATGAAGTTGTTGGCTGGTGGTTTGGCTACTCACTGGGTAGGAGAATAATGGCTGGGTCCCAATGCCTGCTTCAGTGAACACAGGATTTATATAAAATAGAACAGGGACATTCAACTCAGAATAGCTGGACTAGGGTACTTCCTTGAGAGCTGGGGCATTCAAGTTCAAGTGCCTGTTTTCAATCTGGTAGAGTGAGGAAACTGAACTAGAATTTGAGCTGGGCTTTTGAGTAAGGAGGAGGCACCATCAGCAACACCTCTTTTTTCTTTGTAGGTTTTGTGAATCCTACTTTTCATGCCCTTGTGACATTCCAGATAATTTCTCCACACCTATTTCAACCACTTCTCCTGACTTAAACAGCTTCCTGTGAAAATTCTACCCTGCATCCATCTTTAGTATTTGGTAACAGTCTTCAAATACCCAAAGTACAATTACAGAGGGGATAAAGATTCCCTAATGGGAATATGGGGTGTGCCAGGACGAGACTGCTACTATCCCTGTGGTGCTTACTCTGCCCGTCTGCAGAATCAAACCTGCCCTTTTAGCATAGCAAGAAAGAAGGAGGTGTTTGGTTTCAAGCCTTTTTGCAGAGGATTCTAGGAGCAACCAGTCATGTGTGCATGGCTGTCAGAACGTCTCAGTTTCTTTCTATTGTTGCATATTTGGCCTGTGGCCTGATTCATTAGTTTAATTACCGCTGGTTAGTACTGAATGATTATCCCACAGATATGTGTGTGTGTGTGTGCGCGCGCGTGTGTACACCTTATGCAACATTTGGACTCTTCATTCATTCTGAGTTCCTCAAGCCTCTTTTCATCCCTATTATGCTCACCTATTTCCAAGTGCACCCTAAGGTATATCACTAGCACTTCTTACTTCCTTGAATGCAAAAGTCTGAGCACAGTAATTTGCTTGTTCCCTATGAAGTACACATAGAGAAAGACGGGTTCCCTATTTCTTTACTACGTGTTTGAAAGTTATAAAGGCAAGTTTGAAAATGAGATTGGGAAGGCAGAGGTTAAAGAGCAAGACTGAGGGATGAAGGACCTGTAAAAATCATTAAGAACTTGGTGAAATAGGGAGAACCATAACTGGCGATGGAGAGCAAGAATAGAGATAATGCAACCTGAAAAGTTACACAGACATTGGCAAGAACTGAGCGCCATAATTCTGAAATGGCCCTGATTATAACCATCTGTACTTCCACAGTGTTCTTTCACTAATGCATTACAATGTACAATAGCCTCTTCTTGTTTATTTTGGAACACAGCTGTTGTTTTAATTGAGCCTAACAGATAATGTGATCATTGTTGCTTGCTTTAGCTAGGGGTCTAAAAGAAAGTGGAATTGAATGCTCGGTCAGTTAGTAAAGGTTTGCTGTTATAAGATGCAAAAATAGAAGCAGCTGCAGTTTCAACGAGACCATCTTATAGGACACAACAAAAGCAGGTTTATCACCAGGGATCCCTATTTTTAGGACTGTGCAAAACTAGCAACAAAGTTAATGTGAAACTTCACACTAAATCCTTCAGCAATTCTTCTACATGGGTTTGGAGTCCTTGACATTTTTGTTAGTGACGTGCAAAGGCTTTCATTTGATCAGCTTGCAAAATGTCCTTTTTGCTTAAAAAAAAAAAAGAGTCTGTATGTTCAAATTGCAGTTTCCCATGGCAATTTTTTGTGCGACCATTTTGGTTTTGCAGACAAAGGTCACAGGTAGAATTGACCAAAGACAGTCTTCCCCACTTGAAATGCTATCTACACTCAGAACTACATTGAAATACATTAAAATAAACTGACAATAGTAAAATATTAAGAAATGTCACCATAAAGGCTGTCCATACAACCATGTGCTCATGTGGCTCAATGCATATATGTACTATGATATAGTAAGGCAAGGTTCTTTGGGTAGATGTGATATCTTTTATTAGACCAATTGAGTAGTTGGAAAGAAGTTCTTAGCAAGCTTTTGAGCGCAGTCACCCTTTGTCAGGATGCCTGATGAAGGGTAACTGCACCCAAAAGCTTGCTAAGAACTTTTTTCCAACTACTCAATTGGTCTAATAAAAGATATCACATCTACCCAAAGAACCTTGCCTTACTACATCCTTAGACCAACACGGCTACAACCAAAAACCCAGTGTATTATGATATGACTTTTAATAACATGACTATATGCAATTTTTTCAAAGCAGCCTTGCCTCGTTCATTACATAACCATCCTGTCTACACAGGGTGGAAGGCCTGCAAGGACCTTATGTAATTATGTGCCTAGCCCAATGGGGGCCTCGTTCTGGCTCCAACAGTTACTGCACAAAGAATTAAAAAAAAAAAAAATTATTACTGAAGAAATTAATCTACTAATGCCAATTGCATTTTATGGAATGCTGCAAGATTATTTGTCTGACTGTGAATCCCCAGTTTTGTTGTTGGAATTACATTCTGTCACACATCTTCAGCATATACAGATATTTGAGCCACTGATATACTAGCTGCTCTCCTGTTATCTATTCAGTCACTCAGTTTCCCTTTTAGGGACTTGATCCTCATCAGAAAGCATAGCAGATCTCAAGGTTCCTGCTGTGGTATCCTTTTCAATAGCATTTATGGATGTGATCTGAAAAGACAACAGGTGAAGTCATCCTGGGTTCTTATTGGCTGCCTGTAGACAGTCAACTGCAGGCACAGCAATGCATGAGACAGCAGTGAGAGTGATGGAAAGAAACAATAACCAGGACAGCTGACCTCAGACATGCTGGATAAGATACCTAAAATGGGAGCAAAGCTCTTCTGTAGATGAGAAGCTGAGGTAGCAGGGTCTAGATAGTAACTTCTTAGCCATGAAGGCAGAGATTGGGAATAAGATGTGAAAGAAAAAAGGAAAGGGGGAAAAAAAAAGAAAAAAAGAAACTGAAAGGAAATAAAAAAAGGGAAAAGAGCAGAAGCAACACCCAAAAGGAGAATGGAAAAAGGAAAAGTGACAAAGCCTCAGAACTACATGGCTCCTGTCTTGCTTTTGATTTTGTAGGGAGTATGTCTCTTGACAACAGCAGCAAGGGTCTGTGACAATCTGCATTTCAAAGGACTTTATGGACTGTTCCTTGCCAGCTTCCCCCCAGGGTGCAAAACAGTTAAAAAAAAAAAAAAAAAAAAAAGCAGGATTTTCTACTTCTGGGAGGAGAAGCTCAAGGAAGCATATATTTGCTTTCCTGAACAGTCTCCTTTGATATCTCTGAATCAATGATGGCAGATGCCAGGGAGGGTAAGGAACAGGGGATAGATCATTCCTGATATAGCTGGTTCAGCACTCTCCCTTGAAAAAATCCACTCCTGCCACTGTCAGGGATAGGATACTGGACTAGATGGATCATTGGTCTGACCTAGAATGACACTTTTTATGCTCCTATATTCTTATGTTCTCCTGTAGCTCAAACACCTGTGGAGAACCTGGCTGGGACAGTATCTTTGCACCACTTCCAGTATTGGCCTGGGATAAATCATGCACAGTTTAACCCTGAAAAGAGTGAAGAGATGGGCACGGAGAAATGAAGTTAGCAGGGTAAAGGAGCGACAGCTGAGAAAAAACAGAATCTGCAAGGTAGAGGAGTCTAACTATCCTAAACTCCCACCATCCATTGCCACCATACTTCATACAGTAGCCTGGAATAATTGCATTAGGTTTGTTAAACTGGTTAGATACAGTACATTGTATGTTTATTGTTATCAGAACAAACTTACATGAATTTCCCTACACACCAACCATCTACTTTTAAGACGCTACTGGCATTATACTGATGAAAATATATGGGGAGCGCTAACATGTTCAATCTGTCTTATCTACCAGGAAAAAAAGACCCTCTTTCAAGGAATATGAATGGCCCGAAATGCCACTTGGTTTTAGAAACCTGCAATATCATTCACTGATAGTTTCACAAACAAAGAACACAAATGCAAGATGTGGTGCGAAAATTAAATATGAGATACTGTATCAGTTTTGGGCACATGAGTAGAGATTGAAAATAGGTTTGTGGTTAGATATTTTGAGTGAATGATAAAGGGATTGCAATTTATTTATTCCTACTTTTGTGAAAGCTTCCAACAAGCTTTTCAAGACAGGAAAGACATTTCCCCCACAAAATCCAGCCTTATTCAATCATTTCTGTTAATAATCATTCCAGCTATTCAAGCTCTGGCAGGTAAGTAAGCTTATTCAAGACCAGGTAGATTAGGAAAAAAAAATTGAAATTTTGGCTACAACTTTCTTGTGAAGTCTCACACAAATGAATAGAACTATTTGCCTTTTCTGAAATACCAACACTTGCCTTAATGAGAGATAAACAGGAAAAATGAAAGACTAAGATGAAGAACATTTACTGCCAGAATTTGTCAGAGCTTGGTTGAATCTTTGACTTGTACAGCAGTAAAGCATTGCCCAAAATTCAGATAAAACTAAGATACTGAACGGGATAATGAGTTGAAGCGGCAACAAGGGGAAAGGGAACATATGTGCATTTATTTATAACAATATTGCAAAGCATTCAACTTCTTAAGCCAATGATGCACACATTCACCATATCATTTAATTAGCACTTATGGCACATACCATAAATGTTTCTAATGAACATTTTCTATTACATTTACAGTTATAAATGCAATGTGTATTTATGATAGCAAACTGACCAGAAGATGGCCCCATACTGAATATAATGTAACTCATAACTCACTCAGGGGAATAAGCTGACGTCAAAAAGTGCAAGCTCTATTTATCAGTCCTGAAAAATGCATTAGATGAATCCCACTTAAGGGACAGAGTATTTATCATTGTAGCACTTCATATTATTTTAAAATGCATAATGAAGTCAATTGAGTAGACATAGATAATCACCAATCTATTCAAATTGCTTAATTTTAAATCAGAGTAAATACCACAGGAGAAAAGCCTATATTTATTATTGGTTTGTATTCAATGGTCTTTAGGAAAAGAAATAAAAACTGGAGTTTAAGGGGTATATCTAATCCCTACTAATGAGTCACATTAAAAGAATCCCATTGTCTTCTGACTTTGTCTTTTTGGGGGGAAGAGGTTGGGGGGAGGGGGAGATTGCCTCCATAAGGTCATAAATTAGTATCTGTTCATACCGCTACAACAGACTAGAAAGAAACTGAAAGGTTCTCAAAGCATTTATTAATCTGTGTCACTCAGTAGTAGATAGCATGGGAATTAGGAGATGTGCTCTATGCTGTATCACCAGGGAAGACAGGTGGTTAGGTGGAAATTATGTTCGCCTTGCCCTATAAATGGTGACTGTGGAGTGTGTGTTCCATTATTTTTTTGCTGTGAAACATTAACATTGCTTTGGAAAATAGCAATATGTTGGGGATTTGCTGGTGTTTGGACCACTGCCAGCAAAAAACCTGTGATCTACAAAATCTTCAAAATGTACGAAGTTCATATATACTTCAAACAGATGGAATTGCTGACTAGAACAGTAGCAGTGTGAGATTTTCCAAACATGCAGGATTTCAGAACCAGCATGAGCGATGTCTTGCTGTTTGCTTTGGGAGTGAGGAACTGCGAGGTGAGGGTTTAAGCTGACTGAAAACAGAAAGGGCAACGGCTTACATAATGTACATGTTGGCCACGACTAAAAAGAAACCCCCATCCAGAGCTTTTAGGTTGAATGACAAGTTAGTTATTAAGTTTCATTCAATCCCTTTTCCTTCTGGGAGGTTTTACAGATATTTTGCATTCTTCTTGGAAAAATTAGCAAACATCTTGTCTGACCCTTAATTGCGTGAATTCCCCTCTTTGAAAGATCACAAAGTGCAAGAGAGTTTAACAGTACTGACTCTTTAGTGATTCCACAGTGCATTTCTAAGGAAGAAAGAGTTCAACAGGTTGGTACCTGCAGCAGCTTGTTAAAATGGTACCAGTCAGCTAATCTGAGGTAAGGAAAAGACAGGGTGAATCCAATCACAGACCCAAGAAGAGGAAGATGGAGCCAGGACACAAGCATAAGTGGAAGGCTCAGGAGGAGGATGATAACAGGATCTGGAAAAGTTTGAAGACAATGAAAATAAGCTTTAAATTTGGTGCCATTATAGATAGAAAGCCACTGGAGAGAGAGAAGAAAGTCATAGGATCAAGTCAGGAAGCAAGAGCAAGGATGTTCAGAGCTGCATTTTATATGAACTGAAGAGGGCAACCTATGCCTTTGGAAAGTCAGCAACTGCAGGGCTTATAGCCAGGATGTAAGTGGGGTTGAACAAGAGACTGAAAGGAAGGCAGCAGGTCTGGGCCAGGTTGAGGGGAAAGCAGCAGCAGGCTTAGGTAGGGCCAGGATGCATAGGTAAACAATAAGGAGGAGTAAAAAAAAAAGTAAAGCAAGCCCCAAAGTGCAGGCCCACGTGATGAGAAATAAAACAGCTTTGTAACAGGAGAAGGGGAGAGCTGCTTCTGACCTAACTGTTGCCTGCCTCCTTTCCTCACATTTTTCATTTAAATAATTTTTGTCCATGGATTGGCTCTTCTGCTTACCATGGGGGCTGCTCACTTGAATCATTTTCATCTCTCTGAACTCTCTCTTACCACCATCCAGTCTCACTCACCACTGCCATTGTGTCCATATTCCTTCACTCAGCCTTCCACAGCTACTAAATATGAACATCCTTCACTTCTTTGCCACCACTAACTGCCTCTCAAAGTTGTTTTCTTCTACCTACATATTATATTATTGTGTCTTCAGGTTGGAAAACAGTGTTGCACTTCCAGCTGATGCCAACGACCAATTTCTCTTTGATTCCAATGCTAAGCACAAAGCATCTCTTACAGAGGCTGCCCTCACTCTAACTCCTTCATTGCTATCCTTAACTGTAGCAGAAGGAATTCATTTCATAGAAGCCATCACTTTGGAAATGAAGATGTGTGGTATACCGGTAGTAACACCATTTGATATTTTTGAAGCACTATTCTTTCCAAATAAAGAGAATCAATAATCATCATTAAAACCATTCATTTTGAATTCAAATCAGATAGGTTACCCATACATGAACACAGAGGCTGTTCCAACATGCTGTAATTACAGTGCCTTGGAGTAAACTCGATTAATCGAGTCTGCTGTAGTGTGGTAATTACTGTGATCCAGCAGCCACCCACATATCATATATCAGCATCCCCACACTTAAAAATGGGCATGGGGGCGCTTGAACTAAAGCTCGTTGAACAGGCTTTAGTTCAAGCGCTCCTGCAGTCATTTTTAAGCATGGAGACACTGATACACAAGACATTGCAGCACTTTACTTAGAGAGGCTCTCAGAGCCGCTCTAATTAAAGCACCAGTCCCCTCATCCCCAAACATGTGTAAAAGTGCCCATAAACATTAAAAATCAGTTTAATTTATGGATTCACATTTGGGGAAAACAGTGTGCACTGCTACTTAGTTGATAACCTGTTCTGCAGAAGGACAGGGACTGTGAGGTGAATTGTATAATTGTTTACAATAAACAAACATATCCTGAAGCAGAAGAAAATTAATTCATACCATGACTTATAACTCTTACAATATGCTTCAGTTTGCATAGATTCCAGATGGAGACAGCCCCTGCCCTGGAGAGCATTTGGTGTGAATCTACATCCTGAATTGAGCTCCATGTAATTGTAGCCCTGCATTCAACTGCGAATCCTGAAAACAACAGGCTTCTGTGAAGGAAGCTGCCCACAGGGAGCTTCAGCTACCTCTTGTCTCCTTTTATTGCCTGCCTGCTAAACTCCTTGGGCAGGCACTACCTTTTTCATAAATATAATGCTTAGCACTATGGGGCCTGATCCCTCATTGGTACCGTTAGCATTGTCATTGTACAGAGAAAATAACATCGTTTCAATGTTTTTGGTTCCTTCCTTCCAGGCATCAGGAAAGTGAACTTTCAGGAAGTAAAATGAGCAAATAAAGTTTTCTGTGATAGAACTTTGGAGATCTGAGATTTGTTGTCTTCAGCAATGGGTCAGAAGAATGGGAGTAGGAAAAGACCTATAACTACCGGTTCATTCCACATCCTTGCCAACTGAAAACTGTTTCCTACACTTCAGTCTTCACGCTTTTGTCTAGTATGCTTTCTGATCTCGTACACTGGGTTTCCCCATTACTGGCCTTGAAATGGGATCTAAACATTAAAATTTTACCTGCTTTCAGATATTTCTCTAAGACTGTAGTCATCAAAACATCAGCCTTTTAAGAAAGGGTTCCAGAGGTGCTTCGATGGACTTACAGACTAGGAAGTCTAACGTCTGCTCCTGACAACTTGATAGAATCGATAATAAAAATAGAATCTGTAGCCACATTGGTAAATGTGATATGGTGGAGAAGAATTTAATGTGGCTTTTGAGAGGGCAAATCACATACTGACTATTTGCTGGAATTACAGTGATGAGTTTACTATTTAGGAAAGACATCTTGGTGCCATTGTGGATCGTTCTCTGAAATCACCAGCTCAATATGCAGTAGCAATCAAGAGGTGAATGGAATGGTTGGAATCAAATGAACGGAAAAGAAAGCAGAAAGTGTCATAACACCACCACAGTATAAATCCCTAATGTTCCCACAGCTTGGATACACTGTGCAACTACTGTGGTCACCCCAACTCAGAAAAGAAACTTTCTGAAAACTAGAAAAAGTAGGGAGAAAAGCAATAAAGATGATCAGGGAATGGGACTTTCATATGAGCAGAGGCTGAAAAGGCTCTGGCTCTTTTGCTTAAAAAAAGGAGATGACAGAGGGAGGATGTGATAGAGGTCTATAATCATAAATAATGTGCATAAAAGCAACAGGGAACTATTATTCACTGTATCTCATAACATAAGAACTAGGAAGCACCAAATTAACTTATAAGATGGCAGGGTTACAAACAAACAAAAGGAAGTATAGCTTTTTCTGCGGTAGTGGTGGGGGGAACAGGACAGAAGAAGGTGTTTGTCTTTACACAAAGCATAATTAACTTGTAGAACTCATTGCTACAGGACATTCTGGAGGCTAGAAGTATATCCACATTTTAAAAAAGGATTAGACAAATTTATGGAGGAAGGGTCCATTTGGAAAAATTAAATACTATACTCTGGGGTATAATCGCAGATTCAGGGCATCCCTAAACCCATGACTGGGAGGGTGTGCCTGGCACATAAATCCTGCAATATTCTTCTAAAATACCCACAACGTGCCACTGTCCAGGAAAGGACACTGGGCTAGATGGACCTTTGGTCCTCCTGTCTACTTACTAAACTTTCTGATTGAATAGGTTACCACTGGAAGCTTCACTTTTTTGTGTGTGGAACTTCAGCTCAGAATTCACCTTTGACTATTTTGCACATGTTTTAAACATTTTGTTTTCTGCGCTCTGTGGAGCAGTTATAATTATTTAGCTTGAACAAAGAATAGTTTAAGAACTAACTTCACAGTATCTTTTACTTTTGCTATAGAATAAGGATATGTTAGCCAAAAAAGAACTAAGGCAAACATATAAGAAATTAAAGAATTTCAGATTACCACACTCCATTAGATTAGATTATGTTTGATGGAGATTTCTTTGAATATATTTTGTTGATTCTAGACAGAGAGTTTGAGACTTTCACACATTCAGCTGATAATATACTCCAAACCATTTGCCCTGATACTACAGAAAAATATCATACACAACTTCCGAAACCTTAAAGGATATGTTGAGGAAGAAAGATGAAAGCATGGAACAAAATAATATTTGAAATATGAAATTATTATTTAAAGATGTCAAAAGTGAATATGAGTTTGCAAGATTTGCAGCGTAGATAAAGCATTCAGTTATTAAGTCACTGTTTTGAAAACTGGGCCCTGTCTCTAACACTGAGGTACTCCAACATTGTGGGAATACACTGAAAAACACAGATGTACCATCTCCCCACCACCAAAGAGAGCATGTTTGAAAATCCTACTGACTCAGTTAGCTGAATATTGGGTCAGACTGTCAGCCAAAGTAAATATACCATTTAGTGAGACTATGTCAATGCATGCATGTTTGGAATATTTTCCCTTAGTTCAGCAAACAAAAGCAGGAGCTTCATGATTTTTTTTTTTAATATCCATATCTCTTGCTATATAAGCCTCAGTCTGTGACATCATACATGGTTGGTTTGACAAGACATGATGCCATAAAGCAACCAGGACTTCAACTGAAAAAGCAAAGATCCAGACCAGGTGCACTCCCTTGGAAGAAAAAAACTATTTTTATGCAAACACCACTTCTAAAATGCAAGCAAGAAAGGATCTCCCTCAGGAAATAGGATCTCAGTAGTATTTCCTTCCAATAAAAAATGTTTAAGAGTTTCTCCAGTAAGGCATGAGCACAGCAGCTCTTTAACCTCTTCACTTCTTGAATCATCAGTTAAGCAAGCATTCATCAGGATAAGTACAGAAATCTGAAAAGAATTCTACTGATTGAGTTTCAAAAGCAGTCATTGAACCGTACTAGAGTAACTTTTTTAATTAAGTATTGAACAGTAGGTAGATTACAAGAAGATGGCAGAATAGATAGAAGAGGGCATTAGAAATGCAAAGAGAAACTTGGAAAATAGACATTGAAAGCTACGCTAAATACAACTCAATTTTTTTTTTCAATACTACAAATCAAGTGATCAGGGAAGGAGAAAATTAGAACATTATGGGACAGAATGAGAAACTGAAGCACTCAGGATGGTAAAATGTCTGAACTGCTACATTATTGCATTTTCAATATATTTACAAGGAGAATGATAAAAATGCTGTTTGACCTGGCAGAGGATCTATAGTTATGCAACAGTCTAAAATCAGGAAGACGAGGATTTACTGAGAACAACCCAACATTAAAAAGTCTGCCAGAAGCCTAACACATGCTACCTGCCTCTAATTAGAAGGAACAGGAAAATACTCATATTTTGTGCATAATTACCCCTATTAAGCTGTATTTCTGTAAATCTCTGATGTAAAGAGACACAAGCATTGTGCGATGCTGGGTCATGTCAAGTTACATCATATCATGTGATAAAATACAGTCTAATGTAACCTGACATGGTGCCAATGGAAAAACCTAAATGCCAAGCCATTTACAATAAATATGCCCCATGCGCTAGTACAAAATAAAACAAAACAACCCCCCCAAAGAAAAAGAAAACAAAAAAGAAAACCAAAGCAAAAAAACAGATGGGGTTTTATCTTAAAGCTTTACAAAAACAACAGGGAGACACGGAGCACCACTCAGTTCCAAAGAGGCATAAATAATATTGTAAAACAGGTATCACAGAAACAATAAATTGGCATTTATACTCAGAGCTGTTAAATATGATGTAAAGATCTAGAGAAACAGGAGATACTGCTTGCAGTGCTAAAATAATTCAGTGTAGTTTTCCCACGAAATACCCAGCATAAGAGATGGACTACCCAATGTACTTAAACTGAGAATACTGACTCTCACTTCATCCTTTCCACATCCCACCTTTTCCTCATGTATAAGAATGTTTTGATCTGTGACAGAAGGACCACTAGAATGCACATTCATCTTGCTGGACATAATTTTTGGATGCGATTTCTGAACCACATATGTCCCTATGGGCTTCTTGGAAAATTCAGACAGGAAATCTTACAATAATACCAACATTACCATCTTAAATAGAACATAGGAGTGCAGATGTATACAGAGAAAAAATGACTGGGAGAAGAGGGAGAAATGTGCATATACTTTTAGTCCTTTTATATTTAGTAATATATTACAGGGCAAGGGAGAGGAGGAGCTAGAAAATATATATACTCAGTGCTGCAAGAGTCAACATTCTCCTAGATATTTTTATTAAATCATGTGGGGGGTGGGGGTTCACTGCAACTACTTTTTAGAAAATATTAAAAAGGGAGAAAAGTGATTCTGACTTCAATTGCCAGTAAAGCGACAGACAAGTAGATCATTAAAACTTTAACTTAGGATTTAGTGTTTACATAACCTTCCAAGAAACTATTCTTTTTGAGGATCCAAGTCTGAATCTCAAAGAAAGTTTATTGCTGTTTATTCCCACAGTCCAGCCATCAGTTGAAAAGGTGAATTTTGGCATCAACAATGATTTATCTCAGCCAGATATTTTAAACAGGGACAATATATTCCTGTTACCCTGGCAGCTGTCAAAATGTCAGTGGTTTTTATTAATTGTTTCAGTGCCTACTGTCAGCTGTCATTGTTTTTTGAAATAAGCACTATAAATAAAACAATGAAAGGAATGACTACCCAATTAAATCAAGGGTTAAATACATTTTTTCACATTAGGCAGTTCAGTGCCGCTGGTTATTTCTGATCAAGTGTCTCAGTCTGAAATTAATCTTTGGGTCCAGTCTAAGGCAAATCAGTTCACTATGGTGACAAACACACAGGAGCTTTACTTTTGGTTCTAGCACCAATGCACCCCTTATTCCTTTCATCATCCTACTAAGCACTTACAGTTGTCATGGCAGAGCCCCTTCCTCACTGAATATAAATAGTGAAGCAAAACTTACTTCAGTCTTCAGCTGAATTGAACACAGAGAGAAGCAAGCCTGAGCAACACACATTTCAGAAGTGAGTAGTGCATATTAGGCAAAACAAAAAAGAGAAGAGGAAACTTTACTTTTATTGTAATCTCCTTGAGGAAAGGACTTTGTAACACATTTGTACAGGTCTCTGTTCCATGATTGGGTACCTGGGCATGACTGCAAAACAAATGAAATAAATAATAAGTAAAATGGAATACATCAACCAGCCCAGAAAGCCTAATAATTAAATTTAACCTTTGCTTCAACTTCAAAGCGAACTTTTCCCATATAGTTTAAATAACAATCTTCTCCATTCTATTGTGTTTCCATTTCCTTTTAATTTTATGTTTGCAGGATCAGCAAGACAAGTGCCAAACCAATCCAAAATATAGTTCTTACAGTACTTCTGATCCTGATAGTACCAAATAGGACCAGAAATCCGAAAAGGAAAACATTTTCAGACAAGTATCTAAACCTCAGAAATTTGAAAGTTGACTTATTTTATACAGAAGATAAACAATGGTAGTAAGGACCTTAACCCAAAAGGTATATTAGAGGTAGAGGAGAAGAGAAGATACTCAAGGAAAGAATAAGAGAAGAAACGTTAAAACTCCATGAGAGATGATGTTTCTACAGAAAGAAAGATTATTTATTTTTGACCTGAATTACTTATTTTTGAAAGAAGGAAAACAAAACAAGAACAAGCAAAAGCAAAATCTAACATAATGTATGGATTCTTTGTCAAAAACTGCAGACATTCTTCTTCCCAAGAAGACAAGCATGCTCTTTAGAAAGGTAGTGTGTATCCTGAAAACAAATCTAAAGGTTAGGAAAGGGAGAAGCCAACACAGAATGGGAGGAAAGGATGTGGGAAGCCTGAGACACACATGGGAAGATGTGAATGAAACATGCTTGGAAGATACTGTAGACCTGGAAGGGAGAAAAAAAAAAGTGAAAGATGACACAGACGTAGCAAAAGAGAAAGGTGCGAATTAAAAGACTGGAAAAACTTGGGCTAGATTAGAAGTGCGTCCTATTTCTGTCAAACCCCAAAACAATGAGGGGACAGATGATATCAGAAAAATGAATGGATTGACCTCATCCCTATTAATGGGAAAAGAAGATAAATGCAAAGTGGGAGTGGGGAGCAGGAGAGGGGGCGGGTGGGAGGAAATTGAAGCAATGCCAGGAGGAAGAGATTATAAGGAACAGCTACTTTATTCTGATGCAGCTTTTTATAACTATAAAAACCTTTTTACCATGGGCTGTTTGGTGCTGCTACCTTTTATTTTCCTCCCACAAACAATTTTTACATTGGAAAATTACTTTTTTTTCCACTGTCTTCCTGCTGCTATACATCTGCCATCTTTTCACCATCCACCCATTCATACACAGTGCATGCTGCAAATAAATGATTGGACTGCCACCTACTCTCCAGAATCAGGTTTGTATTCTAATGCACAAGATATAAAAGTAGATTGCAAATCTGTCCGTGATTGTAGATTGTTGCCCCTTTCCCTCTTGTTTCAACCTCAGCACGTATTCAGTTTCCACCTCCAAGATAATATCTAGTCAGTTGGCCGAGTTGTCAATTGTCTTTTAAATCCTTAAAGCTGTCACTGCACAACTTCCAGCTTAAACAACAAAAATATCTTTTGGGGTATGACAAGGATCTATTGTTATTGAAGGGATTGATGTAATAGCATTTGGAACCCTATGATAAAATAGTCTTAATACCCAACTTAATATTATAAGGATTATAAAAACATACTGAATTCCATTTTTTTTCATCTTTTGAGACTTGTTACTATGACATTTCAAAGGCTGTTTAAATGGCAATGGACTTGAGATTTCAAAGTGGCACTGCATTACATTTTGACCATAGCTGCAGCCTGTAAGATGCAAGATTAGCACTTTCTCACATGCCAAAATGAACAGTTACAAGACAACATTTTTCCTTGAATAGCTAGCCCTCAAGCGCAGGACAAGGCAGAATTTTCAATAGCTTACGTGTACCTAAGATAAGGTTCAACGTGTTGCTACTTCTGAGGTTCTCAGAAAAATATTTCTTCACTGTGCCTAGACCTCTTGAGCATTCTTGGGGAATGAATTCACCCAAAATTGCATGAGCATGGGTTAGGAACTAGGATTCAATTCCATTAGCATTTTTAAAATACCTTCAGAGGTTAGAGGACACTCAGCTAGATACTTCTCCCTTTGTCATGTGAGGAACAGCAGGCACACACTACCCATGGATTGTCACACACAGCACACAGCCAGTAAGTCTTCCTTACACAGAAAGAAAATGTTAGTTCAACGTCCCCCCCAAAAACAAACAAACAAACCACACACACACACACAAAACAAACAAGGGGGCAGAGAGGCTGAAACAGAGGGATTGGGATATTCAGAAGGAAACCATGATAGTATATGCTATGGGTCTTGTGGGGTTAAAATAATGGATGAACAAAAACCAGAAAAGAGTGTCAGAAGGCCAAAGTTTAGCAAGCTTGCCTATAGAGGGTCACCACTGAATAACACCTACATACACTACAGTCATAAGACAGGGCAGGGCACCATGCCTTGTCAGGGAGAGGAGCCCATCCAACGATGTTTGGGTTGGCTCAGATATAAAAGAAACATTATCCTCCACCAAGCGCACAACCCAAGATGACTTACCTTAGCTATGCAAAAGTGTGGGTTATAGGGAGCCCACTTTCCTCTAGTACTAGGCATAGTTACTAGGACATTTCCCCAAGGCCTTAGAGGATGGGTAATGCTCTAAAAATATGATAATGTTGAGAATCCTTACTGCCTTGGATCCTGTATAGCACCCTTTCCAGGGCAACCATGAGGCTCAATCTCCATCCTGTCACAATGGCTTTTAGGCATTTTAGCTACTACATTCTCTGAAGGGTACTACAGGGTTCAGCCAGTTTATCACACCTAGAAGTTTTGGAATGCCATAGAGAGGAAAGGTAGCTGGGGGTGGAGCAGCTCGGTTCCCATCCAGATACATGGGGGGAGGAGGAAGGGGTGACCCTAATCCAAGAGTGTGGGTGTCCAAAGGACTCACTGAATCTGGACTATAGCCCAACCTAAGCTGGATTTAGGGGGGGTGCCCAGCCTTGATCCCACTGTGCAGTAGGGATGTGCGAAGCCTCGATCCCTGATTCAATTCAGCAGAGATTCAGTGGCTGAATCTCCAAATCCAAATTGAATCAGAGAACCATTGAATCTCTCTGAATTGAATCAGAACCCTCTGAATCGATTCAGAGAGATTCAGAAAGATTTGGTGATTTGGACATAGACACAGCTTTAAATGTATTTTTTTTCTACATACCTCTAGGTACCAGAACCACTTCCAGCCCACTTCTGGGTCCACCGGGGGAGTGTGCTGGGGGTCTCCCCATGCCCGTCTGGCTTAGCAACTGGTGCCTCTTGGGTCTGGGGGAGGGTACCCAGGGTCCTCCCACAGCCGATCACTGAGCCGGGGAGCATGGTCGGGGGGGCAGCACACTCCCTGGAAGACCTGGAAGTGGACTGGAAGTACTTCTGGTCGGTCCACTTCCGGGTTTGCCGCCAAGCACGTGGAGGGCCCCCCTGCACTCCTGTGGGATGCTCCATGTGCCCCAGCATCACAGCATTCACAACCCATGCTTGTACCTTGAGGTATGTAGAAAAAGCGTTTAAAGTTGTGTCTATGTCTGAATCACTGATTCTCTGAATCAGCATTGAATATTCAGATTTGGCCAAATCAAATCAGGGACAGTGATATGAATCAATGAATCAAATCACTGTCCTTGATTTGAGCTGAATCTGAATAGAACAGGGCTCACTTTACATACCCCTGCTGTGTACGCCATGGCCCTGGGGAGACTGTATCCAGCCGAATGGAGCTTCCACCGTTCCCTGTTGCCAAGTTTCCGATCTATGGGGCAGCCCTGCAGGACAGATGCTATGGCTCTGCAGCTGGATCTTGCTCATGAGCTAGAGGTTGACCACCCTTGCTTTAGAGCTTTGATAGTGAATCCTTACTGTTTATACATATTTCTGCTATGACCAGTTTCCCAGAACATGTACTTTTTCACTTCATTGAAACTAGCATTTTGCTTGATTTCCTTCATGATTTCACACCATTCTTTTGTTCAACTTAAATGCAAATTTGTTAGGGCCTGTTTACATATGTATTTGCTGATTTCAGGTGACCTGAGGGAATGTAAGACATATTTCTTTTCAGGCAGCATCCTCAGAAAAAAATGTGTGAAACTAGTTCCACAAAAGTCAACAGAAAAACATCTGTCAACTTCAGTGGGGTCATGATTTTACCCTAGAAGGGTAATTTTCTGGCCATTTTGTAGTCAGTCTTACTGACCTTGATCACTCCCTCTTGTGGACCATCACTAGGCGACAGGAAAGGAATTGCCATTTGTACATAAGTGAGCACTTCTGTTCCCCAGTGTAGGGTTATAGTCATTGTTCTAAACTGACCAAAACTCTATGCCCAAAAATATTTCTTGACATAATTCTTTTACAATAATTGCATAAATTCTGCTTTAGTATAAATTGTATAACTTATACAATAATTGTATAATTGCTACAGATGGCCCTAATCAAAATGCAGTCATTTCTTAATTTATAAATTTAGAGAGTGGTTGTCCACTTCCCCAAACCTGTCATGGTCTTTTTTCCTTTCCAGCCAGTTTTGCACAAATTGCTAATTCTGTTTTGGATTCTTCCTATAACCCAGTGCTCCTAATTTAGTCCCAGTATGAATTCCTGCTGTATGGTGGAACCCAAAGTGCTAGAGGAATATCTGGCAGTAAATGGAAACAGCAGGTCTGTGTGGCAGCTGTCTTCAGCTGCCCTCTGAAAATCTTAAAAGAAGAGAAGGTCAGCCAAAGTTGGAGCACCAAGAAAAGCTTGGAGCCCAGGAACAGTATATTCAAAATGTGCTGTGTAACTTCATTTTATAAAACTGTTAAAGGGGAGCATATTACTTGCTATTTAGCCATGAGCCATGTCCTACTCCCCCATCCAGAAAACTTCCTCTGAAGTTTTCCCTGCACATATAAACACAGCCCTCTGCCCCCCCTTTAAAAATGCATAACTCAAGTTACCATTTTGAGAGATGTAAAATATCCGTTTTGTCTATGGGAATGAATGAAATCTCAATTTCTTTTTGTATTAATCATCAAAGATTAGTAAGCATTCCAGAGAGAAAACTGGAACCCCCAAAATATAGCATCTTGGTTTCATTACTGTAGCTACAATAGCACCATCAAAAATGAAATATTTTCAGTTGGTCTACAACTGGTTTGTATACTGAATGTCAGTGAGAATGATAATATCTCTCCTGAAATTGCTCACTGTAAGGTGTTTTGTACCAAATAATTCCTTCATGGCTCCTTTAAAATGGATCTAAAATTTTAGTTATTCACTTACCATATCATTCTGTGAGTAGATAAAAATGCATAACAAATAATCTAATCTTGACCAGATCTTTTTGAATGATACAATATCCCCCCACTTAGAGGTAATTAAATTCCTTAAAATTCAGGACTGAATCCAATAATTAAATAAATAATTTATTGTATATTTAGCAGACAAGCTATATTCTTCACTTATCTAAGGCACAATTAAAAATACATAAAATTTTAATTTGCATTATATTTATTTGGTAAGTTCACTGCCAATTATAGCACAAAAGTACTCTTGCACTAATTTAAAGTTTCAACTCCTACATTATTTTTCATTAAAATGTTAAATGAAAAGAAATCATCATTAAGGGACAGAAGAAGTTGTTACTGAACCTAGCAGGCAGTGTCTGTTAGTATGGTTAAGTGCACATCAGGGAAACGGTTCTCATGAATTCATTTTTGATAACAACTATGACAGGGGGGAAAAAAGCGCTTTAAAAATTCTGTACAGCAGCTAATGCAGGTTTTAGCCTAGTATCTGCTTTAACATGAAGAACACAAAAATAACTAGAAAAACCAAATAAACCTATTCTGACCTTCAAGACAACAAAATTAGTGATCCTAAAGAAAAGGGAAAATTTGTACCTGACATAAAGATTATAGAATGTGACAGCTTTAAACTATGATTTTTCATTTCCTCAAGAGACTTTTCATTTACATTTAAAGTTAAAATGTTAATGCAAGTTTTGTTTGGAGGACTGAATGGCTCAGAGGAATGTTAAGAGGACAACACAGCATAGAGCTTTGAATCTGTCAGTCACTAGCATGAATCCAAAGTGGTGCAGTAAGTCTGAAGTTATTACTATACCAAGCATGGTGCTGTAGTCAAGGATCAAAATATAATACAAACATCTTTACATATGTGAACAGGAGGGGGAGTTTGCTTTTTGCTGGAGAATTTTGCTTCAAGGGAACTAGGCCCTGATAATAGGCTAAGATTATGGAAGAAGGCCTTGCGCTATGTGCTGGTTTGCAATCTCATTCTAGGATTGGTGTCTATATATGTAAAAAATAAAATAGAGGCAGAAAGAGCAGCTCAAAATGGGCAACTAACAATGACTCCTATTTCTGCAATGCCCCCCAAGAAGTGGGTGCAAAGGACTGTTGCCCCAGTGCCACCCCCCTCCCACTTAGTTATACTACTGAAAAAAGCATGTTACACTTAAAATATACCAGTACTTAGCATCACTAATTTCTCTTCCACACTGAAGTCAACATGAACGCCCAAAACATTTGCAAGCATTTAGTAACATGGGTGTCAGTAGGGTGGACATCAAGATACCTCCAGAATAGAGGACAGTGTCCTCCAGCCTCCTAAGGCTGGGAAGGCACAGCAACCTCCCTCAGGTGGCAGCAGTAATGTTGGCAGCGGTGGTGTGGGGCGGCAGCAAGTGGGGAGCTTTCACAGGCAGCCACAGTAGTGTCAGCACCGGGTGGGCTGAGCTCCCACAGACGCCTGTGTCGATGTCGATGGTAGGGTGCAACCGAGTGCTGAAAAATAGAGGACATAAAGGTATCTGGTAGAGGACAGAGGACCAGAAAACCAGACTGTCCTTAGAAAACTGGACAAATGGCCACCTTAGGCATCAGACTGATTTTTTTTCTTAATAATTACATCATTCTCAGTAAAGATTTCCTGGGATAGAGAACCCACACAGGACAATATGTCCCATTTATACCGTGTATCAGGGCTGTCCAACTGGCAGCCTGCAGGTCACATGCAGCTCACTATGGGTGAAGTTGCATCCTGAAGGCTCCTACTTGGTCACTGCTCCCCCTCAGTCGTTCTGGCTGCAAAGGTAGCTGGAGTCTCCAGGCTTCCTCTCCTTCCTCCAAACTTCTTTTCTGCCCCCACCCCAGTTTACTGGCAGTGGCAACATGTAGGGGGTGAATGGGGGTGCATGTGCACCTCCCTGAGCATGCCAGTGCACCCCCTGATTGACTGTGCTCATAGCTTAGGCAATGGACAGGGGGGGCAGGAGGGAGTGCTGGTGCCCCCCCCCCCGCAAGCGGCAGCCAATCACTGCGATCACTGCAGCCACTCAGCTGCTTCTGGGACCAGCTGCAGCGATTGGCTGGTGCTAGAAGCAGCTGCAGCCACTCCTGGAAGAAGCTGCAAAATGATCGGCCATTGCAGGATTGCCCTCGGGGGACCCCCCCCCTCCACCAGTTGGCAGGCAGGACTGGTTGCAGGGAGGGCACCAGAGTCACCCGTGTTCACTGGGATTACACATAAGGTTACACTAGTATAACCCAAGACAGAATTCAGACCATGCTGTGCTGTTTTTTCTGATGCTTTACATTCTTGAAGCAATAAGGACACTTATGGGAAAGGATAGACAGGGAAAGAGCTGACAGTTTTGTGAGGACTGTAGGCCTTTAAGAGCTAGCAGTTGAAGAAGGCTGGAAAGAAAGAGTCTGATAGATGGATGTGTATGTGTGTGCTCCTGGCAGGAATAAAAAAACCTCTTTGTAAAAGTGACTCCTGCCTCAGTGAACTGAACCCACAACACAACATGGTACTTGGAGTGGTTGAAAACTGGTGATTGAATTGCACAGAGTGTACTTTAAGGAAAAAAATGGACAAACTATGGACTCCAGTAGAGCTGAAAGTCTCCAGCCATATGGCAAGGAACTGGAAGAGGTTTGAGCAACAGTTCAACCTATACATCAGAGCAAGTGGAGCTGCTGAGAAGCCAACGTAGCTATTTTTCTCAAATATAATGCGTGCTGAGGTGCTTTAAGGAATACTATGCTCCAACCTCCCTCCTCCCACCCCTCCCAAAAAACCAAACAAATGAAAAAGACCAAAACAACCAAACACAAAACACAAAAAATGGGACATTTAAAAGATATCTGTTTCACATGAGGTCAAAAACAGGGAGAGTCCTTTGGAGAATTTGACAAGGATCTCAAAGTGCTGAGTCAATCTTGCAGTTCTGGAGAACTCAAAGACTCCATGATTAGAGATCAGATAGTAATAGGGATCAGAGATGTGGAGCTCAGGAAAAGACTTCTGGAAGATCCTGATCACAACCTCGAAAAAGCAGTCAGCACGTGCAAAGTAGCTGAGTTCACCCAGACTAGAATGAAGCCTTTGGAAGGAAAGCCAGATACTGAAATTGTTGGTAGAATAATAAAACCATTCCCAAAAAGGACTGAGACAAAACAGAAATTGCAAGGGGAAGTCAGTAAAATGCTACCAAAGAGCACTTAAGAAAAGCAGCATAAAAGTGTACACACCGTGGAAACAAACAGAGCAGGGACTGGAAGAGGTTTGAACAACAATTCAACCTATACACGAGGGCAAGAGGAGCTACTGAGAAGTCAAGTGACCCAAAGGTAACTATTTGTCTCAATATAACAGGTGCTGAGGTGCTGGATGTATATAACTGCCTGCAACTGAGACAAACAGCGCAGGGTGATTATGAAACTGCGCTGGAAAGGTTTAAGGAATACTGCACTCCAAAACAGAATGAGACATTTAAAAGATATCAGTTCCACATGAGGTCAACTCCAGCTGGCATATGTGAGCTGGAGATAAAGACAGAAAATGGTAATGAAAAAAATGCAGTTTGTGGTTGTGCCAGGAAAATGTGTTCCTATATTAGGGCTAAAGACCTGTCAAGCACTAAGTATTATTTGGAGAACTGTACAGGAGCACAGTAAAACTGAAGATAAGCTTCAAGATGTATTTGAGGGGCTTGGGAAACTGAATAAAGAATGTAAAAGACTGGGTTGTCTGAACTCTATACTCCTACAATACATGTGCCCAGAAAGTTTCCATTAGCTCTAAGATACATAACATTTATCTTTGACAAACATGGCATACCAGTTGTGGTCAGGTCTGACAATGGACCACAATTTGATGGGTAGGAGCTCAAGCACTTTGCAAAGGAGTATGGGTTTATATGCATTACCTTTAGCCCAAGATATCCACAGTCTAATGGGCTTGTAGGAAATGGTGTCAACATAATAAAAAGGCTGCTCAAGAAAGCAGGGGAGTCTCATATAGATTCTTAGTTGGAATTACAAAATTATAGAGCATCTCCTTTGAAACATGGACTTCACCAGCTGAGCATTCATTTAACAGGAAACTCAGAAAAAGACTACCTAATTTGGTAGCCACTGATAAAAAAACAAAACAAAACAAAAAAAACTACAACAAAAACAAATATATATAGAGTGCTGTGTCATTTTAGTCATGGAAAAATGTGGATTGGGGGTTACTTTTTTTTACCCCAAAATTGGGGAGTTTTTTAAATCAGAGAAAGGTAGGATCCCTGATTATGACAAAGGTCATAAGAACTGGAACCTTTGCTATCCCAAAATAGAGTATGCATGAACAATGGTAAAACATCAATGCAGGAGGCTATTGTCTCTCATGTTGCTTAGGATCTTATGAAGTGGGAGACAAGTGAAAGAAACATCTACAGGAGGAACAGGGAACACCTGCACCATCTATAGGAAGGAGAGAAGAACAAACTGTCTGAACTGGAGAAGGACATAGAGAAAACTAGAGCACAGGCTGAGCAAGACAACACCAAGGCTATGGTCCCTGACAGATGTCACATGTAAGTCATGAGTAACTGGTTAATCACATCTTATGTAGTGACCTGGCCACAAATTTAATCAAGTAATGTCATAATAAAGTGAGTAATAAGTCACAAAATTATTACAAAAATGTGTAATAACTTTGTGGTTGGTTCCCATCAGGCCTTTGATTGAATGTGTGGCCAGTGCTCCCAGCCTTTCAAGACTGCCATCTGCTCCAGAGGCTAGGAGTATCCATCAGTTGGTTGGAGGTCCCAGCTGTGGGAGCACACCATGTGCTCCCCTGGCCGGGAGCCCAAGTCAGAGCTCCCAGCCACAGGAGCAGGCCTTGCCATATGCTCCCATGGCAGGGAGCCTGGATCACCTGATTGGAGTTCCCAGCACATGCTGTGCTCCTCTGGCTGGGAACTCTGATCATGTGATCCAGCCTCCCTGCTGGGGAAGTTCAGGGAGCCAAGCTTGCACCTAGTTGGTGCTGAGGGAACCTGGGATAGGGCTACACTGGCAATATGGCCTGATGGGATTGGATACTTGATCCCATAATCCCACATGTGCAGCATGAGAGGAAGTGTGATTGTTAGGATCCTGCAGGAGCCTCATCAAACCTTTAACATAGTTTCATAGGAGTTTCATAGTAGTTAGGGGTCAGAAGGGAGCTGAATAGATCATCTAGTCTAACCTCCCATCTATCAGGAGCCTACAGCACAGACCAATCAAGACAATTCAGAGAATAATGTGATGCCTTGCAAATCTGTAAGACTGTGAAGGGTACCACAAAGATTGATCAAAAATTGTTATTTTATTTAAAAAACAAATTACTGTATATATATTGCTACTGGTTAAAATGGGTTGTGACTATACATGAAAGGGGAGATGCAAGGATTGTATGCCTTTAAGAGCTAGGTGGAGTTGAAGCAAGCCGGAAAGAGAGTCTGGTGACTCTGTGTGCGTGCGTGCGTGCGTGTGTGCGCGAGTGTGTGTGTGTGCGCGAGTGTGTGTGTGTGCGCATGCGTGTGTGCGTATGTATGGGAGCTGTTAGCTCTTTGTAAAAGTGGGTCCTGCCTTAGTGAGCTGAACCTACAACATGAAAAGGTTTACAGACACAGTCATGGCCTCCAAACAGAAGATATCTCAACAGGAAATACTGGAATCTCACAAGACAGCCTCCCATGCTGACCTGACTTACAAATTTTGGAACTCAAGAACTTTGGACCAGGGGTTGGCAACCTTTTAGGAGCGGTGGGCTGAAATAACACAGCACAGTCCAAGGTAAGACACCTGCCACTTGCAACCCAACCACCACTGCTGCTTCCCCCACCATCAAATAGCTGCCAATCTGCCTGCAACCCAGCTGGTACTAAATCGCCCTATTGCCAAATTGCTGCTAACTTCCTGGCTTCACAGGCTGGATAAAATCCCTTGGCAAGCTGCATCTGGTGCATGGGCCATGGGTTCCTAATCACTGCCTTATCCTACAATAACACCTGGAGCATCTGAACTTTTTGGTACCTGTCTTTCAATGCCATACCTGAACATTTTGGGTGAAATTCTGCCTTCATCAATGGTCAAACACAATAGAACTTGGATTTTTGAGTTGTCCCATCCATTGTACAGAATAAAGGGTAGCCAATTTTAGAATATGGGCTTCCCACTGCAGGCAGTGTTTGAGTGCTATACAGTACCAAACATATTGTCAGCACTTAAAAAAAAAACAGCCATACTATTTAATTTATTCTACAAATAGGTTCTGGTCCAGTGAATATTGTTTTTGGGACTGATTTTCAAACAGAGAGCACAGATGTGCCAGCAAAAAATATATGCACACCTTTTGCATCTACAACTTCTCTCATTTACTCTTGTAAAGCAAAGGCCTGTAATTAAACAAGCAGCACAGATCCATTTAGCATACCTTTCTGTAGAGGGAAATATAAGGTTTGCAAGTATTACAGCCACACCTCTTATGCTAGGTACAGACATTTCACTTCCGCTTTAAGCGTGCAGAAAGCGCTTTACAGTTGGAACACAACAGATGATCGTGGCACATACAGCACTTTAAAAATGGTGGATCTTGCTCTAAGTTAACCCTGGATGGATGTATACTAACCTAGGTGCTTTTTGTTAGAGCGCTTTATTGATCATCTGTGCCAAAGCCCACAGAGTTTTAACTTAGAGTGTGATCACTGCCATCTTAGGCAATGTTGCATGGGGCTGTGCTCTAGCCTTGAACAGAGCTTGTTTGCTTGGCCAAGCAGTGGGCCAGCCCCACACCCCCTGTCTGTCACTAATCCAAGTCAGTGGCAGCTTCTGATCCCAGCTCTCACACAGCCTGGCAGAGGGGATGGAGTGGGAACAGGGGCATTTCTGACCCCATAGCCCAGCAGGCTGTGGGGGAAGGAGCCCAGGGTCTCTCTCCTGGCAGATGCCCCAGTCAGGCTGCGGAGCACCTCTGCTTTGCAGGCAGGGAGGGGATGCAGGGTCTGTTCCTGCAGCAACCCTAGCCAGGCAGTGCTGTGGCACTGCCTGAATGGGGCTGCTGCAGGGGAAGGGTGCTGGGGTGTCTCTCCCTGCAGCAGTCCTGGCCAGGCCATGCCACGCTGCAGCTACTGGCTGCAGCTGTCAAGAGGCTGGGCGTTGGATGGGAGCCACACCACGTGGACGCAGTCCCCTGAGACTGCGACCAGAAAACTGTAAGGGGGCCCTCGTGGTGGGAGGCTCTTTTCTCCCCTTTCCCCCAAGTTGCTGCTGACAGCCACCAGCAGGCAGGGGTCAGGGCTGGGGCCACTCTAGCAGCCTCTTAGGAGATGTGCAGAAGCTCACCCAGTAGTCAGAGTGGCAGGTTGCAAGCCCCCTCACCAAACAGTGAGCATCTGTTTGGCTGGCTCTCGCTCTAGCTTATTGTGCTTTGAGTAAGCACGATAACCTAGAGCCATTTTGTCAGGGTCTTTCTGAATGTCTGTACTTAGCCTTAGTGCCTAGCTCTTAGTGTTTTACTGAACTGCCACAGAAATGTATGAAAGTTGCAAGTGGGACAAGGGTTGTAAAGAACAGTTACAATTTTCTTTCCAGAAAATCTTTTTGGTGCCTTACTGCAGTCAGCTCATAAAGGGCATAGGTTAGCCAATGAAATTATTAAGTAATAATGAAGTCTTCAGATGTACCCAGGGCAAGTCTTTATGACCCTTTGTGTTTGCTTATGTTTAAACTAATAGGCTGTGTTAAAAGGATTTGCATTAGAGGTAAGCAAAGCTGTGGAGTCCTGGCTCTGTGCATACATTTATTCTTTAAAAACAACTGTGATTATTTCCCATTTGTTCAGCAACTTTTGCTTTTTTGTTTAGTTTCTCTCCACCCCTTCCATAGATCTGCTGCTGATGTAGCTCAAAGGGAAACAAATGAAAGGAAATGTTTATCAAGCCTTTAAACTTTTGAAGGTAGCTGGTGCAGGTGCTCCCAGCTTGCCATCTTGCTTTACAAGAATGCATGTATAGAGTTGCCTCTTATAACCCAGTGAGAGCCCACTTCATGTGTTTCATCATTAGCAAGAGAGCTGTAATGCACCACTAACTAATCCTATTTTCAGTGTGCAGAGACACGATATTTACCAGTAAGAGTGCCTCATCTGTATGACTTAAATACAGGCACTAAGGGTAAACACTTATAATACATTGAATTCTTTCTTCTGCACTGCACCTTTAATACTGTGAATTGCTTTAGAGCAAACTGACTCTCAAAACAGATCATTTACTATGCTAGTACTAAAAGAGAATATATAGAGGGTGCAGTTGACAGTGCACAAGAAAAAAAATCTATAACTGAATACCAATCCTGCATCTTTGTCCAGCAAAATGAATTTAAATGGCAAAGGACTGAAAGGCACCATATAAAATACACCAGTAGGCACTTTATTGCTGGAATCTTAATGTATTTTTTTGCATTTATGTAAGTTCTTCAAAGATTTATTCTCTCAATTACCAATCAAAAGAACTCATAAAGGTAAAGCCAGTGGACCATGAAGGATTAGAGCTGTCTGTGAAGACAGATGCACACACTGCAGCTCCTGTGCATTAAACAACCTCATTTGATTCCCATTCTTGGCCCAAATGACGTTTGACAAACTGAATTTGTTATAATGAACCATTTAGATAAAAAAAAAAGCATAGCCAAGACTTTAGTTAAGATTGAGGCTATAAGGATTGGTTCTTAAATCTTGTTTATGAGACTCCAGGAGTCCAGGCCAATGAAAATAAAAGGCCAAAAACTACAAAGCTACTTAGATTTATTTTCCATGTTTCCACTTTTCTTCCTAGAGGAAGAAATTCTTTTTATAATAATTGGTGTGTGGTCCAAGTCAGATACTGCCTTAAGCATATATTCGAGCAATGCTGAGAATCCGTACTTAGTGTAGGAGCAACCGTGTCTTGTTTCCTGAGAAATAGATCCACTGAAGGATCCTGACTTCTCTTCCCACAAGTCAGTAATAATGAAGCATTCAGCAAAGGGCTTACACAAGTGTTTAACATTAGCATGCAAGTAGTCAGACTCATCCAACACACTAGTGCAACTATCCATGGACTTACTATTAAGTACCAGTTTAGCTCCTTTCCAGACTAGGTATAAATGTACATGATTAAAATAAAGTTGGTGCTTAATTGTTTTGTTGTACTAGGCATGTACTAGGAAACAGACTACATGAAGCATTCGTTCTTTTCTAGAGCAAGCTTACCTCTTTCCAT